>NC_140021.1:9147730-9536306 GCF_964263955.1 Coregonus lavaretus
TCTCTCTCTCTCTCTCTCTCTCTCTCTCTCTCTCTCTCTCTCTCTCTCTCTCTCTCTCTCTCTCTCTCCCTCTCTCTCCTCTCTCTCTCCTGCTTTCTCTCTCTCTCCCTCTCTCTCTCTCCTGCTTTCTCTCTCTCTCTCCCCCTCTCTCTCTATTGCTTTCTCTCTCTCGCTCCCTCTCTCTCTTTCTCCTGCTTTCTCTCTCTCTCCCTCTCTCTCTCTCTCTCCTGCTTTCTCTCTCTCTCTCCCTCACTCTCTCCTGCTTTCTCTCTCTCTCCCTCGCTCGCTCTCCTGCTTTCTCTCTCCTGTTCAGAGTTATCCATCAATACTTAGACCGACAGTACTACGGAAAACAAGCTGGCAGTAACAGAAACAGAGCCAGGCCAGTCAGCCAACACTACTGCTGAATGTTTTACAATTCAAGTTGTGCAGTGAATAGGAAAGTATCTACACTATGGATAGAACCTTTTGATCTCATATTGGCTTTCTTGCCCATATTCCTCATGGTTAAAGCATCCTTCTGTCAACCTACAGGTCAACAAGTTTAGTAATGCAGAGGTCACATAGGTTACATCTTCCTGTATCATAGGTTATTTATTCCACATCCTTCCTTTCTTTCTTTCTTTCTTTCTTTCTTTCTTTCTTTCTTTCTTTCTTTCTTTCTTTCTTTCTTTCTTTCTTTCTTTCTTTCTTTCTTTCTTTCTTTCTTTCTTTCTTTCTTTCTTTCTTTATTCCTTCCATATTGATCACCTCAGTATTTAATCAATTTTTCCCTCATCTTTCTCTTCCCATAGATTTTTATTTTTGAGAATAACATCTACTACCGTTCGACGGTGGAGAGCCGATCGATCCGTCTGGTTTCCACCGGCAAGGAGGGGGTCATCTTCAACGGGCTCAGCGATTGGCTGTACGAAGGTGAGGTGACACTTTGATTGAAGTGTGTATGTAGTCTGTGTGTGTTAAAGTGTGTATGTAGTCTGTGTGTGTAATCTGTGTACGTGTCGACTGTCGACCCATGACCCACCCCTACCCCCAGATTAGTTTGAATTCGATTTTAAGATGCAGTGGAGCTCTCCCAACAGCAATATTAGTCTAACTCCATTTAAACCTTGACATATACTTGTGAAGCGCTGAAGGTCTGTCAATTTACACTAATAATTTATGAAGGAATATGAATCTTTCAACGAGACGGGAGGGAATTTAGCCTGAGCTTGACCTGCCTTACAACGTAGACCTGCTTAACATATTTGTATTTGTATTTGTATTTATTATGGATCCCTATTAGCTGTTGCCAAGGCAGCAGCTACTCTTCCTGGGGTCCAGCAAAATTAAGGCAGTTATATATTTTAAAACATTACAATACATTCATAACAGATTTCACAACATATTAACTGTCAATCAATGGAGATCTCTGTTTGACAGACTGTGGTCATTCTGCAGTAACACATCAAACATTTGTGTGTGTGTGTTTGTTTAGTGGTGACATAGGGCGGCAGGTAGCTTAGTGGTTAAGAGCGTTGTGCCAGTACCTGAAAGGTCGCTGGTTCAAATCCCTGAGCTGACTAGGTGAAAAATGTGCCGATGTGCCCTTGAGCAAGGCACTTAACCCTAATTGCTCCTGTAAGTCGCTCTGGATAAGAGGGTCTGCTAAATGACTAAAATGTAAATGTATAACCCGTGAAGGGGAGAGAGCCCTTCCCAGGTTGTGTAATACCTGTTTAGATCTGGACCAGACGACAGCAGGGTCAGACACAGGGAGGAAAGCTCTCCCTGGAGGAAAACACCACGCTTGCAGTCTACTTTTGTACTAACCGTTTAAAACATACAGTAGATGAGATTATCATTGTGTGTGTGTGCCCCCCTGTCTGTGTTTATGCCTATGCCTATGCCTGACAGTGTGTGTGTGTGGGACACTGACAGTCTTGTGTAAGGGGAGTCAGAAAGACAAACACCCAAGGTGATTATAGAATGTTTGTCATCTGTGGCCTGTCTGTCAGACTAACTGACGTGCTGGAGCAGACAACATCCTGAAATATGATGTGAGACGGAGAAGCCTGGCACGGCACGATAATAGTCACACACACTGTTGATACGCACTGTGTCTGTATACCCCATGGAGTTTTGGCTGGGATTGCACATTTCGCACACTGAGAAGCTTATGTTTGTTGATTTGTTTGTGTTTGTTTGTGTTTACGGCAGTGTGGTTTATCGGCGGTGTTGTTTATCGGCGCTCCAGCTGAATGTGTAAGCTTCTTCTCTGAAAAAAATATAGAAGTAAACAACTGTGTGTGTGTGTGTGTGTGTGTGTGTGTGTTTAGTACATATAATATCCTATCTAAGCTCTCTGTAAGCAGGCAGTTCGGTTGAATCTCTGTCGTGCTTCTACTCTCATCCACCAGTGGACTCAGTTCTAGTTCTGTATTAATGCTGCCCCCTACTGGACTGGACTCATTCTGCACCATGTGTTCTTCATTCAATTCACATTTCTCAAGTGGCAATTTTAGAATGTAAATCTTGGTGGGGCAAAAAAAAAAATGTTTTAGATGCATGCCAGCAAAGCCACTACACAACACAACACAAAATTAAAAATACATGAATTGCACTATAACTGTGACAAACGGTGCCCACAAACTGTTAGGGCCTACATAAAGCTGTCTCAACAGCAGAGCTTTATTTTCAGCACCATGTAGTGCATCCTTACCACTGCTACACCTGGCTATCAGTGGAGCCTTGTCTGGCAGCGAAACAGTTCATTCAGCCTCATTTACTGCCTTTTTAAAAAACATAGCAGATATGGCTGACTTGCTTAAACAAATGTGGTTTCTACTGACAATTGAGATGTACAAACTATGGCATAAGGGGACGACGAGCAGATAAGAGGCAATCCGTAATTTAGATTAAGACATTAATGAGCGAGCTAGGACGGACGTAGTCAATATAACTATTTGTTCAGCACTTTTGAAATGTACAGCGACAGAATTCAGGACACATACATACAGTATTCTCCCTATACACCAAGTCAGAACTGTAGGATAAATAAAGGGGGCTTATAAGCAGACAATGAAAGCTCTTAATATATTCAATGATTACATTTCTCTAAAACAGACTATGGGCTACATGTGCACCATCAAGTCAGAACAGTAGGCTAAATTATGAGGGGGAAAGGGACCAAATTATTAGGGTGAAGCACATGGGCTACTAAGTACTTAGTATTACTTTCTTAGCTACAGTATACATATCTCCCTGGCATATTCCATCATTTATGCAGCAGCATACAATACATTTTTGGACTCACCTTGTTATGCTGTGCTCACTTGAACAGGAAAGTGGCGCTGCGGTCCTTCTTGTGGGCTCTAGAAAGAGGCCCGAAATCCCGACTTGAAATTCAGAGTTGGATGACCGTTCAAAATTATTTCCAGTATTTTCCCAGTCGGAGCTAGTTTTATCGGAGTTCCCAGTTGTCTTGAACTCACTGAAGTCTGACATTTCCCAGTTCCGAGTTTCCAGTTGTTTTGAACGCGGCAGAAGTCATGCTGGATTGACAGCATGGCCAATGTATTCAAATGTATCTGGCCCATGGCGTTACCCCCTTTTTCGGGATATCCAATTGGTAGTTACGATCTTGTCTCATTGCTGCAACTCCCCTATGGACTCGGCGAAGGTCGAGAGCCAAGCCACACTGCTTCTTGACACAACGCTCACTTAACCCGGAAGCCAGCCGCACCAATGTGTCGGAGGAAACACTGTCGAACTGACGACCGTAGTCAGCTTGCAGGCGCCTGGCCCGCCACAAGGAGTCGCTAGAGCACGATGAGACAAGGACATACCGGCCGGCCAAACCCTCCCCTAACCCGGACAACGCTGGGCCAATTGTGCGCTGCCTCATGGGTCTCCCGGTCACAGCCGGCTGTGACACAGCCTGGGATCGAACCCGGGGCTGCAGTGAAGCTTTAGCACTCATTGTTGAATTTGCGATTTCCAACTTGTTGTGTAATGTTTATGTCCAATGGCCGATGAGCACCGATACGTTTTATCTATAATTTGTCTTCATATGACAAGAATTGAAAAGGATTTGATGCATGATGATGACTGCTTGTCTAGCTTGCTAGCTAAGATTTTGAAAGTATGATGTTGACATGATCAGTCCAATCAAAGCTAAGGTAGATATAACGTGATTTGACGTCATTTTATCTGTGGCCAATGACCTTGAGCCTTGTTGGATGGGCACTTCTAATGTAAGTTTGAAAACTGATATGTGACACGTGTTAATGCAAAAATAACATGCAAGACACACATTAAAATGTTTTATAATAATTAACAGGTGGGGCTCAAAACAGGCAGGGCTCTGCCCCGCCTGCCCTGAATGACGGGTCGCCACTGCATTTCTCCTTATCTGTCCTATCACAAATTGTCTTTGTAAAGATAAGACTCTACACAGGAAGCACTACTCTTATCATAGCATATTCTGTTTGATCAGTTAATGATTGTTGAATTGTGTGCTTATAGTTACAGTATGGGCATAGTCCTGGTACAGAAATATGACTCTCCTTCTCATTAGTTTGGCCCACCTGATTCTGTCAGATTACATTCATTAGCTTCTATTGCCCACCTGCCTCAGTAACAGGCCGCTCATGCATAAGTAATGTGCGTGTTAGGCAGTGAATAATTTAGACTCAGTGAGTGTGTGAACCAGGGGGACTGCTCACCTGGGTAATCATAGCTGCGGAGATAGAAACAGCTCAAAGGACATAGAAACAAAGGTTCACACAAACACACACACACACACACACACACACACACACACACACACACACACACACACACAGTGTTTTTATGCCTGTGTGTGTGTCTTCACCTGGCACTGCCTGTCAATAGAGCCCCCTCTGGGGTGTGAGTGTGTTTCATGTTATCCATATCACTCTGCATAATCTCAGACACACACACAGGCTCCGTAGGGATGCACAAGAGGTCACAGGTTTTTGATGAAGTAAGCCAAGCTCCAACAGCACACTTTCTGTGTACCTCAGCATCAGAAAAGGGGTCTCACACACACACACACACACACACATACACACACTCCAGTGGTTGGTCGATGTTCCTCTCCAATGGTTGGTCGATGTTTCTTTCTTGTGAGATTAAAAGCAGTGTTTTGATTTATGACCAGAACATACTTCAGCATCTTTATTAATTTTACGACAGCATTAGACTATGCATCGCAATTGATGTTTGTGTCAGTATTTAACATGACCGATGTATCTGACACATGTAATGTGGTTCCATTCAAACATAGTGGGTTTCTGTTAGAGTTTCCCCATCTTCATTATTAATGAAAACTAAAGGACATTTCTCTCCTGTCCTTTTCCAGAGGAGATCTTCCAGACCCATATTGCCCACTGGTGGTCTCCGGATGGTGCTCGGCTGGCATATGCCACCATCAACGACACCATGGTGCCCAAGATGGAGATCCCTATGTTCACAGGAACTACTTACCCTACCGGGAGGGAGTACCACTACCCTAAGGTTAGAATAGTATAATTACTAACCTATTACCGACAAAACGTGTTCTATTACAACGCTACACCACAGTAAATTGTACCACCACTCAAAGGTACGTTATCATGAAACACACATAAATGTAAAAAAGTACAACCAATCTTGGGAAATGGGAAGATATTCCAGCATGGAGTTAGTTCTGTCTACAGGTGTGACCTTCCTGAGGCAGATGCACTTAAAATGTCCAATAAGAACAGTTGTTTTATTAGTGGCATTTGCACTCATAGTGTATCTCTCCTCTCTGTCCTCCGTGCAGGCTGGGGAGGAAAATCCAGTCATCTCTTTGTATGTGGTCAACCTGAACGGGCCCCTGCACACCATCGAGATGAGGAGACCTGAAGACCAGAGGATGGGGTACACAACCACACTACCCTTACTAATCTAACCTCCATATACAATACTACTCAACTCCTAATAGCACATAGGACTACTATATATAGCACGGTTATATACCCTTATGGCTTTTAAAGGGATGAACTCTGTTACACATGCAATATGTCAGTAGAACGTTCCTAGTCCTTTATCCTAGATGATGTATATACATTAATAAACACTCTTGTTTCTGTTTGTTTTACAGAGAGTACTATGTCACTATGGTGAAATGGGCGACTACCACCAAACTGGCGGTGAACTGGTTAAACAGAGCCCAGAACATCTCCATGCTCACACTGTGTCAGGCCACCACTGGCGTCTGCACTAAGGTGCGTGCGTGTGTATCTGTGTGTGTGTGTGTCTCTGTGTGTGTGTGTGTGTGTGTGTGTGTGTCTCTGTGTGTGTGTCTCTGTGTCTGTGTGTGTGTGTGTGTGTGTTTGTGTCTCTGTGTCTGTGTGTGTGTGTGTGTCTGTGTGTGTGTGTGTGTGTGTGTGTGTGTGTGTGTCTGTGTGTGTGTGTCTGTGTGTGTGTGTCTCTGTGTGTGTGTGTGTATGTGTGTGTGTGTGTGTGTGTGTGTGTGTGTGTGTGTGTGTGTGTGTGTGTGTGTGTGTGTGTGTGTGTGTGTGTGTGTGTGTGTGTGTGTGTGTGTGTGAGTGAGTGTGCATCCTCTAGCTACAAACACAGCTGTTTTTCAGCCCACTTCGTTATCTTTTCTTAAGCTTAAGCATATTATGTATTTTTAGAAACATGAGGACGAGAGTGAAAGTTGGCTACACAGACAGGTAAGAAACAAACATGAACGTGATTCAAGTACATATCATGCCTTTTTAGGGCTGTTAATCTGTATTTTCAGTAGTGCTACAGAGTGGAATGCCAATCCATCATTTCTAGATATGTTATAAATATGTTTATATACACTACCGTTCAGAAGTTTGTGGTCACTTAGAAATGTCCTTGTTTTCGAAAGAAAATCACTTTTTTTGCCCATTAAAATAACATAAAATTGATCAGAAATACAGTGTAGACCTTGTTAATGTTGTAAATGGCTATTGTAGCTGGAAACGGCTGATTTTTTATGGAATATCTACATAGGCGTACAGAGGCCCATTATCAGCAACCATCAGTCCATATCTCAGTCTGCCCATCTTAATCTTTTATTTTTATTGGCCAGTCTGAGATATGGCTTTTTCTTTGCAACTCTGCCTAGAAGGTCAGCATCCCGGAGTCGCCTCTTCACTGTTGACGTTGAGACTGGTGTTTTGCAGGTACTATTTAATGAAGCTGCCAGTTGAGGACCTGTGAGGCGCCAGTTTCTCAGACTAGACACTCTAATGTATTTGTCCTCTTGCTCAGTTGTGCACCGGGGCCTCCCACTCCTCTTTCTATTCTGGTTAGAGCCAGTTTGCGCTGTTCTGTAAAGGGAGTTTCTTGGCAATTTCTCGCATGGAATAGGCTTCATTTCTCAGATCACGAATAGACTGACGAATAGACTGACGAGTTTAGAGCTCCTGAGTGGCGCAGTGGTCTAAGGCACTGCATCGCAGTGCTAACTGTGCCACTAGAGATCCTGGTTCGAATCCAGGCTCTGTCGCAGCCGGCCGCGACCGGGAGACTCATGGGCGGTGCACAATTGGCCCAGCGTTGTCCAGGGTAGGAGAGGGAATGGCCGGCAGGGATGTAGCTCAGTTGATAGAGCATGGCGTTTGCAACGCCAGGGTTGTGGGTTCGATTCCCACAGGGGGCCAGTATAAAAAATATATATGTATTTACTGACTGTAAGTCGCTCTGGATAAGAGCGTCTGCTAAATGACTAAAATGTTTCAGAAGAAAGTTATTTGTTTCTGGCCATTTTGAGCCTGTAATCGAACCCACAATTGCTGATGCTCCAGATACTCAAAACATCTCAAGAAGGCCAGTTGTATTGCTTCTTTAATCAGCACAACAGTTTTCAGCTGTGCTAGCATAATTGCAAAAGGGTTTTCTAATGATCAATTAGCCTTTTAAATGATAAACTTGGATTAGCAAACACAACGTGCCATTGGAACACAGGACTGATGGTTGCTGATAATGGGCCTCTGTACGCCTATGTTCCATAAAAAATATTCCATAAAAAATCAGCCGTTTCCAGCTACAATAGCCATTTACAATATTAACAATGTCTACACTGTATTTCTGATCAATTTCATGTTCTTGTAATGGACAAAAAAATGCTTTTCTTTTGAAAACAAGGACATTTCTAAGTGACCCCAAACTTTTGAACGGTAGTGTATATGTTTATATGTTTATATACAATACCAGTCAAATGTTTTGACACTCATTCCAGGGTTTTTCTTAATTTTTACTATTTTCTGCATTGTAGAATAATAATGAAGACATCAACACTATGAAATAACACATATGGAATCATGTAGTAACCAAAAAAGTGTTAAACGATTCTTCAAAGTAGCCACCCTTTGCCTTGATGACAGCTTTGCACACTCTTAGCATTCTCTCAACCAGCTTCATGAGGTAGTCACCTGGAATTTCTTTCCTTCTTAATGCGTTTGAGGCAATCAGTTGTGTTGTGACAAGGTAGGGGTGGTATACAGAATATAGCCGTATTTGGTAAAAGACCAAGTCCATATTATGGCAAGAACAACTCAAATAAGCAAAGAGAAACGACAGTCCATCATTACTTTAAGACATGAAGGTCAGTCAATCCGGAAAATGTCAAGAACTTTAAAAATGTATTCAAGTGCAGTCGCAAAAACCATGAAGCGCAATGATGAAACTGGCTCTCATGAAGACCGCCAGAGGAAAGGAAGACCCAGAATTCATGGTCTTCATGGTCGAATTGCTGCAAAGAAACCATTACTAAAGGACACCAATAATAAGAAGAGACTTGCTTGGGCCAAGAAACACGAGCAATGAACATTAGACCGGTGGAAATCTGTCCTTTGGTCTGATGAGTCCAAATTTGAGATTTTTGGTACCAACCGCCATGTCTTTGTGATACGCAGAGTAGGATGATCTCCGCATGTGTGGTTCCCACCATGAAGCATGGAGGAGGAGGTGTGATGGTGTCGGGGTGCTTTGCTGGTGACACTGTCTGTGATTTATTTAGAATTCAAGGCACACTTAACCAGCATGGCTACCACAGCATTCTGCAGCGATATGCCATCCCATCTGCTTTGCGCTTAGTGAGACTAATGACCCAACATATTAAGAAGGAGAGTGATGGAGTTCTGCATCAGATGACCTGGCCTCCACAATCACCCGACCTCAACCCAATTGAGATGGTTTGGGATGAGTTGGACCACAGAGTAAAGGAAAAGCAGCCAACAAGTGCTCAGAATATGTGGGAACTCCTTCAAAACTGTTGGAAAAGCATTCCAGGTGAAGCTGGTTGAGAGAATGCCAAGAGTGTGCAAAGCTGTCATCAAGGCAAAGGGTGGCTACTTTGAAGAATCTCAAATATAACATTATTTTTTTTACATTTTAGTCATTTAGCAGACGCTCTTATCCAGAGCGACTTACATGAGCAATTAGGGTTAAGTGCCTTGCTTAAGGGCACATTGACAGATTTTTCACCTAGTCGGCTCGGGGATTAGAATCAGCGACCTTTCGGTTACTGGCACAACGCTCTTACCCACTAAGCTACCTGCCGCACATATGTTTTGATTTGTTTAACACTTTTTTGGTTACTACCTGATTCCATATGTGTTATTTTATAGTTTTGATGTCTTCACTATTATTCTACAACGTAGAAAATAGTAAAAATTAAGAAAAACACTTGAATGAGTAGGTTTGTCCAAACTTTTGACTTGTATTATATATGTTTATATACAGTATATGTCATATGACTGTTGTACAGAATGAGGAGCCGTTGTTCTCCAAAGACGGTCTGAAGTTGTTCTTCACCAGAGCCATCCCACAGGGAGGCAGGGGCAAGTTCTTCCACATCTCCATGTCCATCACACAGGTACTGTACATTCCCCTTCTACATTCTCTCTTCTGTGTTCTGCATGAGGGCTTCCATACGCTACAATTACTGCCTACAGCAAGGTACAGCATAGCATAGACAACACCACTCCAGAGGGTGAATGGGCAAGACCAAAAATGTAAGTGCCTTTGAACGGGGTATGGTAGTAGGTGCCAGGTGCACCGGTTTGTGTCAAGAACTGCAACGCTGCTGGGTTTTTCACGCTCAACAGTTTCCCGTGTGTATCAAAAATGGTCCATCACCCAAAGGACATCCAGCCAACTTGACACAACTGTGGGAAGCATTGGAGTCAACATGGGCCAGCATCCCTGTAGAACGCTTTCGACACCTTGTAGAGTCCATGCCCTGACAAATTGAGGCTGTTCAGAGGGCAAAAGGGGCGGGGTGCAACGCAATATTAGGAAGGTGTTCTTAATGCTTGCTATACTCAGTGTGTCTCTTCCTCGCTCTTCAGCCCAACACCAGCACAGACACGCTGCAGTCGATCACGTCTGGAGACTGGGACGTCACCCAGGTCCTGGCCTACAACGAGGACATCCAGCTCATGTGAGCTCCTGACGCAGCTGGGCCACACACACACACACACACACACTTACATATACAGTTGAAGTCGGAAGTTTACATACACCTTAGCCAAATACATTTAAACTCAGTTTTTCACAATTCCTGACATTTAATTATAGTAAAAATTCCCTATCTTAGGTCAATTAGGATCACCACTTTATTTTAAGAATGTGAAATGTCAGGATAATAGTAGAGAGAATTATTTATTTCAGCTTTTATTTATTTAATCACATTCCCAGTGGGCCAGAAGTTTACATACATTCAATTAGTATTTGGTAGCATTGCCTTTAAATTGTTTAACTTGGGTCAAACATTTCGGGTAGCCTTCCACAAGCTTCCCACAATAAGTTGGGTGAATTTTGGCCCATTACTCCTGACAGAGCTGGTGTAACTGAGTCAGGTTTGTAGGCCTCCTTGCTCGCACACGCTTTTTCAGTCCTGCCCACAAATGTTCTATAGGATTGAGGTCAGGGCTTTGTGATGGCCACCCCAATACCTTGACTTTGTTGTCCTTAAGCCATTTTGCCACAACTTTGGAAGTGTGCTTGGGGTCATTGTCCATTTGGAAGACCCATTTGCAACCAAGCTTTAACTTCCTGACTGATGTCTTGAGATGTTGCTTCAATATATCCACATAATTTTCCTTCCTCATGATGCCATCTATTTTGTGAAGTGCATCAGTCCCTCCTGCAGCAAAGCACACCCACAGCATGATACTGCCACCCCCGTGCTTCTTTGGCTTGCAAGCGTCCCCCTTTTTCCTAAAAACATAACGATGGTCATTATGGCCAAACAGTTCTATTTTTGTTTAATCAGACCAGAGGACATTTCTCCAAAAAGTATGATCTTTGTCCCCATGTGCAGTTGCAAACCGTAGTCTGGCTTTTTTATGGGAGTTTTGGAGCAGTGGCTTCTTCCTTGCTGAGCGGCCTTTCAGGTTATGTCGATATAGGACTCGTTTTACTGTGGATATAGATACTTTTGTACCTGTTTCCTCCAGCATCTTCACAAGGTCGTTTGCTGTTGTTCTGGGATTGATTTGCACTTTTCGCACCAAAGTACGTTAATCTCTAGGAGACAGAATGCGTCCTGAGCGGTATGACGGCTGCGTGGTCCCATGGTGTTTATACTTGCGTACTATTGTTTGTACAGATGAACATGGTACCTTCAGGCGTTTGCAAATTGCTCCCAAGGATGAACCAGACTTGTGGGGGTCTACCATCTTTTTTTCTGAGGTCTTGGCTGATTTCTTTTGATTTTCCCATGATGTCAAGCAAAGAGGCACTGAGTTTGAAGGTAGGCCTTGAAATACATCCATAGGTACACCTCCAATCGACTCAAATTATGTCAATTAGCCTATCAGAAGCTTCTAAAGCCATGACATCATTTTCTGGAATTTTCCAAGCTGTTTAAAGGCACAGTCAACTTAGTGTTTGTAAACTTCTGACCCACTGGAATTGTGATACAGTGAATTGTAAGTGAAATAATCTGTCTGTAAACAATTGTTGGAAAAATTACTTGTGTCATGCACAAAGTAGATGTCCTAACCAACTTGCCAAACTATAGTTTGTTAACAAGACATTTGTAACCTATACACCTAAGTGTATGTAAACTTCCGACTTCAACTGTATATGCCTTCACATCAGTGGAGGCTGCTGAGTGGAGGATGGCTCATAATAATGGTTGGAACGGGCAAATGGAATGGCATCAAACACATGGAAACCATGTGTTTGATATATTTGATACCATTCCACTTTTTCCGCTCCAGCCATTACCACGAGCCCATCCTCCCCAATTAAGGAGCCACCAACCTCCTGTGCTTCATATGTGGTATACACAATTTTTTTTCTGTGATTATGACACAAACACCTAAAACAAACACTTCAACAAACCTCTTTCTCTCTCCCTCGCTCTCCCTCGCTCTCCCTCTCTCTCTGGAGTAGAGTAGAGTCTGTATTATCCACAGGGGCACGTAGTAAAAACACATTGAACACAAGACAATAAAGTAAATAGGCATTTTAACGTTATAGATTTAGCCGGTGGTAACTTGTGGAATAGACACCGGCTGGAATGAGGTTTTAACCAATCAGCATTCAGGATTAGACCCACCCGTTGTCACCAAAACAATAAATGCAGCAATATGTACACAAGTAGCAGTACTACTACAGCTGATTGCAGCTGGCATGAAGGAGAGTTTGGATCTAGTCATTTTAAACTTGGGAAGCCGCTCTGAGAGAAGCAACCTAAATTCATCAAACAAGATATGCTGGGAGTCCCTCAGAATGGATTGCGCCTTACGTATGACTCTCTCCCCCCCCCCCCCCCCCCCCCCCTCTGTCCTGTCAGATTTGTTCCTGGCCCACTTAAGTTTCTAAAAACACTCTCTCTTCACCTCATATTTCATTTATGTTACATCTCTTCCAGTGGCAAGACCATGCTACAGCTGGATCTGTTGGTACTCTAGCTGCTTATACCTCCCCGAAGCCGACATGTTTCTGTTCAACTGTCCCGCTGGAACCCCCTACACTCTTTACACTAACCTACCTTTCTCACTTCCTAGACTCCTTACATTTGTGACAATAGCAATGTTTCAATGACGTAATGTTGCGTGCACCCATGCATTTGTTATATTATGTATTAGTTGAACATACATTAAATGTTAATTATTATGTATCTTGCAGATACTTCTTGAGCACCGAGGATGATCCAAAGCGAAGGCACCTCTACAGGTAACACATACATACAGTGGGGAAAAAAGTATTTAGTCAGCCACCAATTGTGCAAGTTCTCCTACTTAAAAAGATGAGAGAGGCCTGTAATTTTCATCATAGGTACATGTCAACTATGACAGACAAATTGAGAAAAAAAAATCCAGAAAATCACATTGTAGGATTTTTAATGAATTTATTTGCAAATTATGGTGGAAAATAAGTATTTGGTCACCTACAAACAAGCAAGATTTCTGGCTCTCACAGACCTGTAACTTCTTCTTTAAGAGTCTCCTCTGTCCTCCACTCGTTACCTGTATTAATGGCACCTGTTTGAACTTGTTATCAGTATAAAAGACACCTGTCCACAGCCTCAAACAGTCACACTCCAAACTCCACTATGGCCAAGACCAAAGAGCTGTCAAAGGACACCAGAAACAAAATTGTAAACCTGCACCAGGCTGGGAAGACTGAATCTGCAATAGGTAAGCAGCTTGGTTTAAAGAAATCAACTGTGGGAGCAATTATTAGGAAATGGAAGACATACAAGACCACTGATAATCTCCCTCGATCTGGGGCTCCACGCAAGATCTCACCCCGTGGGGTCAAAATGATCACAAGAACGTTGAGCAAAAATCCCAGAACCACACGGGGGGACCTAGTGAATGACCTGCAGAGAGCTGGGACCAAAGTAACAAAGCCTACCATCAGTAACACACTACGCCGCCAGGGACTCAAATCCTGCAGTGCCAGACGTGTCCCCCTGCTTAAGCCAGTACATGTCCAGGCCCGTCTGAAGTTTGCTAGAGTGCATTTGGATGATCCAGAAGAGGATTGGGAGAATGTCATATGGTCAGATAAAACCAAAATAGAACTTTTTGGTAAAAACTCAACTCGTCGTGTTTGGAGGACAAAGAATGCTGAGTTGCATCCAAAGAACACCATACCTACTGTGAAGCATGGGGGTGGAAACATCATGCTTTGGGGCTGTTTTTCTGCAAAGGGACCAGGACGACTGATCCGTGTAAAGGAAAGAATGAATGGGGCCATGTATCGTGAGATTTTGAGTGAAAACCTCCTTCCATCAGCAAGGGCATTGAAGATGAAACGTGGCTGGGTCTTTCAGCATGACAATGATCCCAAACACACCGCCCGGGCAACGATGGAGTGGCTTCGTAAGAAGCATTTCAAGGTCCTGGAGTGGCCTAGCCAGTCTCCAGATCTCAACCCCATAGAAAATCTTTGGAGGGAGTTGAAAGTCCGTGTTGCCCAGCGACAGCCCCAAAACATCACTGCTCTAGAGGAGATCTGCATGGAGGAATGGGCCAAAATACCAGCAACAGTGTGTGAAAACCTTGTGAAGACTTACAGAAAACGTTTGACCTGTGTCATTGCCAACAAAGGGTATATAACAAAGTGTTGAGAAACTTTTGTTATTGACCAAATACTTATTTTCCACCATAATTTGCAAATAAATTCATTAAAAATCCTACAATGTGATTTTCTGGATTTTTTTTCTCATTTTGTCTTTCATAGTTGACGTGTACCTATGATGAAAATTACAGGCCTCTCTCATCTTTTTAAGTGGGAGAACTTGCACAATTGGTGGCTGACTAAATACTTTTTTTCCCCACTGTAGCTCTGAATAACTGTCTCTAATGCTGTCCTCTTCTGTTGTGTTATTTTGGTTTCACTTGGTTACAATTTAGGTGCCAGTTGTCCTGGATGCTTCGGGGGCTTTGCTCTCAGTCTGAAAAATGATATAGGAGAAAGACTTGGCTCAGTGTCCTCTTGTTGTGTTTGCAGTGCAGACACGGTGGGCCCCTTCAACAGACGCTGTCTCTCTTGTGACTTCTACGAAGGCTGTGGCTACGTCAGAGGCTCCTTCAGCCACAGCATGAGCTTCTTCCTGCTCAGCTGCAAAGGTGGGAGCCACCGGTTGGTCAGTCCGTCTGTCTGTCTGTCAATCGGTTGGTTTGTCTGTCCCCAAGTTATCTATTTTTTCAATCATATGAACCTTTGGTCCCTCACCTCTGAGAGACACACTCAGAGACATTTAATTAAATGTATATGTTGGTTACAGATTATATTTGGTCACAAACACAATCATTTGTGCAGTGTATTTCAACAAAGGCCTCTACTCAAAATGTATATCAACAGGGTCTAACAGCAGCAGCCCAAAGATTCAAGTTTCAAGTTCTAATGTCACGTGCACAAGTACAGTGAAATGCCTTTCCTGCAAGCTACAAACCCAACAATGTAGTAATCAATATCAATGTAGCACTAAAAATAACATAAGGTAGAATAAAAACTCACAAGATTCTCATCCTCTCACTGAACTCTGGAACCACACAGGACAGCTACATCTACCTGTGTTTACTGAGTCTGCCTCTGAACCTAATACAGTTTTAATCCCTCACTCCCATCCTGCCCCTTGCCCGATTTCATTTATTTGACACGATTGTGATATCATTACAGCGCTGAGAGAGATTGCCTGGCCTACTTTGCAGAGCCACAAATGTTTCTTTCTAGCATGTTCTCAATTTGCTAAGTGCATCGATCATTTCATTATGTTTCCCCTCCAAGTGCAGTGCTGTGGTTTAGGAGACAGTGAGAGAGTATATTTCTACAGGGGCTTGTTTGTTTGGAAGCTAGCTCCGGAACACTCCAGATGCTATTTCGGTTGTGTTAAATTAATTGAATAAGCTAACAATAGCCTCCCCAACAATAGCAAGGAGGTCTGGACAGCATCTTTTGTGCTTGTAGAAAAACATGTTAAGTAAAAATTATTTGTAGAGGCTTGAGTCTGTTCTCTGCAAGCAGACAACGACAGGCTTTCAGACTTTGATCAATGATGTTTTGATGTTGTGTCTGAACTTCTTCAATGGCTTAAACCCATGGGTGTTGGGTTTAAAAATAAAAATAAAATTGTCTCAGTCTTCTATCGACAAGGTGCAATTTTAAAGTACAGATTCTAAAGGACAATTTATTGAGTTCAAATGATTCGATTTTGCAAGTCTTTTTAGAAATGGATAATTAAATAACCCTTTCCCATCCTCCTGCTGCCCCAGAACTATGGACAGTGGGGAGGAATTTTGAACAATGAAGGCACTGTTGTACAGATGTAGGATCTTAATTGTATCACCCTGTTGCAGGAGAACTGTCCTACAATGCAGGAAATGTAAAACGTGTAGTGTATTTGCAGTTTAAAAATACTTCTGAAGCACAGGAGGTTGGTGGCACCTTAATTGGGGAGGATGGGCTCGTGGTAATGGCTGGAGCGGAATAGGTGGAATGGTATCAAATACATCAAACATGGTTTCCATGTGTTTGATGCCATTCCATTTGCTCCGTTCCAGCCATTATTATGAGCCTCCACTGTTCTGTTTGCAATTTTCACTTTGAAATTTCAGACTTACAGACTTACGAAAAATGTATCAACACTTACAAAAATGTAAATTAATTATAATCAACATAATAATTTGCATTTACGGTTGCTGCAGGATTCTTTTCCTGCTGTAGCAAAGTGACTCAAATTAAGATCCTACATCTGTACATGACAAGGAGCCACAGAATGTCCTCGTAAACCGAGACAAGACCGAGACGAACCAGAGTAGTGCCACCACAAACTAATGGGAACATATCTTGGTTTCAATACAAGAGAAATGTCTGATATTGATGTCTTATTTGGTCACATTTGTTTCTCTTTTGATCTTTCGCCAGGCCCTGATGTCCCGTTTGTAGCAGTGTACAGCACACAGGAGAGACAGAGTGAGTCTTCTAGTTAGGATTCTATTTGGATTCTGTTACATGAAAACACCATAGGTTAGGGGTACTCTACTCTTACTCTACGAGGTCCGGAGCCTGCTGCTTTTCTGTTCTACCTGATAATGAATTGCACCCACCTGGTGTCCCAGGTCTAAATCAGTCCCTGATTAGAGGGGAACAATGAAAAAAGGCAGTGGAACTGTATTAGAGGTGTAGAGTTGAGGGTCATGGGTCATAAGAGGAATACGTCACACTAAAAAATAGACCACCCAGACACACAATGCATGGCCTTTCTTTCCTCTGTCTTCAATATCCCTTTTTCTCTTGACACGCACACACGCATGCACGCACAGACACACACACGCACACACACACACAGACACACACACACGGACACACACACGCTCACACACGCACACACACGCGCACGCACACACACAGACACACACGCACGCACGCACACACACACACACACACACACAGACACACGCACACACGCATGCACGCACAGACACACACACGCGCACACACACACAGACACACACACGCTCACACACGCACGCACACACACAGACACACACGCACGCACGCACACACACACACACACACACAGACACACACACACACACATGCACGCACACACACACACTAACTCCATTATACTGAGATCTGTTTTCTGACTTACCATGTGACTGTCAGGGAGAAGATGATTCGTGTCAGGAAGCAGATGATTCGAGGGACACTATGCACACACAAACGGGCACGCACACACCTGTAGGACATCCACTCCTCTCCATGAATAAAACATTCAGCATCACCCCTGAAAAACTCTTTAACACCATGGAGATAAAATAACTATCTATCTCTGTGTTTACAGACAGTTAACAAATTACAGAATTAAAGCCCTCCCCTCCATCCCTGATTCATAAAATAAGCACCCACAACTGTGTGACCTCATCAAACGGGGTCAGCATACTAAGATTTGCCATTGTCAGCACAACGAGCACAGTCTTCTGTCTGCTGAGTCACTGTTTGCAGCCTCAGCCCAGTCGGTTGGCAGACATACTGATTAGATTACCTAGCTGGGTGGATGTCCTCATAACAACATGACCTTCACACTGTAATGAAAGACGTCCACTGTCTTTGTTTACGGTTGATTACAGCATGTACACTTGGAGGAATAGACATGTGGACAGAGTATACTAAATAGCCTACTCTGCAGTCATATTTTAGTGCATATAGTAACGTTTAGAAGTAAAAAACTAAGCTAAACTAAAAAAGAAACTCTGCTTTCTAACTGGAACCATTAAAGTCGTTCTGAAATTTGAATTGAACTGCTGATATGGGGGGGATAACAACCTGCTGCATTTTCTGTGTTTGGTGTGTACTCTGCAGAGACCACACACACACACAGACCACACACACACACACACACACACACAGACCACACACAGACATTCAGTCTGGAGAGAACACACTCCCTGATGAAAACACCCACTCGTTTTGTTACTAGTCCAATCTCAATCTCAGCATGCCAAGATAAGGCTTGTCAAGGCTCAACTCGAGGGTACAAGCCATTCTGAAGTCTTAATTGATATTTACTGCCTACATTGCTGATCTGTCTTTATCACAGTGTGTGAGTGGAGAGGGTGGACACCTATGCCCTTTAAACACCTACAGTACCTGCCCTTAGACCATGGTAGCCATAGCAACCTTAGCCATAGACTAAGGCCATGATGTTTGTCACTGCAGAGGTGTTTGACCTGGAGACCAATGAGAATCTGAGGATGAGGCTGGACTCCATGCAGATGCCCCGAGTGGAATACAAGGAGATCAACATCGAGGATTACAGTACGTTATGTTCCACTCTAACACTAAGGGAATGAGATTTCAACAGCACATTTTACATAACGAAAATGTATCTGCTAAAGTCTGTTTTCTTCAGATGAACGGATAATGAAGCTGATGAACAGATGAGATTTGCGTAGTGCTTCTTTCTCTTGTTGTTGTGTAGCGCTAACGATGCAGATCCTCAAACCTGCCAGCTTTGTGGACTCATCGCACTATCCTCTGCTCCTCCTTGTGTGAGTGCACAAACACTACCACATACACGCACACACACAGACACACACAGACACACCACACACACACACATTTGTTTTTGTGGGGACCAAAAAATGTATTCCCATTAAAAATCATATTTTCCCTAACCCCTAAACCTAACCCCTAACCTTAATTCTAACCCTAATTGTAAACCTAAACCTAACCCCTATGCCTAAAATAGCCCTTTCCCTTGTGGAGACCAGTGAATTGTCCGAATTGTCTGAATTTTCCTTGTTTTACTTCTGGTACCCACAATGATAGTAAAACCAAACCACACACACAACTGCTCTAGCGACTATGGTGTTGTAATACAATGTAGCTATCCATCTCCACACAGAGGCCTTCAGCTCCTCCATGCCACATGCTGCTTCATCAGGAGAGAAACTATTCAGACCCCTTGACTTTTTCCACATTTTGTTACGTTACAGCCTTATTCTAAAATGTATTAATAAAATTTTAAAAATCCTCATCAATCTACACACAATACCCCAAAATGACAAAGCAAAAACAGGTTTTTAGAATTTTATGTAAATGTATTAAGCACCTTTGTCAGCGATTACAGCCTCGAGTCTTCTTGGGTATGATGCTACAAGATTGGCACACCTGTATTTAGGGAGTTTCTCCCATTCTTCTCTGCAGATCCTCTCAAGCTCTGTCAGGTTGGATGGGGAGCGCCGCTGCACAGCTATTTTCAGGTCTCTCCAGAGATGTTCGATCGGATTCAAGTCTGAGACTTGTCACGAAGCCACTCCTGTGCTGTCTTGGCTGTGTGCTTAGGGTCGTTGTCCTGTTGGAAGGTGAACCTTCACCCCAGTCTGAGGTTGTGAGCGCTCTGGAGCAGGTTTTCATCAAGGATCTCTCTGTACTTTGCTCTGTTCATCTTTCACTCGATCCTGACTAGTGTCCCAGTCCCTGCCTCTGAAAAACATTCTCACAGCATGATGCTGCCACTACCATGCTTCACCGTAGGGATGGTGCCAGGTTTCCTCCAGAAGGTTCTCCCATCTCCAATAGAGGAACTCTGGAGCTCTGTCAGAGTGACCATCGGGTTCTTGGTCATCTCCCTGACCAAGGCCCTTCTCCCCCAATTGTTCAGTTTGGACGGGCGGCCAGCTCTAGGAAGAGTCTTGGGGGTTTCAAACTTCTTCCATTTAAGAATGATTGAGGCCACTGTGTTCTTGGGGACCTTCAATGCTGCAGACAGTTTTTGGTACCCTTCCCCAGATCTGTGCCTCGACACAATTCTGTCTCGCAGCTATACGGACTGTTCCTTCGACCTCATGGCTTGGTTTTTTCTCTGACATGCACTGTCAACTGTGGGACCTTGTATAGACAGGTGTGTGCCTTTCCAAATCATGTCCAATCAATTGAATTTATCATAGATGGACTCCAATCAAGTTGTAGAAACATCTCAAGGATGATCAATGGAAACAGGATGCACCTGAGCTCAATTTCGAATCTCATAGCAAAGGGTCTGAATACTTGTGTAAATAAGGTATTTCTGTTTTTAATTTTTAATACATTTGCAAAAATGTCTAAACCTGTTTTTGCTTTGTCATTATGGGGTATGGTGTGTAGATTGATGAGGGAAAAAAATAATTTAATACATTTTAGAATAAGGCTATAATGTAACAAAATGTGGAAAAAGGGAAGGGGTCTGAATACTTTCCAAATGCACTGTAATCACCCTCCGACTCTGAGCTTTAATCAGGGCTATTAATCTAAGGCGAGACGTGGCAACTCTTTCTCCTCCGCTCTACCAGTAATTACACTGCAAATGAGGTCTCCATCCACCCCTTTAATTAACCCTCCTCTCCTCTCCTCCACTATCACACCATCTCTCTCCCCGCCCTTGCCTGCAGGTTGGAGAAAAATACACCTTTAGTCCCTGTTTCTAGTCTTTTCACCCTGGCTCACCTCTGGACGGAGGGGCACTACTATAAAGACAATGAATGGAGTGGCACTACTATAAAGACAATGAATGGAGTGGCACTACTATAAAGACAATGAGTCCTTTTCTCTATGTTGGCTGTATGAGGACACACCTATATGCATTTATTTTAGAGAGAGAGAGAGAAAGTCCCATAGATTAACGACTAAACATGCCTTCTCGTATCCAGCGACGGCACCCCCGGTGGCCAGATGGTGTCAGAGCAGTTCCACATGGACTGGGCCACAGTGCTGGTGAGCAGCTTCGGGGCAATGGTGGTTCGCTTCGACGGGCGGGGCAGTGGCTTCCAGGGGACCAACCTGCTGCACCGCGTCCAGAGGAAGCTGGGCGTGTTCGAGGAGAGGGACCAGCTGGAGGCCCTCAGGTAGGTACCTTCAACCTTGGTTGTGTCCTGATTCTCCACCCTTCTACTAAATTGTGCACTTGCACACTTCCAGTTATGGATTTAAAAACATTGGATTGGTGTAATAATTGGCTGGAGGGAGTTTTCACCATTCTTTAATCCATGATGGGAAGTGCACACTTTGGGAAAAGGGTGAAGAATCAGGACACAACCTTAGACTTCTGTCACAAGACAAACTGTCCTAACACTTTCATATAAACTGAAGAGCAGCCAATAGGCAGAGGTCTGGATATGTTTAGTGATTTAACATGTAGAAAGGAAAATAATTTATTCACACCCTTTACAGCTCCGATTGATTAGCTAACTATCGTTTAGGCAGCTATAGAGTGGGGCTACATTATTTTTCTCCTTTCTGCTAGTGATTTGACATGGTCATGCTGTGTTCCAGCTGGGTGCTAACGAGCTATGACATGGACCGCTAGTTAACGAGCTATGACATGGACAGCTAGCAAACGAGCTCTGACATGGACAGCTAGCAAACGAGCTATGACATGGACAGCTAGCTAACGAGCTATGACAAGGCCAGCTAGCTAACAAGCTATGACATGGACATCTAGCTAACGAGCTATGATATGGACAGCTAGTTAACGAGCTATGACATGGACAGCTAGTTAACGAGCTATGACATGGACAGCTAGCTAACGAGCTATGACATGGCCAGCTAGCTAACGAGCTATGACATGGCCAGCTAGCTAACGAGCTATGATATGGACAGCTAGCTAATGAGCTATGACATGGACAGCTAGCTAATGAGCTATGACATGGACAGCTAGCTAACGAGCTATGACATGGCCAGCTAGCTAACGAGCTATGACATGGCCAGCTAGCTAACGAGCTATGACATGGCCAGCTAGCTAACGAGCAATGACATGGCCAGCTAGCTAACGAGCTATGACATGGCCAGCTAGCTAACGAGCTATGACATGGCCAGCTAGCTAACGAGCTCTGACATGGACAGCTAGCTAACGAGCTATGACATGGACAGCTAGCTAACGAGCTATGACATGGCCAGCTAGCTAACGAGCTATGACATGGACAGCTAGCTAAATAACTGAGCAGAAACACTTGGAAGGGGTAGTCAGGACCAGGAAGTCTTCATTCTGAGATGAACAAATCCAAATCTAATTTCTTCCATTTCAGTATTATATCTAAAGAGCCATACGTTGACAAGACCAGGATTGGAGTTTATGGCAAGGTAAGAGGCGTTTTCTCCTGATAACTTATGAGGTTCATTGGTTGCATGTAGTAGTATCTGAATTGGATAGTGTTCCCTTGAACCCCTTGTATTGTGCATTATCATTCTGCAAACTGACTTGATGTGCTAATCACCCTTTTAAATTAACTGCTCAAAAAAATAAAGGGAACACTTAAACAACACAATGTAACTCCAAGTCAATCACACTTCTGTGAAATCAAACTGTCCACTTAGGAAGCAACACTGATTGACAATACATTTCACATGCTGTTGTGCAAATGTAATAGACAACAGGTGGATATTATAGGTAATTAGCAAGACACCCCCAATAAAGGACTGGTCCACAGACCACTTCTCAGTTCCTATGCTTCCTGGCTGATGTTTTGGTCACTTTTGAATGCTGGCAGTGCTTTCACTCTAGTGGTAGCATGAAACGGAGTCTACAACCCACACAAGTGGCTCAGGTAGTGCAGCTCATCCAGGATGGCACATCAATGCGAGCTGTGGCAAGAAGGTTTGCTGTGTCTGTCAGCGTAGTGTCCAGAGCATGGAGGCGCTACCAGGAGACAGGCCAGTACATCAGGAGATGTGGAGGAGGCCGTAGGAGGGCAACAACCCAGCAGCAGGACTGCTACCTCCGCCTTTGTGCAAGGAGGAGCAGGAGGAGCACTGCCAGAGCCCTGCAAAATGACCTCCAGCAGGCCACAAATGTGCATGTGTTTGCTCAAACGGTCAGAAACAGACTCCATGAGGGTGGTATGAGGGCCCGACTTCCACAGGTGGGGGTTGTGCTTACAGCCCAACACCGTGCAGGACATTTGGCATTTGCCAGAGAACACCAAGATTGGCAAATTCGCCACTGGCGCCCTGTGCTCTTCACAGATGAAAGCAGGTTCACACTGAGCACGTGACAGACGTGACAGAGTCTGGAGACGCCGTGGAGAACGTTCTGCTGCCTGCAACATCCTCCAGCATGACCGGTTTGGCGGTGGGTCAGTCATGGTGTGGGGTGGCATTTCTTTGGGGGGCCGCACAGCCCTCCATGTGCTCGCCAGAGGTAGCCTGACTGCCATTAGGTACCGAGATGAGATCCTCAGACCCCTTGTGAGACCATATGCTGGTGCGGTGGGCCCTGGGTTCCTCCTAATGCAAGACAATGCTAGACCTCATGTGGCTGGAGTGTGTCAGCAGTTCCTGCAAGAGGAAGGCATTGATGCTATGGACTGGCCTGCCCGTTCCCCAGACCTGAATCCAATTGAGCACATCTGGGACATCATGTCTCGCTCCATCCACCAACGCCACGTTGCACCACAGACTGTCCAGGAGTTGGCGGATGCTTTAGTCCAGGTCTGGGAGGAGATCCCTCAGGAGACCATCCGCCACCTCATCAGGAGCATGCCCAGGCGTTGTAGGGAGGTCATACAGGCACGTGGAGGCCACACACTCTACTGAGCCTCATTTTGACTTGTTTTAAGGACATTACATCAAAGTTGGATCAGCCTGTAGTGTGGTTTTCCACTTTAATTTTGAGTGTGACTCCAAATCCAGACCTCCATGGGTTGATACATTTGATTTCCATTGATAATTTTTGTGTGATTTTGTTGTCAGCACATTCAACTATGTAAAGAAAAAAGTATTTAATAAGATTATTTCATTCATTCAGATCTAGAATGTGTTATTTTAGTGTTCCCTTAATTTTTTTGAGCAGTGTATAAACATCATTACGGAGGTTCTTTGAGTCTCTGCTTACTTGAAGGAATTTATTGAGGGTTATTTTAAGTTAGCTAGCTACACTCTTCAACTGCAGTGCAAGCTTTCAGTGTTTATGGTACATTTAAAATAGATACATTAGATGTGTGCTGCTAGCTTAACAGTTACCTTTGGATCAAATAGATATAGTGTTGACACTTGAAATAGATGTAGTGTTGATAGATTCTGACACCTGAAATATATTGTGTTGATAGATTAGATTCTGACACCTGAAATAGATGTAGTGTTGATAGATTTTGACACCTCTGAAATAGATAGTGTTCATAGATTTTGACACCTCTGAAATATATATAGCGTTGATAGATTTTGACACCTGAAATAGATGTAGTGTTGATAGATTCTGACACCTGAAATATATATAGCGTTGATAGATTCTGACACCTGAAATAGATGTAGTGTTGATAGATTCTGACACCTCTGAAATAGATGTAGTGTTGATAGATTCTGACACCTCTGAAATAGATGTAGTGTTGATAGATTCTGACACCTCTGAAATAGATGTAGTGTTGATAGATTCTGACACCTCTGAAATAGATGTAGTGTTGATAGATTCTGACACCTCTGAAATAGATGTAGTGTTGATAGATTCTGACACCTCTGAAATAGATGTAGTGTTGATAGATTCTGACACCTCTGAAATAGATGTAGTGTTGATAGATTCTGACACCTCTGAAATAGATGTAGTATTGATAGATTCCAACACCTGAAGTAAATGTAGTGTTGATAGATTCTGACACCTCTGCGAGGATGTTCATAGAGGGAAGCTTAATTCTGTTGCCTCAGGCCAAGTCCATGTGTCTTACTGGGAAAAAGGCAGCTGATGTATTAGAGCATGTCAACATAGGCCTAGATTCATACTGAACTAATCATACACAATGAGGAACCTAAACTATGGAGGAAGCTGCAATTTGCAGTAATGGTCTCGGGATATTTCGCATTATTCATGAGCTACTAGCCTGGTCCCAGATCTGTTTGTGCTCAATATGCTGTATAGTATGACTATGACCATATGAAGATGGCGCAAACAGATCTGGGACCAGGCTAATGATCTACTGCTCTTGGGTCTCCAGACACAATCTTCAAACTGAGCTTGAAATGAACCCAAAGGGTAACTGTCTATAGGCATCAGTTACAGTACCCTGTAGAGAAGCCTGATGTTGATGTAGGATCTCTGGTTTCTATCTGTCTGTCTGTCTGTCAGGTGTATGGAGGCTACGTGACCAGTCTGTTACTCAGCGCTGAGGATTCCCTGGTTAAATGTGGTGCGGCTCTCTCACCCATCACGGACTTTGACCTATATGGTAAGGTGTGTGTGCCATTATGGTGCCAGACAGATGCTGTCAGTGTTAATCACACCAGCATCATCATCCTGCCATGGTATCAGCATCACCTCAGCTAAAAGAGGACGAGTGATGGTGTGTGTGTGTGTGTGTGTGTGTGTGTGTGTGTGTGTGTGTGTGTGTGTGTGTGTGTGTGTGTGTGTGTGTGTGTGTGTGTGTGTGTGTGTGTGTGTGTGTGTGTGTGACAGCATAGCATGTGTATGAGAGAAAGAGAGAGAGAGAGAGACTTGGAAGGGAAGTGTGAATTAAAGCAGGTGTGGGTGTCAGACTAAGGTTTCTATCTGAAAAGCTGCTAGAGAGAGTAAATGGTAGTGTATGGTACTGGATGTGTTTGAGTGTTCACCTGACAAGAATTAATACTGGTCGCTAAGAAGTTTTTAAATAAGCCACAGCTAAACATGACATCATCTGTAGTCTTTCCTGTTGCTTATGATGCTTATATATGAGGTATACCATGCAATATGGTTGTTGTTAGAGCTAGCTTTTACCAACCTTACCTGTTACCAACCACTAGATCTCTTGATGTGAGCTAATGAATTGATTCCTTTTGACAACCTCTCTTCCTCTCTTCCAGCATCAGCGTTTTCAGAGAGATACCTGGGACAGCCCAAGCCTGACCCAAGAGCATATGCGGTATGCCTACTTTATTCTTTATTCAGCCTTCACTTGGACTACATGTGTATGAGCTCTGTGTTTTTCTATTGGCTTATTAAATAATATCAATGGCATTCATCCACAGATGGCCAATCTAGCACACAGGGCATCTCAGTTCCTAGACAAGAAGTTTCTGATTGTTCATCCAACAGCAGATGGTATGAGAACCTTGAAATCAAACCTTTCTAGCCCAAAAAAATAACTTGTGTTTTTAACAATAAGACGCTATGTGTTGGTTTCCTTTTCTCTCACCAGAAAAAGTGCATTTCCAGCATACAGCGAAATTCATCACCCAGCTGATCAATGAAAACGCCAACTACACTCTGCAGGTGGGGGGGTACTTCCCAGAATGACACACATAGAAATGGGATGTATAGAATGGCTACCATCAATAAGGTGCACCAATTTAACTGGAACTCACAAGACAATGTGTCATGGGAAGTAGAGACATTGCTCATATGCTAAATCAAAATGATAAACAGTGATTTGTCCTATATTTTGTATTTGTATTTATTACGGATCCCCATTAGTGGCTGCCAAGGCAGCAGCTACTCTTCCTGGGGTCCAACCACAATTTACATACAATAAAACAATACATAACACAACACCTTATTACACACTACTCTACCATAACATATTTACAATATAAAATCAATAATACAGCAAAAAATAAATATTAAAATGTGTGTGTAGAGTGCGTGTGTTAGCATGTGTTTGCGAATGCTGTGTGTGTGTGTGTGTCTCTTCACAGTCCACGCTGTTCAATAAAGTGTCGTTTTATCTGTTTTTTAAATCTGATTTTACTGTTTGACTGAGTTACATGATGTGGAATAGAGTTCCATGTAGTCATGGCTCTATATAGTACTGTGCGTATCCCGTAGTCTGTTCTGGACTTGGGGACTGTGAAGAGACCTCTGGTGGCATGTCTCGTGGGGTATGCATGGGTGTCCGAGCTGTGTGCCAGCATTCCAAATAGACAGCTCGGTACATTCAGCTTGTCTACACCTCTTAAAAAAACAAGCAGTGATGAAGTCAGTCTCTCTTCTATTCTATTCTATTTCTATGGAAGTATATTTTGGTCTGGAGCTGTTGTACAGAGAAACCACTGAGGAGTTCTGTAATCCCACACCAGCAGAGGGATTACACCACACAATGCCCCCCCATCTCACTTAATGAGATTATATTCCCCTTTTATGATGCTTGCTTTCACAGGGTCAACTAATCCCATTAAGATATGGAGCATTTAGAAGTCAGTGTTTAGCTTATCGCTGCCCCATAGGTCCCCTTATATGTCCCGCTGTGTGTTGACTGACTAAGCCTCATCAGTAATTCAGCCACTGGGAGTTGTCTGATACTTTGAATTAAGGGGATTGATTGATGATGATAATAATATGTTTATATGGCCTATATGAACCTAGATGTGCATCCAGAGAAATGTGAATGGATGTATGGTGACCAGTGTGTTGTGTTCCCCCTCAGATCTACCCAGATGAGGGCCACTTCATCCACAGCGAGGCCACGCGGCAGCACCTCAGCCAGTCGCTGGTCAACTTTTTTGAGGAGTGTTTCCGGATACCAGACAAGGTGTTTGAGGAGAGACTGGAGGAGGAGATCGAGGAAGAGGGTTAGCCTGGGCAAAACCAATCCCCCCAAACCAGAGCTCCAGTCCGCCCAAGCACAATGCCAGCCCCCATACCTGGTTCCCACAATCCACATGATATGCAACCTCCTCTTGGTTTAAACTCCTCCTCTTGGTTTAAACTCCTCCTCTTGGTTTCAACCTTCTTTGGCCCTTTTTTTTGTTTTGTTTTCACCTTCTGTAATTCCCCTGCGTTTCAGCATGATCAACTCTGAGACTGCCGCGTTTCAGCATGATCAACTCTGAGACTGCAGCGTTGCAGATCAACCCTGAGACTGCCGCGTTGCCGATCAACCCTGAGACTGCCGCGTTGCAGATCAACCCCGAGACTGTCGCGTTGCAGATCAACCCTGAGACTGTCGCGTTGCAGATCAACCCTGAGACTGTTGCATTGAAATTCATCCATGAGACTGACGCATTGCAGATCAACCATGAGACTGTCACATTGCAGATCATCCCTGAGACTGCCGCATTGCAGATCATCCCTGAGACTGCCGCGTTGCTGATCATCCTTGAGACTGCCGCATAGCAGATCATCCCTGAGACTGCCGCATTGCAGATCATCCCTGAGACTGCCGCATTGCAGATCATCCCTGAGACTGCCGTATTGCAGATCATCCCTGAGACTGCCGCATTGCAGATCATCCCCGAGACTGCCGCATTGCAGATCATCCCTGAGACTGCCGTATTGCAGATCATCCCTGAGACTGCCGTGTTGCGGATCATCCCTGAGACTGCCGCATTGCAGATCATCCCTGAGACTGCCGCGTTGCAGAACATCCCTGAGACTGCCGTGTTGCAGATCATCCCTGAGACTGCCGCGTTGCAGATCATCCCTGAGACTGCCGCGTTGCAGATCATCCCTGAGACTGCCGCGTTGCAGATTATCCCTGAGACTGCCGCGTTGCAGATCATCCCTGAGACTGCCGCGTTGCAGATCATCCCTGAGACTGCCGCGTTGCAGATCATCCCTGAGACTGCCGCGTTGCAGATCATCCCTGAGACTGCCGCGTTGCAGATCATCCCTGAGACTGCCACGTTGCAGATCATCCCTGAGACTGCCGCGTTGCAGATGCTTGATTATCTCCTCATCCTGTTTTTGTCCTCCTACTCCTCCTCTTCTTCACCTTTTGATTCACCACGACTCCACCAGAGACCCTCGGCAGCCATTTTGTTGACATCGACACAATTAATACAACTTTATGATGGCGGGTGATGAGGGACCACTAGCTGACGTCATATCTGGAACATCTTGAAAAGCAGTCGCGTCAGGAATAGGCGTGCTCCTCGGATTCCAAACAACTGGTGGGAGGGAGGGAACATCAAACTCCACATACAAACTTTACCAGTCAGTGAGGAGAGGAAATACTTTATAGCACAAACTTTGGGGTCAAAGGTACAGGCTCCACATGGGATTATATGGATCAAACTGGCTCCAGCTCAGTGTCTGGGGGTCGGGGGTAGGGTGTCTGTGGAGAAGGGACTGCTCCTATTTTTTTAATCGTTAAAATACATGTTCATGTCGAACTGTGCTTGTGTATGTTGTTCCTCTGTAAAGTAGCACATGAAAAACGTTCCCTTCTTTGGGCATTGATACTTTGTTTTTTCAGTGTTCAAGTTTGTCCTGATCTTGGAATCTTCTTGTAGCCTCAAGTATGTATTTAAATGGTGTAGAGTCCATGTCATGAAAAGATGAGAAGGATGTGAACAGTGAGAAGGATGTGAACAGTGATAAGGATGTAAACAGTGAGAAGGATGTGAACAGTGAGAAGGATGTGAACAGTGAGAAGGATGTGAACAGTGAGAAAGATGTGAACAGAATCCCCAGTTTGTTTTGTTGCATTGTTCTCCTCATTCTTTGCTTATTGTATAATACTCCAGTCCTTTGGAAATTGAAGCATATACAGTGCTATGAAAAAGTATTTGCCCCCTTTCTAATTTTCTCTACTTTTGCATATTTGTGATACTGAATGTTATCAGATCTTCAACCAAAACCTAATATTAGATAAAGGGAACATAAGTGAACAAACAACACAACAATTACATATGTATTTCATTTATTTCATAAACAAAGTTACGCAACACCCAATTCCCCTGTGTGAAAAAGTAATTGCCCCCTTACACTCAATAACTGGTTGTGCCACCTTTAGCTGCAATGACTCCAACCAAATGCTTCCTGTAGTTGTTGATCAGTCTCTCACGTTGCTGTGGAGGAATTTTGGCCCAGGTAAGGGCGCAATTACTTTTTCACACAGGGGAATTGGGTGTTGCATAACTTTGTTTATGAAATAAATATGTAATTGTTGTGTTATTTGTTCACTTATGTTCCCTTTATCTAATATTAGGTTTTGGTTGAAGATCTGATAACATTCAGTATCACAAATATGCAAAAGTAGAGAAAATTAGAAAGGGGGCAAATACTTTTTCATAGCACTGTATATTATATTTTAGTCACTGTGCCTTACTTTGGGAGTGAGCGGTCCTTTTTATGGACTCATTTTGTGAAAACTAAATACAACATGGCTCATTGTAAATAAATGTTCTGCTGACCATGGCACTAACTAATGTTGGTTAAACCTACACTCTGATCTGTGAACACTTTGTAATGTTGTCATAGAGTAAGTGTATGGCATTATATCAACAGTCAAGTAAGAAATGGTCTTCTTCAGTTCCAAATATAACCAATTGCCAAAATGGTTGTAAACAGTAGCTGCATGTATCTGCACATTATTCTACAGATGTTCAAATGGTCATGAAATGGTTTGTCAAGCCAACGACCACATAAAATTGTTATGTTTTAGTAAATGGCTATTGAAGTGGCATTCCAACCGCTCTCAGTATTAAAAGTCAATTAGTGGGTTTGAGGTGCCACTGTAGAATTGGTGTTGTTTTATGGCAGAAAAAAATACATTTGTCTATAATGTAATTAATAGCTTAGAATCATTATCACAATCTTTACAGGATGAAATACAAATACATTTTTTTTTTTTTTTGGTTGAACTGCTATCTAAAAACGTGAATTCTTGAGGCACAAGTCTGCATTTTCCCTTTTCTCTGAATGCTCATTCCTGTTCCTTTGTCAATGCATGTTATCAAGTTATTTGCAACTCAATGCGATCTGTGATACCTCTGTTTTAAAATAGTATTTTTGACATCTTGAATGTTCTGTACTGGGTTGAATTACATTTACAGTAGTATCGTGATTGAGATCCCAGTCTCGTCAGCTTGATGTGTAAATGTTACTCAAATTTCATTTTAGTCTCTTAATATCTGAGTGTTATTTGTGCATAAATGCATTTTGAAAGTTACATTTGAATATACATTTTTTCCCCTCCTGTTTCGGTCCTTGGGTTGAGTTTAAAGTGGACTTTGCAATGGTGAACTTTCTGACACCACGATTAAACGTGAAGATGGACTTTTGTCAAGTAACCCAAAATAGTACAAGAGACAACTGTGGCAACATGGCAGAATGTGGCATGGGGGTAAATGTTAGAATAAAAAGTATTTTATCATCGTACTCTGTAGTTTATCTATTTTGGTTGTTGCAAAATTGTGAATGTTCTTTCTGCTTTGAATTGTGCTTCATATTAATTTAACCACTTTATTGTAAAAAAAAAATTAAAAAAATAACAAATAACAAATAAACATCCTCAAGCGTTTACTCAAATTAACCAAATGTCTTGTTGGATAATAAAACAATAAGGGGAATTAAAATCAAGCTGCCAAAAACAAAGCTTGTGAGTTCAATTCCTGAACAAGCCACAAAAACAGAATATGTTGGCCGGTTTCCTGTACACAGATTAAGGCTAGTCCTGCATAAAAAATCTCAATTGAAAGTGCATTTTAGTTCATGTGGGTCCTCATTACCTTGCCAGTCTAGATAGATTGTGAAATACTTTTAGGTTTATTCAAAAACATAGACGTGGTCCATAGTCATTCAAACAACTTCATTGTCATCAGTTACTTTAATATCTTTGTAAAACCATTACCAAAATATACAAATCAAACATCAAGCTTTTAATTTACAGAAATGTACATCAATAAGTGTTGCTTACAATGATTAAAATACATTTTTGGGTAATTAAAAATAGAAAAAATACAGATCTGACCACCAAAACTACTTTACAATGACTATATTGGACTGTATCGTTCAGCCTGCTATGCCATGGGATAGCTACAAGTGCAACTTAAAATGGTGACAGGTACACTGTTTCATATCCTCACTTCCTGTACAATGTAACTTCAGACAGGCGTCCAACATGTCATAAGGAACATAAATGAAATGACCAAGCATTTTTTCATGCATACATCCACAATGCTGAGAGATTAATTAATCCATTAATATACAGTGACTGTACAAAACATTAGGAACACCTTCCTAATATTGAGTTGCACCCCCCTTTTGCCCTCAGAACAGCCTCAATTAGTCGGGGCATGGACTCTACAGGAATGGTGTCCCATGTTGACTCCAATGCTTCAAAACACAGGCCTTATATGAAGTAGTTCTAAAATCCCAGACGCAAAAATTAATGGTGAAAAAACTATTGGAACCATTACTGGGTTTTACCGCTAGGTTTTATGGGTATTATGACTCGTCCACTGTGCCGGACTACAAGTTGTCAAAAGCATTCCATAGGGATGCTTGCCCATGTTGACTCCAATTATTTCCCTCAGTTGTGTCAAGTTGGCTGGATGTCCTTTGGATGGTGCACCTTTCTGGAAACTGTTGAGCGTGAAAAACCCAGCAGTGTTGCAGTTCTTAACACTCAAACCGGTGCGCCTGGCACCTACTACCATACCCCCTTCAAATGCACTTCAAACTTTTGTCTTGCCCATTCACCCTCTGAATGGCACACATACACAATCCATGTCTCATTATTGTCTCAAGGCTTACAGATCCTTCTTTAACAGTCTCCTCCCCTTAATAATATGCCATTTAGCAGACGCTTTTATCCAAAGCGACTTACAGTCATGCGTGCATAAGTCTTTACGTATGGGTGGTCCCAGGGATCGAACCCACTACCTTGGCATTACAAGCACCGTGCTCTACCAGCTGAGCTACAGAGGACCATGAAGTGGATTTAACAAGTGACATCAATAAGGGATCATAGCTTTCACCTGGATTCACCTGGTCAGTCTGTCATGGAAAGAGCAGGTGTTCCTCATGTTTTGTACACAACGTATATAATTTATTTCTGTATGAAAATATCAGAAGTGTTTCTGCAGGACAAGTATTTGGCGCCCTCAGGTGTTCATTTCTTAGAGGTGCCTAGAGCAGGAGCCATAAAGCACATGATGCATTGAAAAGTTTAGGATAGGATGGAAATACAGATTAAAAGCCTAATGGTGACACAAAATCTGTAGTGCATGAAAACACACATGAAAATGTCCATGGGGGAAAACATGACTGCTCTAATCTGTAGTAAGTTGACTTTGTATTTTATTATTGGAAACATCTAAAACAATAGTGTACCTCTACAGTAGGTGCACTCCAACTGTCCATTCAATACAATGTTCAAGTCTCCTCACACATAGGCATTATTAAACCTACAGTATGTGTGGGCTTATCGCTTTTCTAGTGTTTATAATGGGATATCCCCAAAAATGAACTTGATATTGTCCATGGCGTGCTGGACATTGGACGAGCCGTGCACGGCGTTCTCCAAGATGCTCTTGGCAAACTGTGCACGTAGAGAGTCGGGTTTGACTTGCTTGGCCTGTTCAGGATCGGCAGGCCCCATCATCTCTCTCCATTCTGCGATAGCGTTTTCTTTGCTCAGGATCATCATGATAGATGGACCTCTACAAAAGATAAATCAATTTGGCCGTTAAAGCTGATGCCATGTCAAGACCAGGGTTGGGGTCAATTCAATTTAAATTTGATAAATTTAGGAAGTAAATTAAAATTAAAATTTCTCATTGAAAAGAAATTGCACTTTTCAATTGATAAATAAGATTTTCAATGAATCTCATAAAATGGAATAGAATAGATCCTAACCCTGGTCAAGACTGAAGTTTCATTCTAGCAAACCATAATCTCAAATGATTGTGGGTCTTGAATGTGTTAAAGAAAATGTCAACTCACTGTGACATGTAGTCAACCAGGTTATTAAAGAAGTCCTTCCCTTTGTGATCTTTGTAGAACTCCTCTGCCATCTCTCGTGTCAGTTTGGTTTCTTTCACTTGTGAAATACTAAACCCAGCCTCTTTAATTCGATTCATAATGGTATCTGAAATAAAGATCAACAACCACAATTTTCATTGACATTCAACGTCATGACAGAAACAATACTTGTCTCTTTAAAGCAACAATTTGCAAGTTTATTTGTTGTAAGAGTACTTTAAATACATTCAAACCGAAACAACCTATAATAACCATCTATCCATAATGGGGCAAACATATTGACGTTGCCTGGATCAATAACCATTAAGTCAGGACAGAGACCCAGGTACTGTACCTTTGTGTTCTTGTGTAGAGTCAGGTTTGATCACGGCCAGTGTGTGCTCTGTGGGGAAAAAGCAGTTGAGATCTCTCTGAGCCTCCTCGGGAGTGGAGCTGCCATGAAGCTGGTTGATGGTCACATTGTCGATGGCAAACTGGGCTCGCAGACTAGGAATAAAGCACAATTACAGTGGCAATATGAGAGAGACAGTTAATAGAACATACATAAATAATATGAAATGAACTAGGACTAGCCAAATGAAGTGTTCCCCAGTTGCTACCTTTCAGGGGATCTTTCTTTGGCCACATCCAATACTTTTGGACCCAGTAAACCTCTCCAGTGTTGGATTGCGTCCTCTCGAGTCAAAGCCAAAGCCAACACGGGGCCACTGCGATTCAACAAGGGAAACAAAACACTTCTGTCAGAAAGTTCAAGCTGTCAATTCGCCACAATCAGTAGCCAATCGTTTACCTTACATTTGGTCACTGTAAACAGTGCATATTTTATCATCTATCAATCTTATTTTGTCATTCAGCATGCCACATCACTACTAAGCAAATTACTGTGGGAGTTTGTCACCTGGTCATATGGTTAATTAGACATGGGAAAAAGTCAGTGCCCTCATGCTCCTTGTAGAACTCTTTGGCCTGGTCCTCACTGAGGGTTACCTCCCTCTGCATTGCTATCTGGAAGCCAGAGTCATGGATCGTCTTCAAGATCTCATCTGGTCATGTTAAAAAGCAAACCAGAATCTCAGTCAGTAGGTACAGAAATTAACAGGTGGAGCAACAGGGTACACATTGGCATGACTAGTATTACTAAACAATAATAATAAGTGACTTTAGAATATGTTCACAGAAAAATGCAACTCTAAGAACATTTGAACCACTTTTTGAAACCAGCTCCCTGTTTCAGAAAAGGATCTAGGACTTAGTTCTGGCATAAAATGTAAAACATAAAAGTAGAAGATACCTTTTTTCTCTCTGAGAAGACTTGGACGAATAAGAGCAAGAGTCTTTTCAATCCTTGCATTGGATCCAGCATGCGTCTCTGAAGAAAAATCAAAGGTGGGAAAGAAGTATGCCAGTTGCCTGCTGGCCATCTCAGTGCTGCTGTCTGACATGCCCAGATCCACCTCCTTGACCACCTTTGACCTAAGAGAGATCACCCAAAACACACATACTTTGTATTCATTTGGCTTGAAAAAACAACATTTTTTTAGAGGTTTAAGAGAAAGGAACAAGGAAATATTAGCTGATTTCTGGTGCGTTTAATCAAACCCCTCAAATCCGCAATTGGCTGCCTGATGCGGTACAATTGTGCATCATGCATGTATAATGTTTCATCTAGTCCGCAAACTGCAGTGAGAATCCAAACCTTTTCTTTGCCTGGGTGAGCTCAGCGTGTTCAGGATCTATGATAGCTGTCAATGAGCGAGACTCTCCTTCACCCACTTTGTCTCCCTTGGACAGAATCAGGGCGTGGACAGGCCCACTAGACATGGCCTTCACAAACGCTGGCTAGACAAAAAAAAAGCACTCTAGTCAGATAGTGTATATATTATATATTACATTTTTTAATAACGGATGTTTTTTTTCTTGTTGTTAAACTACAAATTCTGCTCAAAGGTATCTGGATGCAATTGGGTGATACTGATACAATTGTGTTAACTGAACCCTCCTTGTTGTCACAAGTCCAGCATAGTAAGAAGTAATGTTCTTCATCTTGCTTTCACTCACCTCTCCGGCTTTCTCCTTAAAAAAAGCATGAATCTGCTCTTCATCCAACACCCTCTCCTCCTCCGCTACAATTGAAAAACCAGCATCTAAAGCCTACGCACAAACAATACATTTGTGAGTTAATTGTGGCCATTATATCATTGTTGAAGTAAAATGCAATAACATGAACAAGGAGAGACTATAAGAATTGAATGTGAAGCACTAAGACGTAAACACCTTACTTTTTGGATGATTCCTTCCACTTGACCTCCTGCTACAGCATCTGGCTTTATGATGACCACATGGTATGTACCATGATCTAATGGCACACACAAGACTTCCTCAAATCCTCTCCATTCAAACTTACCCAAACCATTTAATATCATGACACATTTAAAACTAAAATATGTACATACAGTAAGAAACGATGTAGCAGCATTCTAGCAGTGAAATTGGTGACATACCGTCAATTTCTATGTTGTCATTTTGGGTCGGTGGAGGCTTTTTTCTTTCTTGATGATTGTTCTCTAAGAAAAGTTCTTGGACCTATTTGAAAGTTTGATGGTGGTTACAAAATGCTAATCAGTATACCAGACTGCAGACCCCTTTCAGGTGACAATGTTAGGAACCACTTACTTCAGGTACATAATTTGAGCCCAGTTTTTGCTTCTTCTTCTCTTGATCCACCAGTTCCAACATAGTTTTTTGTAGAAGAGGCCCATTGACTCCTCTTACTATTGATACCAATGCACCACCCTGAAACAGCAGAGCAGACCACGATGCCAAATGAAAGGTTTACTCTTAGCACAAATGTCAAAATAGTATATTACACCAACAAACAACAGGATATTTTTGGAAACTTCTCATGGTTATGATATAGTTATGACAGGTGTCCTAACACAGCCTTGTGTTAGTGGGTAACTGACATGTCATATGTCATAACATCTGTCAAACTGTTCTGATCCATAAGAAATTACACTGTCTGTAACGTGACATTCAGTGATATAAGATCATGACAATATTATGGTGCTCTTATAAGCTCAATACTTACAGAGTAGAAAAGGAAGACCGGTTGACATTTCCCTTTAAGTGAACTTAACTCAAGTAAACTGTTGGCCTCCCCCTGAAAGTGAGTTAAACAGGACACTTGTGACAATTTATTGCAGTTTCTTTTTCAAAAAGAGTATGGATTTCCAGAGGCCCAGACGGAAGTTGTGTTCATTGCACAACAAAAGGAAGAAAAAAGACTGAAACATGGAGGGACCTGGAAACGCCCTTTTTTTAGTTTTCTGTTGAAAAACTCTCTCAAAAGTTTTCCGTTGCATGCCCTAATAAACACGACCCAGGTGTTGACATTGGACCTCCATCCAGGCTACTGTTCTGGTAGGGTCTGGATCATGGACCGCCCACACACAGGCAGGTACCAGAATTAGTTTGGCTAGGTTTTAATGCGCAGGGTTCCGAAACAGGGTACCAGAAGTGTACCTGGATCAGAATCTGATGGTGATGATAGCTAAAAATGCCTTAACTTACCACAGCGAAGCGCAACATGTCATCTCCATATTCACTCCTCAATTTTCTGAAGATGTTCTGCACAGCCTTGCATGGCCCACACCATCTCTGGTAGACATCTATAACTACAAACATGGATATCAGCATATTACTCCTCATATCAAAACTACAGCAGCCTGGCAGCTACTTAGTTCATTATCTGACTGAGCATGACCACTAATTACAGCAAGTCCAGCTCATATTTACTATGTGACAACCTTTGAAAGCTGCCTACCAAGAAGTCCTGGGCCTGACAATGCTTCCTCCCATTGTTCTTCAGAAGATATTTCAATCTGTACAATGATATTAAAAAAAGGACAATGTAAAGTACTGTAGACACATTTCTTTCAAATAATGACTGGTGGCTACTGTTACTTTACTGCTGAAGAACAACAAGAAAAATGTGTTGGGAGTTAGCTAAGCTGTAGACTAACCTTACCTGAATTTGGACTTCCTTTTTCCTTGACATTTTCTATCTGTAAATATATTAAAATAATTATTGATTCATTCACATTGCTGTTTTTGTTTTCAAATTTGTTGTGTAAAAAAAGCATCAAGCGAACGTTAGCTTGCTAGCCAGCCAAACCGTCAAAAGTTGCCAGTGATACTGTAAGCAGAAAGCTAAACAGCTGGCAACAATAATACTGTTACTTAACAACAACGGAGTCACTATTCAAACATTCTTTCCGTTTGAAAGTGTGCAATTGCTTTGACTCAGGAATTAATAACTAGCTAGCAATATGTCACTGACCATACCTTGCTTTGATAAATTCAAATGTAGCTACGCTAGTAAGAAATATTAGAAGTCTGGAACAGCCATCTGTACCTCCTCGGCGCGCGAAAGGGTCGACTAGAAACTCTGTGGGTGACTGTTGATCATATTAAGCTCTGTTTGGAATAAAAATGTCATTTCTTGGAAGATAATGCAATGAGTACATTGGTTAATAATACACTGATTTCATGCTATGTCAGACTGTTTAGTGTTTATGCATCCATGATTCGCAGATTGAATAGTTTGTTGTTGTTATATACATACAGCAGTAGCAGTAGACAGGCTACAATGTTATGAATTAATGTTGTCAGTCACAAAACGTAGGCCTGTTATTACTTGCTTAAACCAGCAGGTGTCAAGACATCATTTTTCATGACTGGTATGTTTGTGTAAAGGTTACGGTAGTCACTATACATAAAAAAGGTGTATTTGTGAAATACCCACTGGGCATAAACTGGTTGAATCAACGTTGTTTCCACATCATTTCAACAACAAAAATGCAATGTGATGACGTTGAATCAACGTGGGGAAAAAATTATTGGATTTGCAAAAATTATTTTTTTCCAACTAACTTTTAACCTAAATCCAATGCCAGGGTGACATTTTTTGTCCATTTCACATTAGTTGACAACTCAACCAAATTTAAATCAAAACTAGATGTTGAACTGACTTCTGTGCCCAGTGGGGAAACTAGCATGACCTTCTGTTCATAATATATGTTATGGTTCATGGTAGGCCTATGCTTCTATCCACATTTTTAACAACAACATTCATTGGTTTTGGCCAAGCTGGTGTGGCTTTCTGCTGTCTTTCACTTGAACTCAGTTTTTTTAATAGCAGTTACATATTTTGGAACAGATTTCAGAAGTGTGAGTAAATAGTGAACAAAATCATGGTACAGTTACAGTATTCACTATAATAAGACAGTATTCACCAAAACACTCCAAATCACATTATTTGTGACAGTAAACCCAGTCTTCATTTGTTGAGGGCAGGATGAAGGATCATTTCAGACCCATATCTGATCAAAACAGTCCTCACTGTTAATAATTCACAAATTATTCGAAAGAGGTATACAGTAGCATAGTAGTTTATTTTATTTTTTTTATTTTATTTTTAGAATATGATTTAAGGGTTATGATGCTGTAGAATACTGTATGTGAGGACAGCTATAGACCATGTGTACTGTAGACAGTAGACCACAGCCAAGCGACACAAAACACTTTTGACTGGTAGTGTACATGCAGCTTGTTTGTGGTTCTAAACTGAAACCCTCATACTTTAACACAATCCATGTTTCCACTGTCTCTTGTAATCTCCCCCACACCACAAAAGGATGCCGTTTGTAAATCCATACATACAGTTGAAGTCGGAAGTTTACATACACCTTAGCCAACTACATTTAAACTCAGTTTTTCACAATTCCTGACATTTAATCCTAGTAAAAAGTCCCTGTTTTAGGTCAGTTAGGATCACCACTTTATTTTAAGAATGTGAAATGTCAGAATAATAGTAGAGAGAATGATTTATTTCAGCTTTTACTTCTTTCATCACATTCCCAGTGGGTCAGAAGTTTACATACACTCAATTAGTATTTGGTAGCATTGCCTTTAAATTGTTTAACTTGGATCAAACGTTTCGGGTAGCCTTCCACAAGCTTCCCACAATCAGTTGGGTGAATTTTGGCCCATTCCTCCTGACAGAGCTGGTGTAACTGAGTCAGGTTTGTAGGCCTCCTTGCTCACACACGCTTTTTCAGTTCTGCCCACACATTTTCTATAGGATTGAGGTCAGGGCTTTGTGATGGCCACTCCAATACCTTGACTTTGTTGTCCTTAAGCAATTTGCCACAACTTTGGAAGTATGCTTGGGGTCTTTGTCCATTTGGAAGATCCATTTGCGACCTAGCTTTAACTTCCTGACTGATGTCTTGAGATGTTGCTTCAATATATCCACATAATTTTCCTTCCTCATGATGCTATCTATTTTGTGAAGTGCACCAGTCACTCCTGCAGCAAAGCACCCCCACAGCATGATGCTGCCACCCCCGTGCTTCACGGTTGGGATGGTGTTCTTCGGCTTGCAAGCGTCCCCCTTTTTCCTCCAAACATAACGATGGTCATTATGGCCAAACAGTTCTATTTTTGTTTCATCAGACCAGAGGACATTTCTCCAAAAAGTACGATCTTTGTCCCCATGTGCAGTTGCAAACCGTAGTCTGTTTTTTTTATGGCGGTTTTGGAGCAGTGGCTTCTTCCTTGCTGAGTGGCCTTTCAGGCTATGTCGATATAGGACTCGTTTTACTGTGGATGTAGATACTTTTGTACCCATTTCCTCCAGCATCTTCACAAGGTCCTTTGCTGTTGTTCTGGGATTGATTTGCACTTTTTGCACCAAAGTGCGTTCATCTCTAGGAGACAGAACGCGTCTCCTTCCTGAGCGGTATGACGGCTGCGTGGTCCCATGGTGTTTATACTTGCGTACTATTGTTGGTACAGATGAACATGGTACCTTCAGGCGTTTGGAAATTGCTCCCAAGGATGAACCAGACTTGTGGAGGTCTACAATTTTTTTTCTGAGGTCTTGGCTGATTTCTTTTGATTTTCCCATGATGTCAAGCAAAGAGGCACTGAGTTTGAAGGTAGGCCTTGAAACACATCGACAGGTACACCTCCAATTGACTCAAAGTATGTCAATTAGCATATTAGAAGCTTCTAAAGCCATGACATCATCTTCTGGAATTTTCCAAGCTGTGTAAAGGCACAGTCAACTTAGTGTATGTAAACTTCTGACCCACTGGAATTGTGATACAGTGAATTATAAATGAAATAATCTGTCTGTAAACAATTGTTGGAGAAATTACTTGTTTCATGTACAAAGTAGATTTCCTAACTGTTTGTTAACAAAAAAATGTTGGTGTGGTTGAAAAACTAGTTTTAATGACTCCAACCTAAGTGTACGTAAACTTCCGACTTCAACTGTACCTAAGACCATATGCAGACCAGTGGTGTTTATGAAACACAGTTGTGTCAGCAGCAGATCTAAACAAAGGCAATAATTCACCCCCATTGGCCCTCTATCTCCTACAGTCCTGGCTACAATAACGTATTGCTCACATCATCTATTCCTATTCTCACAAATCTAGACAATACAATGCAAATATATTCTGACTAATCAGTCAACACTTTTCACACTACTGAGCCTTGCTGAGCTGTGCTGCACTCGCTGGCCTGGTTGCACATCCACCTGAGTTGCTAGAACAATGATAAAATGAGATGAAATGAAAATTAAAAATCTGAGCCAACACAGTGCGATTAGGGTTGGCACAATAGCATGAAAATGGCATTACAGTATGCAATCTTTCATTTTTCCTTGAGTGGTGACACCTTCTGTAAATGACCCTGTCCAATAGGTTGTGGCATGTTACCGCCAATTGGCCTCGTGTGTGGGTGGGTGCACGGACACCTTGCATCTGCGCGATGAGCTGCGGCAAACGCAGGAGAGGGCCCAGAACTTAGCGGTGGCCAGCCGTCACCACCTCACGGCAAGGCTAGGGGATAAGACACTGCCCCAGGAGGAGAGACAGGAGATGGAACTTATTTGGGTGGCCTTCACCGCCAGCCTGGAACTCCTCCACGCAGACATGTGCAGTCTTTGCAATGGGTTCCAACTTCTCCCTGGTCAATAACAAAGCCTTAGTGCAGACTGACATACAAGGTGGGGAAGTGCAACAGTCAGAGGGGCAATTATTTATATTGTTTTCCACACAGGGCCGGCTCCAGGCATAAGCAACATAAGCGGTTGCTTAGGGCCCCAGGCCGCTAGGGGGGGCCCAACTGTTGAGAGTTAGCATAGTAGAATACACAAGGTACATGTCCTAAATTTGGTTACTGACAGTCACTCAATTAGCCATGTCAGCTAACAATTTTTAGATTGGTAAGTTAGTCTAGCCAGCTATCTAAACTTGTAGTAATCATGACCGAATACCGACCAGGCACACAGAGCACATGCACAGGACCCCTGACCTCCAGGGGGCACCCCTTGATTTTGTTAGTCACTTTCACTCAGATATCATTAACATGGCATAAGTCATGGCAAAATGTGTAGAATTGCAGGAAATTAGCGTAAAAAATGCAACAACATGAAATGTGTTATAAAATTACTACATTTTCTCTCAGCCCCATGTCAAAATGTGTAGAATTGCAGAAAACTGGCTTTAAAACTGAAACATTTTGTCATCCCCCCATAACTAAATGTATAGAATTGCAGGAAATTAACTTTAAACCTTAAATTTTTCTCTCTGCCATCAAGAGGGGGGCCACTAAAATGTCTTGCCCTTGAGGTGGGGGAGGGCCCTCAAACAGTCCCCAAAAGGCTAGAGCTGGCCCTGTTTCCACACTAGCCAATGCTAAGCTGCAGCTAAGTAAAAAAAAACACAGGTTGGCGTTTATTGTCATGATTCTTGCCCTGGAGGCAGAGCTTGCGGTTTACGCTAGATGGCCAGCTGCAAAGTCAAAATTCAGGAAAACCCAAATTAGTTTTTGGTCTTAATTTAAGATTAGACATTAGTGTTAAGGTTAGGTTTAGGCATTAGTGTTAGCAGTGTGGTCATGTTTAGGGTTAAGGTTAGGTTTAGACATTAGTGTTAGCAATGTGGTTATGGTTAGTGTTAAGGTTAGGTTTAGGCATTAGTGTTAGCAGTGTGGTTAAGGTTAGGGTTAGGTTTAGACATTAGTGTTAGCAGTGTGGTTAAGGTTAGTGTTAAGGTTAGGTTTAGGCATTAGTGTTAGCAGTGTGGTTAAGGTTAGGGTTAAGGTTAGGTTTAGACATTAGTGTTAGCAGTGTGGTTATGGTTAGGGTTAAGGTTAGGTTTAGACATTAGTGTTAGCAGTGTGGTTATGCTTAGGGTTAAGGTTAGGTTTAGGCATTAGTGTTAGCAGTGTGGTTATGGTTAGGGTTAAGGTTAGGTTTAGGCATTAGTGTTAGCAGTGTGGTTATGGTTAGGGTTAAGGTTAGGGTTAGGTATTAGTGTTAGCAGTGTGGTTATGGTTAGGGTTAAAATCAGATGTTATGTCTTTGTGGCAGTACCAGCTTGTGACCACTCTGCAGAGCTGCCTGCCTCTTTAGCTCAATTTGGTATTCAAATCTCACCCAAAGAGGTCCAAAGTAGGCTATTGCTCGTTTTCCAGGTCCCAGGTCTAAATCAGTCCCTGATTAGAGAGGAAGAATGAAAAAAAGCATTTGAGGGCTCTATAGAAGGCTATACATTCTAGTCTGGGCATCCACAAGCTGAGGTAACATTAGCATTCACAGCTAGCTCTTCCTCTCATCTCTCTTCTCCTGTCCGAGCACCAGGTAAAGTGGTTGTCCCACTGGCTATCATAAGGTGAATGCACCAATTTGTAAGTTGCTCTGGATAAGAGTGTCTGCTAAATGACGAAAATGTAAATGTAAATGTATTGTGTCATCCATGTCACCTCATCCAATGGGCCTGCCTACTGTCACGGATATCGTGTCCAGGCTTTCGCAATACAGTCATTTTTGCAAGAATATGTATTCTATCATTTGTGTAGTATTCTGTTTATATTTTGTCTTCAGAGTCCTCCCTAACCCGAATACCCGAGACTCGACCCGGGTACGGAACTGGTTCTACATTAAATCAAATGGAACAAATGTAGTCTCCATGTTACTGTGCCCAGCTTCAGATTCAGGCTAGCAGTTGTGCCAGCAATGTAAGCAAACAGGGAGACTTCCACTAAGGCATATGGCAAATACAAACATTGCAAGTGATGTAGCTGAGAATATGTTTCCCAAACACAGTGGACGGCCTGTGCACAATTTCATTCACTAGGAAGGATACAGGTCAAGGTACCAACCAATGTCTAATTCCATATACCAACTAATTCCATATACCAACATAGTTCTAAAGTAAAATCAAAGGTCTGTGTAGCTTCTGTATAAAATATGAATATGCAAAATCAGTCAACACCCAAGCTGTGGTGTAAAAACTGTGAATACCATCTTATCTTTTATTAACAGAGCATTACAACTTTTGATAAACTGTAAAGTTTCTGATTATTTATTTCCATACAATTAACTTTGCCTGCTTGTATCATACCAAAGGAGGTATCACATGGTCTTATTAATGGTAAAGTACTGTATAGTAGTGGTATAGTAGTCTTTGATGTAATATATTAAATTTAAATTCATACCCATACCCATCATTGATCAACTGTTGTTGATGAATAATTCATACATTTTCTGTTTATTTTCCTATCCGTTTCCTAAGTATTTGGTTGATTTACTGTGCAAGAACTACTGACTGTTCAGGAACATTAAACATTAAAGAGGTGCAGCATGTCCTTGTCCCCATCGCGCTCTAGCGACTCCAGTGTAGCTGGCCGGGCGCATGCACGCTGACTTTGGTCACCAGTTGTGTATCCTCCGACACATTGGTGTGGCTGGCTTCCAGGTTAAGCGGGCAGTGTGTCAAGAAGCTGTGCGGCTTGGCAGGATCGTGTTTCGGAGGATGCATGGCTCTCGACCTTCGCCTCTCCTGAGTCCGTACAGGAGTTGCAGCGATGGGACAAGACTGTAACTACCAATTGGATACCACGAAATAGGGGAGAAAAAGGGTTAAAAAAAATTAAAAAATAAGAGGTGCCGCATAGTCAAAGCACTGTATACAACAACAGGTCAAATCTAGTACTCAAAGACCGCTCTGCAATAGTATTTTAAATAAAAAATCCAAAGAAAATGCATGACCATTTATTGACTGTTGACTCAATTGGCCTAAAATAACATCCTGATCATGAAATCATCATTCTGCCTTTGGTCATCAATCCCTGAGAGAAGACAACAGTCAAATAGGGAGTAGGGGGGACGTGCTCTGCTCTCTGAGGAGCTGCCTGTCCATCCAGTATCAATATTTCCAGTCCCGCTGTAAATTAAACATAACTTTTAAGGCTTAAAGAAGCATTCATAAACCCTATATTAGGCCTGTAGATGCTTTAGAAATCATGCATAAGGCACCGCTCATTCTTGTCAGTCCCACACCCCAAAAGGATGCTTTTGATACAGTAAAATAAGAATGTGTAACATCCATATGCAGTTGCTTCACATACAAGAATACACAATGTTTTCATAACAATTTGAACAAGTAAAAATGGCCACGTGCATCAGGACTAGATTAGAGTATTACAATAATAAGAAAATATAGTAAACTGTTGCTTTAAAGCCAAACCCTCCTCGTTACGTCAACGTAGGGTCAAAGTGGTCACATGAGACTATGGGAACTCAGGCAGGAAGTTAAAGTGAAGTGAACTACAGGTTTGACAATGTCATTGCAACAAAGAATTGCATTTCACTCGCGGTTGAACAAATTTACTTTAAACTCGGAGTATTGGCATAGTAGGCGAGAAAATAGGATTTGCGGGGACAGAGCAAGTTTCACTACAGTTGCACTCCAACCTAACATTTCCTGTCTGAAGACAACTTTGACAAGCAGCATCCATTCGCGCTGTAAACAATGTAACACTGATTATGGCTCTTGCAACCTTGACAAACGAACATGGAGGAGACTATTTACGGGAGTGAGCGCGACTCTGGTTTTTAAACGGAGCTTTTTATTTGTCAGAGGTATGTACACTGCCTGAGCCAAGAAGACGAAAATAAGCTACTAAAAAAAAAGAAGTTTGCCAGCTCGGGTTCTGATTGCAATGGTCGTCACTGGTTACCACAGTCACAACGTCATAAACCCCGCCCATTTCTACAATTTATCATCTAAAATTAAAGTGTTGATTTTAAACCTAATGCTATATTTAATCCTACAGCTAACCTTATGCCTAACCATATCCTTAAATTAAGACCAAAAAGCTAATTTTTGTTTACAATATAACAATTTTTGACTTAGTGTGTGGTAACTAATGGAAACCGATTGCAACCAGGGTTTGAGCGAGCTCGTGTGGTTAGGTGATTATTTCCGGAGCATATTTTTCTCAAAAATCACAGTGTTAATGTATTGAATAGCAGGACAGATATACCACTACAATGCATTACATGCTCATTATGTATCTCTTCATATCACCCTCAGAGTGATATATATTTACATAACATTTTCTTAAATTGCAAATTATTTAATGTAAATTTGATGCAGGATCCTATGGTGGTTATAAATACTTGTTCATGTTCTGATATGTACGCTACTTCTAACTTTTCCTTTTATGTGGATATCAGAGTTGAGCACCTCCATACTTCAGTATGAATTGAAAACAGATATGACAAAGTCTGGAAACCGGAGGCTGTATTTTGATACCCATGCATTGGTTCGACTCCTCGAAGAAAATGGTTAGAAAATTGTTTTTTATTTGTGTAATTTGAAGTAACCCCATACATATTTCATTCAGTGGTTGGTTTGAACCCTTTTACTGTTTTGTTTTCATCAACAGGCTTCACCACTCAGCAAGCTGAGGTGATTGTCAGGATGATGGTCAGGACAACAAACTCCAACATGGATCTAATCTATAATGACATGGTAACCAAAGTGCAGCAGGTGAGGCTTGACTTTTTCACATCAACATACTTTTGGTCATGTAGTGTATGTGGACACCTGCTCCTCGAACATCTCATTCCAAAATCATGGGCATTAATATGGAGTTGGTCCCCCCTTTGCTGCTCTAACAGCCTCCACTCTTCTGGGAAGGCTTTCCACTAGATGTTGGAACATTGCTGCAGGGACTTGCTTCCATTCAGCCACAAGAGCATTAGCAAGGTCGGGCACTGAAGTTGGACGATTAGGCCTGGCTCGCAGTCGGTGTTCCAATTCATCCCAAAGATGTTCGATGGAGTTGAGGTCAGGGATCTGTGCAGGCCAGTCAAGTTCTTCCACACCGATCTCAACAAACCATTTCTGTATGGACCTTGCTTTGTGCAAGGGGGCAATGTCATGCTGAAACAGGAAGGGCCTTCCCCAAACTGTTGTCACAAAGTTGTAAGCACAGAATCGTCTAGAATGTCATTGTATGCTGTGGTGTTAAGATCTCCCTTCACTGGAACTAAGGGGCCTAGCCCGAACCATGAAAATCAGCGCCAGACCATTATTCCTCCTCCACCAAACTTTACAGTTGGCACTATGCATTGGGGCAGATGGCGTTCTCCTGGCATCCGCCAAACCCAGATTCGTCCGTCGGACTGCCAGATGGTGAAGCGTGATTCATCACTCCAGAGAACATGTTTCTACTGCGACAGAGTCCAATGGTGGCGAAGCTTTACACCACTCCAGCCGACGCTTGGCATTGCGCATGGTGATCTTAGGCTTGTGTGCGTGTGGCTGCTCGGCCATGGAAACCCATTTCATGAAACTCCCGGCGAACAGTTCTTGTGCTGACGTTGCTTCCAGAGGCAGTTTGGAACTCGGTAGTAAGTGTTGCAACCGAGGACAGACGCTTCAGCACTCGGTGGTTCCATTCTGTGAGCTTGTGTGGCCTACCACTTCGCGGCTGAGCCGTTGTTGCTCCTAGACGTTTCCACTTCACAATAACAGCACTTACCGAGGAATCTCTAGCAGGGCAGAAATTTGACGAACTGACTTGTTGGAAATGTGGCATCCTATGACAGTGCCACGTTGAAAGTACTGAGCTCTTTAGTAAGGCCATTCTACTGCCAATGTTTGTCTATGGAGATTGCATAGCTGTGTGCTCAATTTTTTTTCACCTGTCAGCAACGGTTGTGGCTGAAATAGCCGAATCCACTAATTTGAAGGGGTGTCCACATACTTTTGTATATATAGTGTATATAGTCAAATATTGATAATACACGTAAATAACAACTAATGAGACTGACTCACTGTGGCCATGCATTGCAGGAGATCATGTTGCAAAGGGTGTTTTCCCAAATTGCATCTGTGAAAAAGGACATGATTATCCTTGAAAAGAGTGAGTTCTCTACTTTGCTGGCAGATAATGAGGTGAGTATTAATTTGTAGGAGTTCTCTAATTCACAGGAGGCTGCTGAGGGGAGGACGGCTCATAATAATGGTCGGAACGGTGCAAATGGAATGGCATCAAACACCTGGAACCATGTGTTTGATGTATTTGATACCATTCCACTGACTCCCCTCCAGCCATTACCACGAGCCCATCCTCCCCAATTAAGGAGCCACCAACCTCCTGTGCTCTAATCCTATCATCACTTGAAGCACATCAGGGAGCCTTTTATGTCTACTCCTTCACAGACATTATTTCAACATCTATTCCACGTTGGTTCAACATAATTTCATTGAAATGAAGAGGAAACAACGTTGGTTCAACCAGTTTGTGCCCGGTGGGAAGAGAGGGTCCTGTGAGGTGACATGAGGGTTAGGGTTACCTTTATATTCCTTATTTTCCAGTGGTAGTCAGTGTTCTTCCTTGTTATTTGAACAGTGACGGTGTGTGGACTCTCTGGCCAATCATTGACATTGACATCAAGTACATCCTATGGAGAGTCCACACAGGTAGTATCCCAGGTCATACTGGTTGCATGTCAATAGTTTAAAGTTGCCTCCTCACCTTGTATCTTCTCTTTCATCTGCTCTGAACTGAAAACATAGGATAGCTCCCTCTGTCACATGACTGATACAGTGGATGGATTTCTTTGGGGGGCAATGTTATTTCCTAAAAGTCAGGCATTTAAAGTATATCAATGCATTTTTTTTATATTTTCTTACAGAAAGTCAAGGTAGAGCTACTGCAACTGAAAGTGCAACTGGCTGTAAGTTGTTTTAAGGTGGTTTAATTTCTGTGGAAATATGTCTGTAGATCACACACATGTTGCTGCCAACATTTCACCTGTTTGTGATGATTTTGCGTGTAAACCGTGTGTGAAGTTTTCTATATCTATAAAGTAGGACTCTTTGTGAAACAGAGCGATGATCAGTTTGGATTGCAGACTTTAACAGCACTTCAGAACCCTTGAGAGTGTTTGAATGACGGAATACCTCCTTTTTCTCTGTCGCAGGATGTGATGAATAAAGTGCGCTTTGACAATATCTTGGATATGAATTCGGAAAAGAGCAGCGTGAAAGAAATGGTAAATGTCTTAGTATTACAATGTATATGCTGATGGTTTTTACATGAGTATTCCTAGGATGAAGGTGTGAAGTGTTGCATATTACATACTGTATATCCTGATCTTATCAATATTTAATGCAAATTTGACAGCACAGTTTTGACTCTAACTGTTTATTTGACTTTCAGAAAGCAGAGGATGAGAAGAGACTTATGGAAAGTTGGACCGAGATAATGGAAATGGTCAGTGTAGTGTACATGATTAAACCGTTCTACTTTAGAGCTCTTAACATGTTACTTCATTCACCATGCACGTGTCACACTCATCTCAATGATGTCTTTTCACCATGTATTTGTTATTTAGGTGTTATGATGATAATATTATCTGTGGTTTATGTGAATAATAGCCAATTCTGTCTGTTGAAGAATGCTGAGCAAAATCGTCATTTGACTCAGTCCAATATGAAAATCGACACTGAAGTGGCAGGACTGAAAACCATGTTGGAAGCTCACAAACTTGACACGATCAAATACCTTGCAGGTAAGAAGTGAAGAGTGTCAGTAATGTATACATGGATTATAGTATTTTCTTATTTGCTCAATAAAAATACACAAATTATGGATATTGTGTCCCTCGAATGAAATAGGATTTATATTTCCTCAGTCATACATACTAATTGTGTATCTCTGGTTTTGGTCAACTAAACGTCACTGTTGGCCATAAGCCATAAACAAGTTCTGACTGACGGACTCCACCTATGTCTTTCAGGTTCAGTCTTCACTTGTCTCACTGTGGTTCTCGGATTCTATCGCATCTGGATGTGACTCCGGGGAGTACAGGAAGAGCTGGTCATCTGCACCACTGTAGCTCAAAAAGAGCCCATTTGAACTGCCACCATTTTGTGTTTGATAAATAGTCAATCACTATAGGAACAAACAACCACTGGCTGATGGCATGAAGACAGATGAAATGCTTTGATGTTGATTGACATTGATATTTCTATGAGGACCAATAACTTAAGATGTAGAAGATGAATCCAGGATGAACCCAGCAAACCATGAACACGAAAGGCTGCACTTGTAAAGCACTGTCCAACATTTTCTATAGTATTTTTCATTTGTCTGTTGTGTTTTCATATTACAGAGTACCCTACAAAATGAAATGTTATTTAAGATAGAATCCTGACAATAAATATTAACATGTATTGCAATTGATATGAATGCATTTTATTTTCTTTTACATGCACTGTTAAGCAGGAAACCTGTGTATTTTGTGTTTAAGAAGTATGCTGTAAAGATGCATCGATAGATGGGTGATTTTGCAAATACAGGCCTTTTTGTATCTTAGGGTTAGATTTTTAAGAAAAAAAAATTATTTAGAAAAAAAAATCCACATCGATTAAGTTGGGACTAAAATAACCGCAAACTTTGTTTTCAGCTTTCAATATGTTTTTTATTTGAATTTTCTAAAGCATTTAATGTCTGGATTTCACAGTTTTGCACAGTTTTTGTCCTGTCTCACATCCAGACTTTTGACCTTCTGTTATGTAATTACACTTACAAAAGTCTTGATAATTAGAAAATATTGAATGCACCTTTTTTTTTTTTAAGAGTCATAAATGGATAAATATTAATAAATGATCATTTTTGCCAATAACATACGTGTTTGTATTATTTACTAGACCAGGGGAATAATAATATTTGCGAAGGGTACCTTTATTGTGAAGGAAACAACCCGGAAGTTATTTCCCGTGGTCGTCCTACACTTGTGTTTACATGTGTAAACTTGCAATAAAGAAATAATGCAATTGATCATATTTTGCTTTCTAAATTTACGAATTATTTATTCTTGTGGTCAAGTCTTTATGAGAAACTTGCGTTCGATACTATCTATGCCTGGGTCACCTCTCTAAATTATTTGATTTGACATCAAGTTGGGTCGTCATTTACGAGCTAGGTAGCTAACAGTAGCCTATATTGACACATGATAAATTGCAGATATCCAGCAGAATGTCCATGTTCTGTTGGAGCAGCATTTATCATAGGCGAGGAATTGAACAGTGACCCTTTATTATCATCTGGCTACATTTGAGCTTATTGCATCCGGTGATTGTGGTGCTGGGTCCTTGGATGAGACGCTAATTCAACTATTTTATATTGATAGATATGACAATGACTGAAGCATTCAGCAGCAACAGTGAGCTGGTTCTTCAGCGTGTACTGGACGTGACAGCAGAGAATCTAGAGGAGCTCTGTCAGATCGTTGAGACATGCCACTTCATCAATGATCATCAGTTCAAAAATGTATGCGGATTCTCATCCCTCAACAAAGCAGTTGCTAACTAGCTAAATTGTCACTTGAAAAACAGTTTGTGTGTGTGTGTAGGCTAATTATGAATAATCTGTGCTTTAGGTTGCCTTGCAATTTCTAGATGAGGTGCTGGTTGATTCAATACCAATTGATGCAGAGATAGAGAAGGGAACCAAAGCAAAACTATTCATCCTTGGAGACACATCCTATGGCAGGTAGGAAAACGTTTTGTTGTTATTATTAAAAAAATACAAGGGATAGACAGTTCAACTAATCTCTGTATTTTCTATTGAATGAGACTAGTGAATTTGCAAGTATTAGTTTGCCAAGAATCAATGTTACCATTATTTGTTTAAAGGTCCAAAGCCCTTCTTATCTCCATATCAAATCATTTCTGGGTAACAATGAAGTACCTTACTGTGATTATTTTTTGACCATTTTAAATAGAAAACAAACATAAATAGCTTTTTAGCAATAATTTCACTAGGACTGTCTGAGTGGGGAGGGGAAAACTAGCTGTTTGGAACTCTTTCTTATTGGTCTATTAACAAATTTACCACCTGGTGATGTCACCAGGCAAGCCAAAACTCCATCCCACCAAAACAGGCTGAAATTTCAGGCTGTCTTTTCAAAAATGTCTTACGCTAAATGGGCATTATAATAATTTTCACAATTATTATTAACAGAATTATTCCAACCTCATAGTGTGGAAATATATGTAAAATACAGGAAAATCTAGTTTTTGACTGCACTGGGCCTTTAATAATTTGAAGAGATGTATCACTATAACCTTATTGTCAATACTCTTGATATTTCCAGTTGTTGTGTGGATGAAGTTGCAGCAGAGCATGTGGGAGCGGACTGTATCGTGCACTATGGGAGTGCTTGCCTCAGCCCCTCCAGAAGACTCCCTCTGATGTACGTGTTTGAGAGGAGACCTGTGGTCCTGGAGACGTGTGCATCCTCCTTCAGAGAGCTCTACCCTGACAGACAGTCACGTCATCCTCCTGTACGATGTCAACTATGCTCACGTTATTGGTAAGCCTCTCAGCTTCACACTGACTCATGTCCCCTTGGTCCCATTATCTGAACGCCTTTTAAGACTGGGAAACTTTGAGTTTGTGATATACTTAAAAAGGAATGTGAGCGATTAATACTATTTTAGTGACATAGTTTTAGAAAAGGATTAAAACGAGATATTCATTTTAACACATTTTAGCAACTTATTTAATACTGATTTAAAACATAATGTCTCTCCTCAGATTATCTTCTGGCACTTCTTTCCTCTGAGTATCTGAACAGTGCCGCCTCAACCCTTCATGTGGATGGAGAACTTAGCTACAGTCACAGACAGAGACACAGACAACACAATGACAGCAGTTCTCCGTGTCAAAACGGTGATCAAGTCGTTTACCAGTTTGGTAGGCAGTTTTTCTTGAAATGTGGACAGACCGTTAAGGATTACAGTGTGTTCTTTATCGGCCACGAAGGCGCAACCTTGACAAACTTCATGATGACTTGGAACCGCTGCTCTTTCTACTCTTTTGACCCTGTTACAATGACAGGGCGGACTGAGTCGATCAGTATCAACAAAGCTTTATTGTAAAATTAACTCTGTCCATAAGGTGTAGATAGTAAGTATAGACCGGAAGTAGAGGCCTGGGCGTTGTTGTTCACTAATTTACTCCAAGTAGGGAAAGGATGGTGGGGTTGAAAAGTAATAAAGGGGAATATATATATAAAAAATAAAAATAAACATGGGGGATTGGAAGTGATGCAGACAATTACATTAATAGAAGATACAATCTATCTGCAATATTAAGCTGATCCATCCCCCCCCAAAAAAAAATAAAAAAAATAAAATAAAATAACAAAGCTTTGATGAAGCGATATTACGCAATAGAGAGTGTGGTGAGCATTCTTGTGGGCACACTAGGTGTGGCAAACTACCTCACCATCATCGAGCAGCTGAAAGAAACCATCCACAGAGCAGGGAAAAAGAGCTACATGTTTGCCATGGGGAAACTGAATGTGGCCAAACTAGCTAACTTTCTTGAGATTGACATTTATGTACTGATTGCATGTCCTGAGAACTCTCTGTTGGACTCCAGTGAGTTCTACAAACCTGTCGTGACCCCCTTTGAAATGGAGGTGGCCTGCAATAAAAACAGGGAATGGTCGGGAGAGTACGTCACAGACTTCAGGGCTCTCCTTCCAGGTAGGATCAGATTGACATTGATTCTCTGCTGAATTAAACTTTTGGCCAATAATATTGTGAACAAGAATAGACCTAGCTAGTGCTTTACTGTGCTTATCATAGCCTGGTCCCAGATCTGTTTGATGAGTTGGCAAGACCGCACAAACAGATCTGAGACCAGGCTATAGGTAATATGTTGTAGGTGGATCCAAGCATGTGGCCTTGGTGATTCCTGACGACCTCGAGGATGGTGATGAGACTGATGTCTCCCTCATCACCGGAGCTCTACGAACGACCCGCTTCTCGTGCAGTGAGCCAGTGTCTTCCTCACTCGTCCTACGGAACAAGACGCTCACTGTGGCCGACGCTAACACAGCTGGTACGATATGTGGGAAGAACAGACAGCTAAAAACAGGCCAAATTCATAGGAATGTGACAGGCTCTGTTGGGTTGGGGTTAAAACTCTAAACTCTGAGATTGCAAGACAATAAAGATGTTGAGTGGTCTCTTCTTGAGTTGCAATTTTAATAATGCCCTCTTCTGTTTTTGTTTCAGCCACGTTCCTGGCAGGCCGTAGCTGGCAGGGACTGCAGCAGAAACTGGGAGAAACACCGGTGGTGAAAGCATTAGAGGGAAGGAAAGGCATTGCCATTGCCTACGAAGAGGAGCCGATGACTGACAGGGACCATTCATCATGAAGGCACTCATCACATCCAGATTATTAGTGTATTGCAAATGTTTTATGCATAATATCAAATTATTTACAATGTACACTGTATTATGTTGCGTCATAGCTCAACAGATTCCAATTTAAGCAATCAATCTTCTAACATGTCTTCTATATGTATGTATGTATGTATATATATATACACGAGGAAAAAAACATGGGGGATTGGAAGTGATGCAGACAATTACATTGATGGAAGTTACAATCTATCTGCAATATTAAAGCTGATCTACCCCCTAAAAAAATAAAAAAATATTCTAACACATTTAAGGCCAGTATTATTGCATAACTAAGCTAACTGCCAAAATATTGGAAACACCAACATAAAGTGTCTTAATGGGGCATTGGGCCACCACGAGCCGCCAGAATGGCTTCAATGCGCCTTGGCATAGATTCTACAAGTGTCTGGAACTCTATTGGATGGATGCGACACCATTTTTCCATGAGAAATTCCATAATTTGGTGTTTTGGTGGTGGTGGTGGAAAACGCTGTCTCAGGTGCCGCTCTGGAATCTCCCAGACGTGTTCAATTGGGTTGAGATTTGGTGACTGAGACACACACCCTTTAAACCCACTATACTCCTTTGAGACCCCTCTTTCAAAGTCATTGAAATCTCTTCTAGCCATGGTAGCCAAAATAATGGGCAACTGGGCATTTTTATACATGACTCTAAGCATGATAGGATGTTAATTGCTTAATTAAAGACATGCTCCAGAACTTTGGCGACTAGTAAGTATATTTTAAACCTCCCGCTTTGGGCTTGATGTGATAATGTGTAGTTTATACATGTATAATCTATGAGCAGAATTACGGTCTTACCTCAATTAGCCATGAAATCCCAAGTTTTGAAAGCCACCTTTTACTGGACGCTGTGCGGCGCAATTTCCCTACGTTTTCCCCCACGTGGGCCAGCCCACTAGCAATTCGAGCTTGAGCCAATGAGCTTCAGCCCCTCGCCATTTGAGTGACAGATAGCAACATGCACACACAGCAGAGTGAGAGAGAGAGAGACGTGAACTATAATGACGTGGTGCACATATGTGACAGGACGCAATTTTTGGGGAACTCTTTTGGCTCGTGAGCGCTACTTTTAGAACTACTGGCTAAAAAGTATACAAAAGTACCAGAGAATGTCTTTAACTCAGGAACCACACCTGTGTGGAAGCACCTGCTTTCAATATACTTTGTATCACTCATTTACTCAAGTGTTTCATTGATTCTGGCAGAGACCTGTATATCAGGTGGATTATATTTGCGTGACGCGTATGTCAATTTTTTTTTAGCTACACAGAAGCGTGTCGTGGAGGCAGAACTGAAAAGTGCAAGCCTTTTCATGTAATATTTAGCCTTTTTAGGGCGCATCTCTTTGTAAGAAGCGTACATATATAAAGGTTTATACAGTGCATTCAGAAAGTATTCAGTCCCCTTGACTTTTTCCACATTTTGTTACATTACAAAAGGGGTCTGAATACTTTCCGAATGCACTGTATAAGAGTTTAAAAAAAAAGAACAGAACCTGAACTGTTAAAATGTAACAGACGTGAGACCACATACTTGGACTTTAAGGAAAATTCCACCCAAAAGTTTTCAAGATATACAACTTTCAAAATACAGAAATATGCATCCTACCGGCTATAATTCTATATTTTGAAAGTTATATATCTTGAAAACTTGATTGCTGACATTTTGGAAATTGGGACTATATCAACAATGGACTGATGAAACAAATACCAAAAGATCGTTTTTGGGTGGAGTTTTCCTTTAAATGCACTCATCGCTATTGTGAATAAACATAACAATTGTTATTATTTAATCACCAACAATTTGCTCCATGTACTGTAAATCACAATTGATATATACAGTGGGGAAAAAAAGTATTTAGTCAGCCACCAATTGTGCAAGTTCTCCCACTTAAAAAGATGAGAGAGGCCTGTAATTTTCATCATAGGTACACGTCAACTATGACAGACAAATGGATAAATTTTTTCTCCAGAAAATCACATTGTAGGATTTTTAATGAATTTATTTGCAAATTATAGTGGAAAATAAGTATTTGGTCACCTACAAACAAGCAAGATTTCTGGCTCTCACAGACCTGTAACTTCTTCTTTAAGAGGCTCCTCTGTCCTCCACTCGTTACCTGTATTAATGGCACCTGTTTGAACTTGTTATCAGTATAAAAGACACCTGTCCACAACCTCAAACAGTCACACTCCAAACTCCACTATGGCCAAGACCAAAGAGCTGTCAAAGGACACCAGAAACAAAATTGTAGACCTGCACCAGGCTGGGAAGACTGAATCTGCAATAGGTAAGCAGCTTGGTTTGAAGAAATCAACTGTGGGGAGCAATTATTAGGAAATGGAAGACATACAAGACCACTGATAATCTCCCTCGATCTGTGGCTCCACGCAAGATCTCACCCCGTGGGGTCAAAATGATCACAAGAACGGTGAGCAAAAATCTCAGAACCACACGGGGGGACCTAGTGAATGACCTGCAGAGAGCTGGGACCAAAGTAACAAAGCCTACCATCAGTAACACACTACGCCGCCAGGGACTCAAATCCTGCAGTGCCAGACGTGTCCCCCTGCTTAAGCCAGTACATGTCCAGGCCCGTCTGAAGTTTGCTAGAGTGCATTTGGATGATCCAGAAGAGGATTGGGAGAATGTCATATGGTCAGATGATAACCAAAATATAACTTTTTGGTAAAAACTCAACTCGTCGTGTTTGGAGGACAAAGAATGCTGAGTTGCATCCAAAGAACACCATACCTACTGTGGAGCATGGGGGTGGAAACATGATGTACCTATGATGAAAATTACAGGCCTCTCTCATCTTTTTAAGTGGGAGAACTTGCACAATTGGTGGCTGACTAAATACTTTTTTCCCCCACTGTACAAAAGAGATATATTCAAGATATGTATGATTTTGTCTGTTTTATTTTGTCATTCAAAATCTATAGGCTATTGGTGTTGGATCAGTCATAGTTGCTGACATCAAATGTGCTCTGAAAGCTATTTTCCTATACACACATACCAAAGGTCTGAAAACTGCAATTCAGAATAGTCTATGGCTCCATGCTATACCCAATGTTTAATTTGTTTAACAATGACATATAAATAACTTAGATTTAGCAGATTGTTCCTGAGGGAACCATTTGTGGTGTCGGATACAATAAAAGCACATAAAAATAATGTTAAACAAAATACTGCATTTACATTCAAATATGTAGAAAACCTGGGCATGCTTGATTTGTGCCTGCCAAAAAGGTTATTAAAACTTATAACATACTTTAACAATAACATGACATAAATCGGTCAATATCAGCCCAGTGAAGAAAAGTCTTTGCAACGTAAATATATAAATCTGACTGTGTTTTTCTTTGATGATGGTTGGTTGGTGGTTTCCAGATAAGAAGACAAAGGCCAGGATTCAATCCCATACTGAGCTGAGTCAGCCAACATATGCAACTTCTTCCACAAAGGACGCTGGGAATATGCCAATATTTCCGTTGCACTGTCCCTCAAACCAATCTTCATTGACTGAAAAGAAAGTAATGCAAATGGGAATTTACTTTTGCTTCTGTATTTTAAAGGAAGAATCCACCCCAATACTATCTACTGTCCACTGTTAATACAGTCCCAAACATATTTTGCATGTCAGCGGTCAAGTTTTCAAGATATCACTTGCCACATCATCATGATGATGCAAAATGCATCATATGATTAAAAACACATCATCATGATGATGTGACAAGTGACACTTTGCTTCTTGAAAATCCTATATCTTGAAAACTTGACTGCTGACATGCAAAACATTTTGGGACTGTATCAACAGTGGACAAATTAAATAAATACCAAAATATCATTTTTTTGAGTGGATTTTAAGAAAACATTAGGTTGCAGCTTTTCCATATAACAACAAGTCAATGTACACCTCTACAGCTATTAGAGACAATACAGTTAGTCTCTTGACACAAATGATTTTCCCAATGTCGAAATGGGGCCCCACATGAGAAAGTACTGAAAATGTGAATGTACTATTGCTTCTGTATTCTGTAACCCTAATTCTGTGTTCTGTAAGACAACAGTAGGTTTCCAGCTCTTCCAGGCTATAATATAACAACAGGATAATAAAACACTGATACAAATTATTTCTGCATTGTCGAAATGGTGCCTGCCATGAGAGAAATTGATAGCTCACTTTTGGAGAGAAGTAAGATGGTATCTCCTTGATGGAACTCAAGGTCCTCTGCAGTTGAAGACTCATAGGAATGAAGAGCCATCAGGTGAGTCTGGGTTTGCAGCTGCTCACTCATGCCCTGTAGTGTAGATGACATGAAATAAGGGTAACAAGTACACATGATGACATCTGTCAGCACTAAGTTTTGTCTTATAACAGTCGCAAGTTTTATATCCCATACCCTAATTTTCTAAGAGTTGACTATTACATTTGTAACTTAAAAATCCACATAGCAAACAACTTTTATGACAATAAATACTGCATATATGACCACATTACCTCTTTGAGATCACACCACAGTGTTAGACGACCATTGTGGACACAGCTCCAAACATCTTCCATCCTCGTGTTCTCATCAATCACTGTTTTACCAGAATCTATTTGGGCATAACTTGAGAAAAATCACAAAAACCCTGAGCTTTGTTTTGTAACAGTAATGATTGTTGAATTAAGTTGACGCTAATGTTTAAACAGTGCCATACCTCAAGGTGATTGCTGTGGCAGGGAGGCCCAGTTTGTTACTGATTTTCTCCAGAGTGGTTGTGTAGGGAAGTCCAGGCACCATGCAGATTGCTATGGTGTATGTGAAGTGCACTTTCACTATACAGAGTGAAGAGTCACTAACCACTTCACTCTGGCAAGACTATGGAATGAAATAAACGTACAATGATATTTAAAATTTGTAAGCGTAGAGTACTGATAAACAATTTATATCTACTTTGGATATTGCATGCTGTGAAACATGTCTTGAACTCGATTTAAAATGATTCTCATACCTCTGTTATTGTGTCCCCGATGTTCTGATTTTCAGAAGCAGAAGCTGTTGCAATAAAAAACCCAAAACGTTTCGTCATTTGTATCAGGTGATGTTGCATTGCCAATAATTAAAATGTTAACTATACATTTACATTACATTTACGTTATTTAGCAGACGCTCGTATACAACTTCCATTCCATTCCATTTTTACATAAAAGATCTTTACCAGATTTTCTCTGGGGTATTTTCGGTGGTTCTTGTCTAGGTGGCGCTGGGATGTCATCCTTGTCTGTCCCATCCTACAAGAAAGCAATCAACCCACGTAGGGGGAATCAATTAACATAGCAATTGAGGGGTAAGCTATATTTACCAGTATTTTTGGGATTCCACCTTTAAAGATTTTCAATTTGTTATGACACACATGTTAGAGTCAATGCCATCTTGTCATGAGGAATAAACACTATATTGACAGTAGAAATGTACCTGTTCTTGCTTAGATGATAAGGTTATTTCCAAACGCTCCAGGAAATTATAAGGAACAAGCCCCCTCTAAAAATGAAAAGTTTAAATGAATTCACTGCACACAAATAATGTTTTGAATATGGACGCTCATAATCAACCAAGTATCTTTGAGCACAATGAGTACAATAGATCCACATTTTTCACCCATGAAGCATTTTTCTGTGTAATGTTTGTACTCATACTCGCTCATTGAAGATGACAGAGGCCCAGTTGTCAGATCCTTTGTTCAGCACAAAGACAATGTTGCCAGGCACCACAGCTAACTCATCACTTGTCTCAGGGACAAACTCGAAGAGGACAGTGTGAGGCTCTCCCTCCAGAGCCCTGCGGGGGGCGACAGAGATGTCCTGCTTTAACTCATACCCAAATAATGTTGTTGACTCGTTCTATATTAGTATTTGTGGCCAAAGCATAAATTGTAAAAAAAAACACTTAATTAAATTAAATTAAATATAGGTCATATTTCATAGAAATCTGGAATCACTGGACAGTTGCCTTAAATGTCAAACCACCCCAACAGTGTCCCCTACAATTAACATCAAGATCACATGAACTTTACCTCAGAACTTCAGGCGCTTTTGGTCTGGTAGGAACATCTTCAACCTATTTTTACCGTTTAAAAAAATAGCACATCACATTACACTGAATATTCCTCCTCAATCAATGTCTTATTTTTATTGTTGATCGTTTTTTAAATTGTTGACAGTTTTTAAAGGCACTATTAAAACATCAAATCATATGATACTTCACCTGTGGCTGTAACGGAGCAAAGCCAGAGAACTCATCCTGGAAGACGATGGAAGAAACAACCTGAGGATAGAGAATAAAACAGGTTCAACATGAAACAATATCTTATGACATGCCTACTACTAATAAAGTGCCAAATAGCTATCCTAAAGAAAGACCCAAGGCTATTCACAACTAATTTAAATTGCACATTTCAATCAAAGTAGGTACTTGACATGAATTTTGTATACACATCTACAAAGTCGCAACATTTTGGCTGTTTAATATGTATGTTGTATTTTTAGAGAGAGATGAAAGGGATACCTTAGCCTTGCCCAGGTAGTCCTTCTTCTCCAATTCAGCCACGTAGTGTTTGTTTGGCTTGAACAGCTCTTTCGCCGGGACCTCAACTGGCTCAAACAGCTTCTGCTTCTATAGGAGTAACAGATGATTTACATCATCAACTTTGTTGAACACTCAGATACCGTGAAAATGCATAATAAATACATGTTAATTAAAACACTTTTCCCACTACTGAGCCGAGCCGCCTGGCCTGGTTACTCATCCACTGTAGCTGCTGGAACAAACTATGTAAAAAAACTAAAACATATCCAAGCCAGCACAGTATGTTGTGGTCGACATGATAGTGTGAAAAAGGCTTAAGAGAGAAGGGCCACTGACCAGAATGCACTCCAGACCTCTGTCGATGTGGCTGAGTTTGGCCTCGGTCCTGAGGTTCAGAGCAGTCAGGAGGTTCTCCTTGGCTTTCTCCCACTGACCCAGCTGAGCATGGGCCAGCGCCATGTTGTGCAGTACCTGTGGGAGTGATACCACTCAGACATTTGTTGTTGTTGTTGTTAAACTACAGCTATACAGCACTTTCCCCCCAGGTCTCAAACTGCCTTACATATTGTCGTATCCACCTATGCACTTTTTTGCTATGTGTGTACATACTGTGATGTTTGTTGGGATAGGTTGCTGTGCAGACACTAAAATGCACATAACATATTCAACATCCAATCATTGTTACACTGGCAAGACTTCCATCATATCTTTACCTGGACTTACCTCACAAGCATATAATTTGTATCTCAGACCAAGAGGTTTGTAATCGATCAGCTGGTTCCCCCTCAACTCCTTGAAGGCATGTTGGAAATCAGCAAAAGACTCCTCAAACCTGCAGGCAAAGTGAGGAGCTATGATTATCCATTTTAAAGAGGATGGTCCTGATGAATATGAACAATTCTGAATTGTCCCTTTAACACACCATTCGAAAGTATGTTTTTTTTTTTTTTTTTGCAATTATAATGCATCTAATCACCCATCCCTAATATGATAGATTTGTCTTGCCTTTCTTTTTTGTAGAATGCCAACCCCCTTTGAAAGAATGCAACAGCCAAGTGTCCATCCTTTCCGATACAGCTGTCGAAAGCCTATGTGATATTCAGAAAAAAACTCAGTGACTTCCTTCCAATGAAATGGTACCACAAGTATTGTGTACTCGAACTGAACTTCCCTTTTTCTGTGACTTGCATTTTTGAAGTGGAATATAACATTTAATTACAATGTGATAGTAACTTTAACCCTTAAACGTATTGATTTCTTTGGTAAAACAGGGAAAGAGAGAATTGTCTTTAATGAGTGATGAAATTTGAAACAAACTGCCATACCTTTTCAGCTGAATCTAGGTTCTTATTGATCAACTGTAGGCAGCCAATGTTGAAAAAGATTTTAGAGTTCTTTTCCTGGATGTCCAGAAATGTTCCAAGGGCAGCTGCGGAATCCCCGCGTTCGAAACAGGCCACTGCCTCATCCCACTGTTTGAGAGTGTTCACAAATGTCATGCTTCCAAATCAGAGAAGATGCTCTGAGCTACAGTGATATGACGAGAGAACAGTGAAACCACTATTCTTAAACTGACACATTTCCCCAACGGAGGTAGGAAGGAAGTGTGATGATTGCACAGTATGACAGTGAGTTTTTTCTCTCCAGTCCATTTAGTGTTGTAACAGTACGCCAGGGTTGAGGGTTCGATTCCCATGATGGACCAGTAAGGAACATTACCAAAAAGTTGCTCTGGATAAGATTGTCAGCTAAAATGTAAATGTGAAATGTGTTGGCAGCAACAGTGCAGATAAAGAGGGTAAACATAGTGCTTGAAATAAACATGCGTTTGCAGGGCTGCCAACCTTTGAAGAAAGAAAACGTGGGTCTGGGTGTCCTTCCCCAATAAAATTGTACGGTTTTAAAGCAAATTTTCTGCAATTCTATGTATTTTTACATGGCTTAGGCCTATGACCAGGGTGGGGGGAAAAACACAGGTCAGGTGTATTCAGAATGCTTTGAACATTAAATGAACACTCAAAATTCGACAGACTTTCTTGGGGGATGACATTTAAAGTATGCTCATATTTTTTTTTAGGTGGTTTGACACTTTATTCAGACATGTGGAGACAGGCAAATGTGAGAAACAGTGGGAACGTCAGTGGGAATGCTCTGCACAGGAAATACTAATATTAATGGTTGATGGCAGTGGGTAACCAAATCATTGATTGCAGTCTCCTTGTCCATAGACTGCTTTCAAGGTAAGTACGCAAACATTTTGCATTTTACAATTTTGGTGAACTATCTCTTTAAAATAGGGCTTGATGAAAATAAGGCCACCCCTTATCTATGTTTCCCAAGTTCTGGGTGTTTGAAAATGTTCCTGTTATAATAATACATTTCTCAATCACCCAACCTTAAGGTGGTTTATGCCTACTAGTTGAAGATCCTTGCCATCATCTTACTCTACATAGACAAGATATATGATGCGTTTATGAGTTGTGAGTCCCCCTCTACCATCTACCTAACATGTGCACTATACTAAAATGGCCTGGAGCATTTAATATCCATCCAATGCTTATTTGTAGGACTTACTCAAAACTGTCCACGAATGGCTGCAAAAATACATAGCCTCATATAGTTCATTTTCAAAGACACAAGTAGGCATATCAGACACTGGCAAAATTGGGAAGGAGTGGAATAATAAAATACTGTAAGTGTGGGGAATAACAGTAGCGTGCCACACAAATTACCCTTTATTTTAGCCTTTTGTTCAGAATGAGAATAGTTCAACTGATCAAAAAAGTATGAAAATGTATGCACACACTACTGTAAGTGAGAAAGAGCTGTTGATGTTCATTTCAATGAGGCAACAGCTGGCTTTGCTAAGATTTATCTCTGACTTGAACCAAGAGAAAGGCTATCCACAATATCAAGTATGCAACCTATAGGCTCACAGCTTGATAGATATAAAGTACTATATCTCCAGACACAGAGGGGCAGTGTGGAAAACTACAGGGTCTGTGTGACCTGCACCAAGAAAACAAGTCTGTTCTGAACAGCATGGTTTAATAACATTGACCCACAGGTCACATCCTCCTACAAGTATAGCATAGCAAATGTATGCATGAATGGTGCTAGAGTAGCCTAGGTTGAAAGTGGACTTTCAATAAGGAAATTGGTATGCATGTGGCTTGGAGGGGAAAACAAAGTCTGTGTTTGGTTTCCGATGTTTTGATCCCCACCTGGCAGGCACCGATCTTCTTCAGCTCCCACTTTAAGTAATTTAGCTAGTTTCTTTCTCGTGTGCATAAATAATATGCATAGCAATATATGCGTTTCTATATATGTTAAATGCATAACATATTATATTTTTGTCAGCCTGATAGTTGTTCGAGTGGGACACAAAGTAAAATAAAGACTTGAATTAACTGATATTCTCCCTTGGATTCCCCTGTTTGTGTTGAGGCTCGAGCGTGTCCCTGCGGCGAATACAACGGCTGACTGGCAGACCACCAGACACAAAGTCAAAACGGGCTATGTCGTAACAATTCATGAAAACAAACATTTGCTTTTTTGTCTGAATTTAAGGTTAGGGTTAGGCATAAGGTTAGCAGTGTAACATTTTAGAAATAAGCGGGGTTTATGTCTTTGTGGATGTGGTAACTAATGACGACCCAGACAAAATAGTTTGAGAAGTAGGCGTCTGGCATGTGCAGATATCTATGGTTTCAATACACAGCATTTCCTGTGAATTTAGGGGCAACTAGCATACTAGCTAGCAAAGAGCAAACATGGCTGCGCGACAATTCAGAAAAGCTAGCTAATTAGCTAGCCTCAAAGTAAACAAAACAGAACCAAAATAAAGGAATAGGTTACATGCCTGAAAACAATGCAAAGCTAGCAGCAACGCCGGGAAGTGGTGCGTTTATGCTAACGCATGTCGTGTGTTTACAAGCTAACATGGACCTTGGATCAATGCTGTACAACAATTTGAAAGATATATCATGGAGCACGACGTCTTTACCCTTAGATCGACTTGTCAGTGTTTATAGACTGCCGCAAATTGTGAAGTTGGACAGTGGTAAGTAAACTTTCGGAGCAATTGATTGTATTTATGAAGGGTTAACCAGTTAATATGCTGCATAAAATGCCAGTAAGCCAAATAACGTTAGCTAGCCTCCAACCTAACTATCTAGGTTAGCTAGCTAAGTTGCCTAGCTAACTAGTTAAGTTGGCTAGCAACCATTAGCTAGCTAACAGTTAGCTATACCTACTTTGTCAATGTTGACACAACGTAGCAAACGTTAGTCAACAAAGTTGCAAAAGCTTACCTAGCCTTTTAATTAAATTTGCCAAAATAGAAGAAATGTATAAAAGCTTGTAACTAGCTAGATTCATTGCTTTATTGTTATCAAGCTCAAGCAAAACGTTAAAGTTGGAATTGAAAGAGGAATGCATTGCAATAGTCTTTTGTGTAGCGTGCCCTCCTTAGGTTGCTTGGTACAATGCATGCATACAGAAAAGAGATACACTCAATATAATATGCAGTCCAAGAGTGGGCTACCAACAAAAACGTAGCTAAACAATAGAGTAAATGCAGACATTTTCACATGCAAATGTCATTTGGTTTAGGCCATGATGATAGCCATATCTATAGTTCTATTTAAAGCTTTAGCTAAATAGCCTACAGTTATGCTTACAAAGTCTACATTAAAAACATGAGGTGATACGCTAACATTAATCATGTAAAATATACAATTCATGAGGGACTGATAACTAGTTATACATTTAAATGATTGTGATAACTGTATTTAATTGTAAAAAAAAAAAAAAACTTTTTTTTTATGACAGTGATGTTGTCATTTGATGTTTGCTACTTTTGTCATTTGAATGAAAGTGTCTCTCTTCTCCAGGTGAGTTGGTGGACGGCTTACGAGACAATGACTACCTCTTGATTCATTCCTGTCGTCAATGGACTACAATCACTGCACACAGTCTGGAAGAAGGCCATTATGTCATTGGGCCCAAAATAGAGATCCCGGTACATTATGAGGGTTAGTCAAATCATTGTTCCATTTTTAAATCTACTTTGTCAACATTGACTATGACTCTCCCTTGCCACAGTCTAGCATATCATTTAAGCAACGTATTTTACCTCACACTTCACGTGGACTGATTAGACAGATCTTTGCTAATAGCTTATTTTCTTGTCAACAAGCTTTACAATGCCTTTCTAAAGCCATTGAAGTTAATGAAGAAAAATACATTGATTTGTACAACCAGTACATTTTAAATCCTGTCCTAGTATTAAATATGCAACATGCACATTGTAGTGTTTGCTCAGGGTTTAGAACAGGCACAGTCCCGTTTCACTAATCTTAAATGCCTCTCAGGCTCGAATCAATGATTACACAGACGGTACCATTTTTACATCACAGACTCTCTGCTGCGCCTGCGCCAATCCAACTGATCTGGCTGATGGGACCTCACACACTGACATATGATCAATGCTCTCACCTCACAGCATAGGGGAAGTGTACTTAGTCAGTGTGGCAAACTGTAAAACTGATCCACAGAAACACTGTACATAACACTGGAACAGTGGGGTTGCAATAAGAGTTTGGCCTGGTGCAGGCTGAGGCTACTGCTGGGAACCAGATGAATTCAGATAGCAATGTTCCCAAAGGGGCTTTGTTGTGTGTTCACTGAGATGTTTCCTTTCAAGCACAGACTAAACTAAAATGGCCTATCTCATCCAGTAACATAAACAAAGGTTACATGCAGCCAAGTTCTCCTGTCTGATTCTTTCCACCCCTTCCTGTAGGTCAGTTTAAGCTGCTGGAGCAGGACAGAGATGTCAAGGAGCCGGTGCAGTACTTCAACAGCGTGGAGGAGGTGGCCAAAGCATTTCCCGAACGGGTGTATGTCATGGAGGAAATTACGTTCAATGTGAAGGTCAGTTGCTATTGGTTGATAGTTAATCAAAAGTAGATTTTAGCCTTATAAAGTGACTTGTAAGTTATGTACATTTCCAAAATCTTCAGATGTGACATTGCCATAGGAGTTCAATTGGAGTGGTTTTAGGGGTTATAGTTATGTGATCTTTAGGCTATGAGACTACAATCCAACACGTCCTCGTCTCACAGATGGCTTCGGGCGAATGCAACGAGGACACGGAGGTGTACAACATCACACTAAGCACCGGTGATGAGCTCACCCTCATGGGCCAGGCAGAGATCCTCTACACCAAGATGTCCAAGGAGAAGTCGCGCTTCAACACCATCTTCAGGAAAATCGGCAAGCTCAACTCCATCAGCAAGATGGCGAGCCGTGGCAAGATGCCCTGCCTCATCTGCATGAACCACCGGACCAACGAGAGTGTCAGCCTGCCCTTCCAGTGTAAGGGTCGCTTCAGCACCTGCAGCCCCCTAGAGCTCCAGATGCAGGAGGGCGAGCACACCATCCGTGACATCGTGGAGAAGACCCGGCTGCCCGTCAACGTCAGCGTGCCCGGCAGCCCGCCGCGCAACCTGCATGACCTCCACCTGATCCGCGAGGGCCACCGCTACAAGTTGGTCAACATCCAGACCAAGACGGTGGTGGTGGGCTGCGTGCTACGCAGCAGCAAGATCATCCCCGTCCACTTCCCGCTCCACATGGCCTCCATGCCCAAGTTCATCATCCCTGAAGGGTTGCTTCAGAACGAGCTGTGGCTGGACACCATGGTGCACCGCTGGTTCACCTACTGCCAGGAGCAGTTTGACATTGACGACTATTCCCGTGCCGTGCGTGATGTCAGGACCGACTGGAACGACGTTGATGGGAAGATCCCCAAGAAGAGTAGTGGTGGTAGTGGCAGCAGCAGCAATGGCTGCCCCTCCCACATGCACATGCCCAGCTCTCTCACGTACGCTCGCGACGAGCTTACCCAGTCATTCCACCGGCTCTCGGTGTGTGTCTACGGCAACAACCTACACAGCAACAGCGAGGTCAACCTGCAGGGCTGCATGACGTTGTGTGGAGACTGGGCACTTCTGCCATCCGAGGGCGTACCGGCTGATTCGGTCGACACAGAGTACCTCTTCCCTGAGCTGCTGGAGAACATGAGCCAGTCCGTCCTCCTGAAGTCGGATGTTCGCTACGAGGAGCTGTGGCTGGACCACTTGAGATCAAGTCGGGTAGGAGGGGGGCACAGTGTAGGTGGCGAGGATCCAAGAGGCACCATCGGCACCTCCATGGCGGTCATATCGTGCCCCGTCTCCTCCAGTCATGTGGGTCCAATGGTCAGCTCTGAAATCTGTCTAGCTCCGCCCCCAGTCCCTCCAAAGTCTGAAGCTGTGAGTACACATGAATTCTATCACCATGGCTACATTTACTGACTAATATTCCAGTATTACTACCAAGCAAATTGGAGAAAATATTGATGTTACTGATATAATTTGCTTATGATCAGATGTAGGCCCAGTGTTTGAGACATTACATTGTAACAACAATGTAATATTCTTTACTGGTGTAAACATCCTCTCACAGCTAAAAACAAACAATTTCCAAAATTAGCTAGCAGTTGTTTATTGCTTGTTTTCACTGGCTGTTTTGGGATGGTTTCAGGCTTTCTGATCTTCCTTCACCTTCCTCTCCAGGTGAAGGAAGAATGCCGTCATTTGAACGCCCCTCCCATTCCCCCCCGAAGTTCCAAGCAGATGATGTCCACCCCAACGCCGGCTGTAGCGAAGGCTCGGCAGACGGAAACGCGCTCTCCAAGCCCTATTCTCTCTTATTATTCCTCAGGCCTACACAGCATGTAAGGACTGCAGGGAAAATACCAACGTGTAACCTCATCCTTTGCGCACACCTTTTGACTTCAATGCATGTTTCACACACGCCACTCAAGTTAGGATTTTGGTCCTGCACAGTCTATAGATTTTATTCTGATCCTAGATGATACAGTGAGGGAAAAATGTATTTGATCCCCTGCTGATTTTGTACGTTTGCCCACTGACAAAGACATGATCAGTCTATAATTTTAATGTTAGGTTTATTTGAACTGTGAGAGACAGAATAACAACAAAAAATCCAGAAAAATGCATGTCAAAAATTTTATAAATGTATTTGCATTTTAATGAGGGAAATAAGTATTTGACCCCTCTGCAAAACATGACTTAGTACTTGGTGGCAAAACCCTTGTTGGCAATCACAGAGGTCAGATGTTTCTTGTAGTTGACCACCAGGTTTGCACACATCTCAGGAGGGATTTTGTTCTACTCCTCTTTGCAGATCTTCTCCAAGTCATTAAGGTTTCGAGGCTGACGTTTGGCAACTCGAACCTTCAGCTCTCTCCACAGATTTTCTATGGGATTAAGGTCTGGAGACTGGCTAGGCCACTCCAGGACCTTAAAGTGCTTCTTCTTGAGCCACTCCTTTGTTGCCTTGGCCGTGTGTTTTGGGTCATTGTCATGCTGGAATACCCATCCACGACCCATTTTCAATGCCCTGGCTGAGGGAAGGAGGTTCTCACCAAAGATTTGACGGTACATGGCGCTGTCCATCGTCCCTTTGATGCAGTGAAGTTGTCCTGTCCCCTTAGCAGAAAAACACCCCCAAAGCATAATGTTTCCACCTCCATGTTTGACAATGGGGATGGTGTTCTTGGGGGTCATAGGCAGCATTCCTCCTCCTCCAAACACAGCGAGTTGAGTTGATGCCAAAGAGCTCGATTTTGGTCTCATCTGACCACAACACTTTCACCCAGTTCTCCTCCGAATCATTCAGATGTTCATTGGCAAACTTCAGACGGCCCTGTATTTGTGCTTTCTTGAGCACGGGGACCTTGCGGGCGCTGCAGGATTTCAGTCCTTCACGACGTAGTGTGTTACCAATTGTTTTCTTGGTGACTATGGTCCCAGCTGCCTTGAGATCATTGACAAGATCCTCCCGTGTAGTTCTGGGCTGATTCCTCACCGCTCTCATGAACATTGCAACTCCACGAGGTGAGATCTTGCATGGAGCCCCAGGCCGAGGGAGATTGACAGTTCTTTTGTGTTTCTTCCATTTGCGAATAATCGCACCAACTGTTGTCACCTTCTCACCAAGCTGCTTGGCGATGGTCTTGTAGCCCATTCCAGCCTTGTGTAGGTCTACAATCTTGTCCCTGACATCCTTGGAGAGCTCTTTGGTCTTGGCCATGGTGGAGAGTTTGGAATCTGATTGATTGATTGCTTCTGTGGACAGGTGTCTTTTATACAGGTAACAAGCTGAGATTAGGAGCACTCCCTTTAAGAGTGTGCTCCTAATCTCAGCTCGTTACCTGTATAAAAGACACCTGGGAGCCAGAAATCTTTCTGATTGAGAGGGGGTCAAATACTTATTTCCCTCATTAAAATGCAAATAAATTTATAACATTTTTGACATGCGTTTTTTTGTTGTTATTCTGTCTATCACTGTTCAAATAAACCTACCATACAAATTATAGACTGATCATTTCTTTGTCAGTGGGCAAACGTACAAAATCAGCAGGGGATCAAATACTTTTTTCCCTCACTGTACATTGAAATGACAAAAATTACTTATGTACACACTTCCTTACACATTGCTGACTAGTCAATAACCCTTGTTTCCCTACCAATGGTCTGGAGTGTTGTGATATATTTATCCCTATGTGACATTATTTCAGAATAGTTTAGCAGTGTTTAGACTCGACTTGTACCTAGTTATTTCACTAACTTTGGTATTTTTTGTTTTGCTGGCAGCAGTGGAGGAGAGAATGACGTGACCGAGGCGGATGAGCAGAACCACGTGTGTTACCCCTGTAACTGGGTCAAGGCCAACGAGGAGTGCCCGACAACGTCCCACATGAGCCCACCACTCGACGGCGTGCTCTCCTGCCCTTCTAGACTATCGTGGCCCAACGACTTTTGTGGAGGGGATTCTCAAGGCATGGAGGAGTTCCTTCCCATCCACTGTCGAAGTTACTACAGCTATCCCAGAAAAAGACCCTCTGGCACGCCTAAGTCTCCATGCACTTCCAGCCTTTTTGACTTTGATAGAAGAGAGCAGACGGAGGGCGGTAGCGCCGTCCCCTTGAAATCCCACAAAGCCTCGTACACTAATCAGTTTTGCACCAAGTCGACATGCTACACCCTGGAAATGTACAGAGACAATACGATAGAAGAATGTAACACTAAACAAAGCCTGTTGTGCCCCATCTTGCCACCGAGGATGCCCAAATCAAACGAGACATGTAAAGTTACAGATGCAGTTGAAGGTACGGAGCAGGACACTCTAAAGTGCCTGGTCAGCCAACAACATGATCAGGTCACGACGACTGAAATATTCTCCATCCCCTATCCCCCCCCACTGCCCTCCCCCCCCCTACAAGCCCCTGGAGGACAATGGCAACCACCCACCAATCTTTCTGGACTCTCCATCGAAGAGGTGTCCAAATCGTTACGGTTCATCGGCCTCTCCGACGACATTGTGTCTTTGTTCGTGACAGAGAAAATCGACGGGAATCTACTCCTGCAGTTTACGGAGGAGATTCTGACGGAGGACTTCAAGTTAAGCAAACTTCAAGTGAAGAAACTAATGCAGTTTATTAATGGTTGGAGGCCTAAAATATAGCCAACAACAGTTTTGTACTCAAATGCTATGGGGGTTATTTCATATAGATTTCCCTAAACATTCTGAAACAACTCTGCACATTCTAGTTCTTTGAGAAAGATAACACTTGAGTTGGGCATAGTATATAAATTACTATATACCCTCTCTCAGTAACCCATGCTCAACGTTAAGCTTTCTAGTTTATCCAGAAAACAAAGAGTAATCTCGAAGGTGGCTGCCTAACTTGTTGATCCAGCTCTCCGAAGTCCAACCCTGGTAATCATTAGTTGTCTATGTAACAGGGATGTGTTGTGTATTAACTCTTGTCATATATATATATATATATATATATTTGATTTTCTCTTTGTCCTCTTTAGGGACATTCTCTCACAACTCCGTTACTAATTGCTTTAACCCAAAGCCTTTCCACAGGAGTAATTTGAGGTTATTCATGAAAGTTTGCGATCCAAGAGATGGCATTTAACTATAATTTATACGTGTGTGCTTCTTGTAATGCTGAATTAATATGCAAGTAACAACCACCAATACAATTTAACTTCATATTCTGCATAATGAAATGCACTTGAGTAAAACCGCCTTTGCCAGTACGAATGGACTGTGGCAATCAACTCATGACAACAGTGTAAACATTTTTTATTTTAACCAACGTTGAATTTGTGTGTAATGGTTAAAGGGGAAGCATTTGGGATCAAGCAACTACTACCGGGATGTACCATTGCTGAAGGACAATGGTTTGACAAAAATGAAACGGAGAACTTGTAATTTAGACTAAGGATATGTTACATGGGTGTTCATAAGAGTATTTAATGACAACTAGCCATTGATTCATTTGATATAAAAACTGGGATAACAATATTTTCCCTTATTGTGCACATTCACAAATACAGATTCTGACTTGAGACTGACCTGACTAATCTGCCTTCATTTAACCCACCATAGACCTTTAAGTATACTACATTTAGCTGGGGTTCAAGGTGGTGCAGCGTAACAATGTTCAGATAGATATGTATTGTATAGCACAGATTATTCTTGTATAGAAACGTGAATCATGTTAGGTATATTTGTAACATTTATCTGCAACATTTCACCTTACTGAATACACCTCAGGTGTCAATTTACTGTAATGTTATGCAAGTGATAAAAGGGATGTTATGACCGTAAATGTAAAATTGACCAGTAGCACAGGACCATGAACTGGAAAATGCCTCGATAAACTGTCATGGGAAAACTGACTAACTTTTATGAACAACCCCCATTATATTTTCACCTAACTCCATTTCTATGGTTGTGTATGATCAATAAAAATGGACACGTCTTACTTTTGGCTGAGCTACAATGACGACACCCTTACACCTTTCACACAAATGCATATTGGACTGGCGTTTTATTAATGATTAGTCATGTAGTGCATTCCAAACTGAAAAGCCAGTTAACCTATACGGGAGGGTTGACCTAACGTGCACTAATGTGATTAGCATGACTGCTGTAAGTAATAGCAAACTTTCCAGGACAGACATGTCTTATATGGGCAGAAAGCTTAAATTATTGTTAATCTAACTGCACTGTCCAATTTACAGTAGCCATTAGTGAAAAAATACCATGCTATTGTTTGAGGAGAGTGCACAACAACAAAACATCACAGCAACTGGTTTGATACATTCATCTCTGAAGGTAATTAATGTACTTACATTCAGTAATCTTGCTCTGATTTGTCATCCTAAGGGTCCCAGATATAAAATGTAGCATAGTTTTGTTTGATAAAGTCCATTTTTATATTCAAATGTAGGAACTGGGTTCTACAGTTTGAACCCCTGCTGTCTCTGGCTCCACACCCGCCCCGCCCGGCCATCTAGATGTGTGAAAGTTAGTGTATAAGCTCAGTTGGTAGAGCATGGCGCTTGCAACGCCAGGGTTGTGAGTTCGTTTCCCACGGGGGTCCAGTATGAAAATGTATGCACTCACTCACTCACTAAGTCGCTCTGGATAAGAGCATCTGCTAAATGACTACAATGTAAATGTATGACATTCCTAGGAGTGTGTAAACTAAAATTTTGTATTACCATATCATTTTTGTATGTTCTCTATAATTATGTACTTGAAAATGTATCAATTGACCAATTCAGCACATTTGGGCAGACTTGATACAAAATAGTCCAGTATTGCAATGTTTCACTGGATCAATGTGAAACTTTGCACACACTGCTGCCATAATCTAAACTGCAATATTATATTGTGGCCTTTCTCTTGCATTTCAAAGATGATGGAACAAAAAATAAATACAAAACACGTTTTTGTGTTTGTATTATCTTTTACCAGATCTAATGTGTTATTCTCCTACATTCATTTCACATTTCCACAAACTTCAAAGTGTTTCCTTTCAAATGGTATCAAGAATATGCATGTCCTTGCTTCAGGTCCTGCGCTACAGGCAGTTAGATTTGGGTATGTTATTTTAGGCGAAAATTGAAAAAAAGGGTCCGATCCTTAAGAGGTTAAACAATATAGACGTGTCTAATTTGAGAGTGTGTGTTAGGATTCATTTACTTTATTTTTTTCAAGCATTTTTTAAACAATCATAAAAAAGACAGACAAGGCTTCATGTACTAACTTCATAATCTATAAGGAACAACATCGGCACTATATCATGGGCAACAGTCATTGGCCCTGTCTGAATACTATATGAATGCATGCTTTTCTCTCTTGAAGAAATCCCTGATCCTTAAAGGAAAATTCCACCCAAAACTATCTTTTGCTATTTGTTTCATTAGTCCATTGTTGATGTACTCCCTAAATGTTTTGCATCTCAGAAATCATGTTTTCAAATACAGTTATACAGCCGGTATGATGCATTTTGCTTCATTTGATGCAAAACGCAGCATCATATGATGTAAATAGCATCATACCCGCTGTATTTATGTATTTTGAAAGTTATGCAAAACATTTTTGTTAGATCAGTGATTACTTCAACGAAGGAAGGGTGTGGGTTTAAAGTATTCAAACATAGTTAAGTCTCGGAGGGGCCTCATTGGGAGAGATGTGTGCATTTCAGATCCAGGGTTCCCAGCCCATCCAGACCCTCCCCAGAATGTTGGGGTCCATGGCCTGGTCCAGAAGACAGTCCACCTGGTTCTCTACCGACAGGCCCTCGGGCCCCAGCCGGGCACGCACATTATGCTCCTCACTTCCCAATGCCACAGACTGCATGCCCTTGAAGGCAGGGTTCTTCTCAAAGCCCAGCTTCAGCTCCTCACTAAAAACAAACAAGAGAGACTAAGAGCCAGATTCAGCCATCCTACTATAGAGATGTTTACGAAGGCTGGGATTCAAACAAGCGCTAATAAATGACTAGTGCACTGCGATTAACTGATAGGTGATTTCTGCTTTAGCCAACATCCGTGGAGTTCACAGCAAATTGATCTCAGCAAATGTTGGGGAAATTGCCTTTAAAATGAAATAATTGTGCACAGATCATTAATCTACATTAGACTGAATCCCGGTCAAAGTTTTTTCATTTACTTTACACCACTACTGCCTATACACTCATCTTATTCTGCTGATCTCTTTTGACCATGGTGAAAAGAGATACTGCAATGCAGGTTTGATTGAATTGAGCTCTTAAGACAAGTACACAAGTAAACCCCCTGCCTTTGTGAAAATTCAATTCAAAACACAAAATCAATGCAAGTTATCCACTGTTTTCATTGAGGAAATGTTGCCTACCTGGTTATGGTGGCAGGGTTTGCTCCTTCTAGTTTTCTTCGGGCAAAGTTGACTTTCTGTAGAGGGTACCAGTTAATTTCTTTGGTGTTGACGCTCTCAGTCCAGGTGCCTCCCTTCTTCAGCTGTTTCAGCTCAAAGTTCTGAGGGTTAGTGAAGACCAGTTAGTAACATTGTCATCATAATGTACACACATCATATTCAAGTATTCTTAGATGCTGGGACCTTGTGCCCTACCTTCCAGTCCAGAGACGGCTCCTTGACAAACACGTCCATGGTGTTGAGCAGAAGCTCTGGGTTGGCCCTGTAGGCTCTCAGCGAATGCACCATCACACTCTGGATCAGGCCCGACTGTTTCAGAGGCTGCATCAGATTCACAAACTGCCTCGTCAAGCGGAATGGCATCAGCTCTGGCACGGGGAGGAACTTTGGAAGAAAATAATATTTGTCCAGATTTTCTTAGTGGTAGAGATGTGAACTTGTATAAATATCATTCAAAAATATAAAACTCTGCTTAACTATATACCCTATGTAATAACAAACACTGCTTACACGTTCAACTCACAAGGCCGCACTATCCACTACACTAGTTAGTCTTAATCCTGGTCCTGGAAACCCAAAGGGATGCAAACATTTATTTTGCCCTACCACTGCACAGCTGATTCAAATGATCAACTCATCATCAATTGCTTTGATGGTTTAAATCGTGTGTGTAGTGCGAAGGCAAAGAGACAAATGTGGCAGAATTAATAAACACAGCTCTACACGACCCCTATCCTCAAAACAAGACAGACAAAACGTCAGGGGAGCCCACCTGTGTGGCAGAACCAAAGGCGTGGCCAAAGTCAATGCCGATCATGCCACCGGTCTCCATGTTGATCATGAAGTTGGAGAGGTGACGGTCGCCGATGCCCAAGAGCCATTGGCTGATACACAGCAGAGCATGGGAGCTGGTGAAGTGGGAGCGTAGTGAGAGGAAGGCTTCGGGGGTGGTGCTCATCCGGACAAACGCTCTCCTAGAAAAAAGATTGACAACAACGCTTTTGGAATTTGCGGAATAATTGATGGCAGGATTAATCTTCTATTATGAGTACACAAACTTTTCATGACTTGGATTGTCCCCAGGTATTGGACTGAAGACTTGCTCCACTTCAGTGTGCACAAATTATTATTGATAGGATCAAACCCTTGGGCCCTGTTTATAAACACCCTTCCTCCCTGCCTTTCTTGAAGTAAGCACTAATCAAAAACAAATTGATAGGTGTAAACAGTTCTATCACAAACAGTAGCTTTCACCAATCCAGCCATGTCAGATCAGGGATTTCTTCAAGAAAATGAGGAAGGACTTCTTTAGGTTGGTTTACATTAAATGTAACAGCTTGATAGCTGCATCTATACACTCGATGGTGTGGGTCATTATGTAAATAAGATACACACCTCAGCAGATCGCCCGGTACAAGCTGTTCCATCTTCATGAAGTTGTTGACTGTCTCATTGCGTTTTGCCATCCTGTGATAGATGGCATAAATACATTTAAATGGAAAATTATCTGGAACGGTTATTTTAAAAAATCCTAAAGGAAAGGAACAAATGGGATTTATTACAGCACAACACCCAGGATAAATACTTACTAGATAAATGCATAATAATAGTGTCAGTGAGTTTATTATGTTTTAATACAACACTTAGTTCAGTTGACTTACTTGTAAGACTCAGCATAGCGTCCGATACCTTGTTGTTGACGAGCGTCTGACTTGGTGACTTTGGTGAGCCAGTTTTCATAGACTTCATTCGGTCTACAGTTAACAGACACAAAAGGATAACTTTTTTTTGTCTAGCTCGCCAGAGAGATCAGTTGTAGTTTCTTCTATACTACTGGCATATCTGATACTATTGGCATATCTGATACTACTGGCATATCTGATACAATTGACATATATGATACTACTGGCATATATGATACTACTGGCATATATGATACTACTGGCATATCTGACATATCTGATACTACTGGCATATCTGATACTACTGGCATATCTGATACTACTGGCATACCTGATACTACTGGCATATCTGACATATCTGATACTACTGGCATATCTGATACTACTGGCATATCTGATCCTACTGGCATATCTGATCCTACTGGCATATCTGATCCTACTGGCATATCTGGCATATCTGATCCTACTGGCATATATGGCATATCTGATCCTACTGGCATATCTCATCCTACTGGCATATCTCATCCTACTGGCATATCTAATACTACTGTACCTCGTTACAGTCTTTTGCTCCTCCTCAGTCCTGGTGCGGAGCAGCAGGTCTTTCAGCGTACAGGTATTCTCCATCCACTCAATCAGTCCAATTCTGTAGGGATACATCAAAAACGTACTGAAATGTACAGGAGCTGTCTGCTTGGTAAACACTACAGAAAATAATTCCCTTCCCCCCGCCACCACAATACCAGTCGTTCATTTTTAAACGGCAACATTTACACAATGATGATTAGTAGTTGAATCACGTGTGCTAATGATGGATAAAGTATCTTGGCCCTGAGGACTGGGTCTAGAAATGTTTTTTATGAAATGAAAAGCTTGATAAAAGGCTACCTGGTGGTTATGGGTACCACCTGGTAGGTTCGGAGCTGCATGCTGCTGTGGGCGCAGGTGGCGTCTTGGGCCAGGACCATGTTCATAACGGTGAAGAGCTGTTCGATGCGCTGGTCCTGACGGAGGTCCTCGCCGCCCTTCACCAAGAACGGGTACTCCCGCTCGTCGTCCCCGCGCACAATCAGACGCTTGGGCCGCCGGATGGAGCTCATCACCTTTACCTGGGGACGGATGAACGCAGACACACACAACAAGTTAAATGAAGTGCTACCACTATTTCCCCTAGATTGTATCAATGCCTAGATATAAAAAGGCCCCCGAAGTAACATTCAGGGTTGCAAACAGCAACACGTTCAATTGAAATAGAGGCTAAAGTGAGGGTCAAGAGTGCAACAGGAAGTGGAAATAACAGCTGTGGATCACACATACCCTTTCATCAAATCCTGTAATTTTTGCATGATACTCTGGCAAAGGTTTGGATCTGCCGTCATATTGCCCTAAAAGACAAGAGGAGATAAAACACACAGTATTGGTAATCATATATTATAGATAGAGTGATGGCTGGAAAGCAAAATGGCATCACCTGCGTAGAACTACACTCGAGAAACATTGCATCCCTACTGACCTGGGACTTCCAGCTCGTTCCGGAGTGAGTCGGCTTTGAAGCCGCTCAGCCAGGGGGAGTATTCCTTCAGGTTCCCTGGCTCTCGCTGGAACCCACGCATGGAGCCGATCAGGTCTACCTCCACCTGCCTCAGGAAGGCCTGGTCTCTCCGCTTCTCAAACAGCTTGGCACCACCAGGGCCCAACAACTTCTCCACTTCCTTGGCAAATTTCTAGAGTGCGCCGAAATGAGAGTGATGTCAGGGGAATATAATGACATATATTAAAAGTATAACATATGATATACACTGAGTATACAAAACATTAGGAACACCTTCCTAATATTGAGTTGCACCCCCCTTTTCCCTCAGAACAGCCTCAATTCGTCAGGGTATGGACTACATGGTGTCGAAAGCATTCCACAGGGATGCTGGCCCATGTTAACTCCAATGCTTCCCACAGTTGTGTCAAGTTGGCTGGATGTCCTTTGGGTGGTGGACCATTCTTCATACACACGGGAAACTGTTAAGCGTGAAAACCCCAGCAGCGTTGCAGTTCTTGACACACTCAAACTGGTGTGCCTGACACCTACTACCATACCCTGTTCAAGGGCACTTAAATATTTTGTCTTGCCCATTCACCCTCTGAATGGCACACATACACAATCCATGTCTCACTATTGTCTCAAGGCTTAAAAATCCTTCTTTAACCTGTCTCCTCCCCTTCATCTACACTGATTGAAGTGGATTTAACAGGTGACATCAATAAGGTATCATAGCTTTCACCTGGATTCACCTGGTCAGTCTATGTCATGGAAAGAGCAGGTGTTCCTAATGTTTTGTACACTCAGTGTATACGGTGCATTCGGAAAGTATTCAGACCCCTTTACTTTTTCCACATTTTGTTATGTTACAGCCTTATTCTAAAATTGATTAAAATTGTTTTTTTCCCCTCATCAATCTGACATGCACTGTCACCTGTGGGACCATAGATAGGTGTGTTCCTTTCCAAATCACATCCAATCAATTGAATTTAACACAGGTGGACTCCAATCAAGTTGTAGAAACATCTCAAGGATCATCAATGGAAACAGGATGTAGCTGAGCTCAATTTCGAGTCTCATAGCAAAGGGTCTGAATACTTATATAAATAAGGCATCTATTTTTTATTTTAATAAATTTGCCAACATTTCTATGGGGTATTGTGTTTAGATTGATGAGGGAAATTTAAAAAAAAATCCATTTTAGAATAAGGCTGTAAAGTAACAAAATGTGGAAAAAGTAAAGGGGTCTGAATACTTTCCGAATGCACTGTATATGACAAGTATACCTGTATCTGCGGTTTTTGTTTGCATGACATGTGAAGATGCCAACCTGTATAAACTTCTGGCGGAACGCTCCAAGGCCTTGTGACTTCTGATCGCCGAGGGAAGAATACATTTCTTCATACATGTCCCTCATCCTCTTCTTATCGAAACTCATTTTCTCACATTCATTTTTTACATCATCCCACCAATCCTGTGACAGTCAAATGACAAATTCTTCATCAAAATCTACACGTGAAAATCTTGAATTATTGAATGAACTGAGACGAATCAACAACCACTGATGACAGCAATCAGAAAAAGGGTTCACTTGTTGTTTCAATGTTGTAATCATCAATCACCATGTGTTACCTTGAAAAGCATTTCAGGGTTTGTTAGCTGCTGGAGGGCATCCACAAAGTCCCGCACAGCGCCCCCCTTATCCAACAGGGACTGGAGCCTGTCCAACACACAGTTATTATACAGTTAGTATGTAATACCGGTTATTCATACTGGTGCTTGTTTCAATGAATCCCAAAGGCCCAAATGTATTAGGTATAGGCTAGGTTATGAGCAGATGTAATGTTTGAATAAATTCCATTCCAGGTATATTGCGGACTGTAACATAAAGCGTAATAAAATCCACTGTAGTGAACACTGAACTGTTCGGCATTGCTTGATACTGGATCCATCTCTAGTAACACAGTTTGTTATGTATGATTCACAATTCAGTGTCCATGGTCTTTTAGCGAGCTGAGTAGACTGTTTGCCAGGGTGGAAGCAGTACCTGTCGACAGACTGTTTGCCAGGGTGGAAGCAGTACCTGTCGACAGACTGTTTGCCAGGGTGGAAGCAGCACCTGTCGACAGACTGTTTGCCAGGGTGGAAGCAGTACAGTACCTGTCGACAGACTGTTTGCCAGGGTGGAAGCAGTACAGTACCTGTCGACAAACTCCTGGTGTTTGTGTCCACTGGCCGAGTCCTCAAAGTGGTAGCTCTCACTGCTGATCATGTAGGGGTATACTAGCGCCTGTGGGTAGCACTCTGCAATCTGACCAATCATATGCTGCACTGCCACCGCCTCTGGCTTGTCCAACAGGGCCATCATCTGACTGATCCAGCCAATCAACTGCCAGCAGGGCACCGTCGCCATCTGTCAACCACAACATGGGAACTTTGAGCTGCTAATTCTAAACAAAGCTATAGTATTTTGACGAAAAGCTTTCTTACAAGTTAACCGAATCGGTTTACTTCCTGACCAAACTGAATTGAAATGGAATGGACCCCAACCCTGGTAGGCTCCCTACCTCTTTGGCCATGAGGTCCAGAGTCTCAGCAGGGTAGAGCTCGATGATCTGCAGGAGACGGGGGAACTTGAGCCGGGCCTCTTCTGAGTTCAGCTTCAGGGCTTTGAGCATGCTCTCCACCACGTGAACAGGCAGGGTGGCCAGCTCAGGGAACTCACTAACTACAAGACAACATCCAGACAGACACATTAGTAGTGATAAGATGATTAGTCACTGCCTAAACAGCAATAAGGGTACATTACTGTGTCTAATACCTGGTTTCCCTAACAAAATGTCAGTCCCATTTCAGCTGGTATCTACTGAGACATTATACATTGACAACTGGTACTAAACATTTTATAACTAACCAGGGACCAAATCGTACATAGTGATACACTCATCTTTCCAGGAAACTAGGGCTTAGGTCAGAGGTGCTGGAGGGACTCACTGTTACTGCTTTGCTCCTCTTCACGCAATCTTTGGTCACAGAAGTTGGCCAGAGCCATGTAGGCCTCGACGATGCCGCTGGTGTCTAAACACTCCTGAGTGTAGGACTGGACCTCCTCATCCGCCCTCCTCACGGCACCACTGAACAACTCCAGAGCTCGCAGCTGCAGCCCCACCTCCACCTGCACAAAGGGTTAGAGATGTTCTCATGTGGCACGGAATTTTGAAAACATACAGCAGGTTACAAATGACGCCCCATAATTTTATACCTTCTGCTGACTAGCTGTTGAGGAAGACCTAGCTAGCTGCAGAACTCGGTCTGCCTTCTCTCTCCCGATGCTCTCCAGAACCGAGGGGCTCCTGCTCACAGCCGAGGCCATGACGTGGTAGGACGTTCCCAACAGGATCCTCTGGTCTCTGAAAACATGGCCGCTGGCACTCTGGCACTCTGCCTGAAGTTCATCTATAGAGGACAAGAATGAACATAAGGGCTGCACAACAGCACGTTGAGGCAACATACACCCATTTTTCTTAACAAACTTGCTCAATGAATAAAATGAAGATTTATGTAGCCCTTTTAACAACAACACTTGAGGAGCTTAATCAAACTCAGCTAAATGGTTTGGACACTATTGATCCCAGGTCAGTCCATAACCGGCCATAACGGACCTCCAAGTATCCATGATCTTACCCAGCAGTGGGATAGCTTTCAGCATGGTGCCGATCTGCTCCACGGGCCCCTGGGCCAGGCTGCGTTTGTGGCTGAAGCGGCTGAAGCTGTGGACCCAGCGTAGCAGCCAGCCTCGCTGAGTCTTGGCCTCTCGGTGGAGCTCCTTCAGCAGCTTGGTGGCTACAGGGAAGTTGCTCTGGAATTACAAAGCATTTAAAAAAAGGTGCAATGTGTCACTTCTGTGTGGCCACGGGGAGGACATCCACAACAGATAATGCTCAAACAAAAACACAGAGACGCAGACAGACTAAGATCTCACCTGTTTCCATGCACTGTCAGCCATGCATAGCTTCATGCTAAACTTGCAGTCCTTGACGATAGTGCCGAGGTCCTGGGCTTGGTCCTGCTCTGCCCCGTCCACCTCCATGCTGTCACTAGGGGCCTGGTTGCTGAGCTTCTCGCATATCTTGTCCAGGAAGAAACATCTGGACCACGGGCAGATAGAAAGGGACATTTTGACAGTACAAAGAAACCATACACACCCCGAATTATATAAATATACATTTTCTTCAACAAAACAAAAAACTCTTACCGAGACGTAATGATATCATCCCATACATTCATTGGATCCATTTTGGCATCAGGGTAGCGGTCAATCCATCGTCTAATGAGGTTTTGTAGGGAATTAATGGAAACTACGACAAAGAGAGATAAATATATCATTTATTTTGTCACCTGTGCAGGATATTATGGTGAATCAAAATAGCTCAGTGGACTAACACCGGTGACCCGGGTTCGAACCCCAGTTGGTCACAAAACAGCGAGATGATATGGCGCCTCAGATTATAATTAGCGCAATTGGGGGGCACTCACCCTCTCCAGTGATGAACTGGAGGAAGTCCTGGATCTCTGTCAACGCCTGCACCGACTGCAGAATGGTTAGCCGGCTGCGGTTCAGCAGAGTGTCCACACTAGAGTAATTCTTCACATAGACATGAGAGAGGAAATGTACAAGTGAGTGATTGAGAGAGTGAGAGAGTGAGTGAGAGAGTGAGTGAGCGATCAGGCTCATCCATATTTAAATGAGAACTAACTTTATCTGCACTACTCCATCGACATTAACCATGTTTCCTATTATGCTTCTCACTCGCACACTAGCAGTATTCGTCGTCTTGTGGTGCCACTGACCTGCATGAAGACCTGCAGGCAGTTGTTGGCGTAGTACTTGGCGCGGTCGTAGTCCTCCTGCAGGATGTAGAGCAGGCTGAGTTCCTGGCTGTAGTGGCTCTCCAGCAGGGCCTTGCGCTCTTCCACCTTCATGGCGCCGTCCACGAAGCTGAGCAGAGCCTGGTCCCTCTCCCCCAGCTGCAGCTGCTTCAACATACTGCGCATCATATACTGCAGGTATGTTTCCTGTCAAAACCCAATACACACATTAACGAATACAATCCATCGTGCAAGTCAAAAGCCAACTGCTACTGTAGGTTGCTTTGATCTACTCCATACAGACTATAAATAGACTAAATCAAAGCAAATACACTATTTTGTTGCTTGTCGTTTATTCTGTGGTCCCTCCTTACCCCATAGGAAGTACCACCCAGTTGACTACTTTAAAAATGGTGAGAGCCTTCAATGGCGCTACCCATGCTAAAACAGGCTTTGTAGCAAGCCGTCTATCCAACTCTGTGGGATGTGATTACCTGATAGAAGGGTTCTGCCCACATCTTGTCCAGGTTGACCGGCTGGTTCTGGTCGATGTTGACAATGGAGCAGTACTGCAGAGACTTCCACTCTGTCAGATGGCTGTATGCCTCCAGGGCCGCCATTTCCCAGAAGTCCTTCTCTGTGTCCGTGGGCTCGCCGTCACTCCACTCCGTGTTGAGCGCCTGCCGCGTTGAGGAACACCAATGTTAAAAGGTGTTACATTTGGAACCACTTTTTATAAACCACCTGTGTGTAATGGAATATGACTGCATGTATAGCCTTTATGCAGTTACGATTACTGTTGTAAGGAGCGGTGAGCTGTTATGAACGCTGTTATGAATGCTTATAAGTCCTATAATACACTATGGGGTGATAGAGTAACATGAGTAACATCTACTCCAGGACCAGCAAACTTAAAAACATTGATTTGTTGGATGTTGGTGTTGTATATGTATTCCTTTTATGCACATATACTTGCACAAATAATCACATCTCAATGAGGCAATTGAATTAAAATCAGCTGGACTTAATCAACATTCTTCTCAATGCATTACCTCGTTGTAGAGCCTCACTGCCTCAGCATAGTTGCTGCTGGCTTCCGCTTGCAGAGCAGTGCATGTGATGGACTTGGTCCCAATCTTGCCGCCAAAGATCCCCCGAACGACATCGTAGTCTCCTAGAGATCTGTAGAGTCTGGAGGATGAGAAAAAGGAAAAAATATCACATCTACTGCCTATCATTCAATAACACATCAAATTCAAATGTATAGTACTGTATTAGATGAGGTGTGTGTGTGTGTGTGCAGTTAAAGCGTTTTTAGCACTTGAAAAAGTGCTCTGTAGAAATAAATCCAATCTATAATTATAGTTCCCTTTTATTAGATGCTCAAACTGCCGTTACATACTTTGCCAGATGAATCCATTTCTCTGTGTCTGGGGGGACCTCTTTGCGTCCACCACGGGCCCGTTTGGCAGGGGGCTCTTCAGGGCTGCAGCCCTGGACCAAGCCCTCCTCCAGCAACAGAATGCCAGTGGGCTGCTGGAGGCTGGCCAGGCAGCTGGAGCTCACTGCTGCAGGCTGGATCTGGAGCAGATCCTTGTGCTGGTAGCTCATGTCCTGCAAACACACACACCAGTCATCTTGCAAGTCATCTTGTTCACTGGGTATTTCTGTGAATGCCCAGAGTTATCAGAAGTTTTTTCTTACTGTATGCAATGGATAAATACATGCATTCCCACAACATAGCAGAGATGGCAAAGATGCAAGTGTTACAAATGCAGATGCCAGCATATGAGGAACATTCCACAATAATACTAAAATAACTGAACTGAAATAACTGACCCAACCCCTCTACACACAGTGACAAAATGTGAGAAGTCTCGAACCTGTACACATGCAACAAAAGCAGGGAAGTAAAGGGTACTGTTGCTTAGGAACCCGTTCATATCCCCCAGTAGCTTCTCCTTGATCATCTTCTTCTCCTCATTAGACTTCTCCCCACCTTCCATTTCTTGCAGGACACCAGCAAACAGAGAGCTGAACAGCTGCTTGGCCAGAGAGGGATCTCTCTGAGGAAAGACAGTTAGAATAGAACTTTATGAGTCCAGCTCTGATGATGGAAATGTGTTTTCTGCTCTCCCACAACACAGAGCACCACTTTTTATCCAAAGTGAAATATTAAACAAAAGTAAAGTGAGTATAGTAAATTAAAGTTAAGTTAAGTAACAGTGGGGTGGCCATCCAGAGGTGGGACAGACCTGTGCCAGAGCCTGCAGGGGAGCGATGAGGCTACTGTGCTGGATCTGGATATCAGGCAAGTCTCCTGATCTGTAGCTGCGGTACAGAGTGACCTGGGCCTCCTTTCTTAGCCTCTGGTCGGCCATCTTGTCCTAGGTTAACACATAACCGGCCAGTTTAAGGTAAGACAAAATGGCCGCAAAAACTCAAGAGCAAAAAGAACAAAGCGCAGATAGCTACAAATACAGAACAAATATGGATTTGACCTACACTGAGCGGACAAAACATTAGGAACACCTGCTCTTTCCATGACAGACTGACCAGGTGAAAGCTATGATCCCTTATTGAGGTCAACTGGTAAATCCACTCAGTGTAGACGAAGGGAAGGGAACAGTTAAATAAATGATTTTTAAGCCTTGAGGCAATTGAGACATGGATTGTGTGTGTGCCATTCAGAGGGTGAATGGGCAAGACAAAATATTGAAGTGCCTTTGAACAGGGTATGGTAGGTGTCAGGCGCACCAGTTTGAGTGTGTCAAGAACTGCAATGCTGCAGGGTTTTTCATGCTCAACAGTTTCCCGTGTGTATCAAGAATGGTCCATCACCCAAAGGACATCCAGCCAACTTCACACAACTGTGGGAAGCACTTGAGTCAACATGGGCCAGCATCCCTGTGGAACATTTGACACCTTGTAGAGTCCATGCCCCGACGAATTGAGGGCAAAAAGGGGGGGGGGGGGGGGGGGGGGGGTGCAACTCACTATTAGGAAGGTGTTCCTAGTGTTTTGTACACTCCGTGTATAACCACTTCACTCTAAAAAAATTATCACAGGGGCTTTCTTGACGCTTACCTTCTCCTGTCTCTGGTGGCGTATTTCCTTCTTGGCGAAGCCCAAGCTGACTTTCTCTTGGTCCTTGAGGAAGCGTCTCCTCAGCCTCAGGATGTCGGCGCGTTGCTCACTCTGAGCTGTTGAAGAGAAGCAGGCAAACAGGACATTAACAGCTGATAGACATATAGTATCCATAAGTGCAAGCAACGGAAAACATTTGGAAAAAATTGTTTTTCTTTGCAATGAAAACTAAAATATGTATATTTCTTATTGGACATGTCCTGGTCCATGTTCATTCTGAGTTGTTTCTTATTGGACATGTCCTGGTCCATGTTCATTCTGAGACTATTGTGTTATCATTGTTAAAGAAAAGGAATAACATCAAAATGGTGGTATGAAACTGAGAGACTGGCCTTTGCTGCGGCTGTCACCCTCGTCAGAAGGCGAGGTGAGGCGCCTGGTGCCAAAGCCTTCCCCGGTGGGCCTCCAAGCAGCTGGCTTCTTCTTGTCGAACACCAGTAGAGAGGAAAGGGACTCAGAGGACAGCGAGAACTCAGCCAGGGTGTCCACGCTGCTGCCGGTCAACCAGTTATAAACGGTGCGCCCGCCTGAAATACAGGGAAACAAGACAATATAGAAAACACTTAACTACAAAAAAACATAAATATGCTAAAGGCTATCAAAGAGTAAACTCAAATTTATAGCTAACAATTAGTTAGTTACAGCTGGATAGCCATAGCTAATTCACACCCATACCCCAACCAATTGAATATCTCAGTTTCAAAGGCTTTTGAAGGAAAAGGTACGTACCTGGAGCTTGAGTCTGGCTGAACTCCAGTGAGCCTTGTGTTGCTCGGAGCTGGTTCCTCACGGACCCTGGTTGAGACGTGGAGCTCTCCGGGCCCTGCGTGGCTTGAGTCTCCACAAACATCGGGGTTAGGACGGTGCTCCTGAGACGCCAGTTCGAATCAATCACATAGTCCTTTAAGAGAGATTAAATGTAATCAAAACACTTTGCTCTACCGTCCTATTGCAGATTTCCCCACAGTAGTAGATGTTTGTCTTTTGTGACCATGTGTGGAATTCACATTTAAATCTAATAAACCTGAAAAGATACATTTGAATGTACTTGTGTCACATTGTTTTGTTAAAATACATCAATCAAAATGTGCATTCGTTGCAGGCTGAAGTCTTGAAGCCTATATTAGTCACAACATTGAAATAGAATGTTCTAAAAATAACAATCGAGAAAGAATAATCGAGAAAGAATCATTTGATTTCTACGGTGGTCACAGTCTCCTGACCTGGAACTTGCACTCGGACAGTGGGTACTCAAACATGTTGCGTGTGTAGTCGGGACTCTGACTGGTCATCTCCAGGAGCAGGTTGGTGGCCAGACTGAGAAAGTGTTCCTCGATGCGACTAGAGTATAGAGAGTGCAGCAACGCCAGCATGCGCTCCAGGGTGGCTTTGGGCAGGCGCTTCTCGTGGCTCCAGAAGTTACGCACGTACAGCCTGCAGAGAGAGGAGGCACAATGCTACAGACAGTACTTTGTGAAAAAGTACTTTTATGCCACATATAAGATAAGTACTTACTGCAGCCCTTGGTTTCTATCGGTAAGTCCCTGAAGAAGGGTTTCCTTTGCCTCGTTGAACACTTCCACCGAGACACTGTCAGACTGACTCACTGCATCACTGAAAACAAATGATGTCGTTATCCTTTCACAATCATTCCATCCTTACTTTCCAGAGCATCAACATTAGAGCAATTATAGGGGCATAGTGGTGGGGGCCCAAATAGGAGCCAACCTGTCGTTATGTGTGAGGGTGAGGCATGGCGATTGGACTGAGGTTGTCCTAAAATGAGCACCATACCAACCTGTAGTTATCCTGAATCCACATGAGGATGTCGTACATCCTCTCTCTGCAGGCCGGGGAGGGGTGGGAGATGAATGCTGTGACGGCTCCCAGGACCTCGTGGAGCTCCACTGGCTTCAGCCTGGACAGGATCTTGTGGATGATGTCCAGACACACTCTCTGCCTCGCCTCATCCCTAGGAGAGCGGCAACAACGTCAAGTGGTTTCTACCGGAGTTTATGTGTGACACTGATTAAGCATAGTCCTGGACTAAAAAGCAATTACACTGGAGATTCTCCAATTCAGCATGCTTTTTAGTCCATGTGTAGGGGGCAAACCTGTGGGCCATGATCTGGGTGAATCCCTTGGTCTTCAGCAGCAGGTAGATGTCTGGGATGACGTCGGCCCGGCTGAACACACACTCCAGACAGTGGGTCTTCAACATGCCATGCAGCTTCGGCAGCAGGTAGGAGACTACGTTGACAAACCTAATATATAGACACAGGTGTGTGCGCACACACACACACATTATTGTAAGTCAAATCAAAATCAAAGTTTATTTGTCACGTGAACAGGATCCAATAGGTGTAAACAGTACAGCGAAATGTTTACTTACAAACTCTCATAAAAGCTGCTTTGTGTATTCAGAAAGTAGCTTTGTGTATCAAAATAAGTGGGTAGCTCCATTTGAAAACTGTGCCCAGATTTGATTAGAGCAAACATGCCAGGAAGTCTTCCTCCAGAATCCGTTCTAATCAAGCTGACCTGATGTTTATCCACAAATATTTGTAATCCTTGCCATTTCCAAACAAAAGGAGCATTACCCAAGTAAATTGGAAATGTATGATAGTGAAGGAGTGCAGCTTCACTTTTAGCCAGTTAATTTTTTGTATCCAGAGAATTGGCTAAATTCTTTAATTCAGTTTTTGCGCCTAAGGCACTGATGGACTTGGGCTGAACTAGCTTACTAGATTTACCTTAAAAGTTGACCAGAGTTTCAGGAAGTTAAAATATTTAAAAAAAGACTACTCTCACCGGTCCATAACGGGAGGAAAGTGCTTGGAAACTTTGCTCAAGCAGATAATGAATTTGTCATCCAGGTCTTTTTTCTTCAGATCTGTTAATTTATTTACAGTGAGACTGAGCAGCGATGCATCCGGTTGCTGAAAGAAAGAACGAACACGTTGAATCATGTTCAAATAAAAAGTAAATGAAGTCCATCATTTGGGTTTAGGATTATCAAGATGACAAGTTTACATACACTGTCCTTTTCAGTCATGTTCTTCAAGATAAGACCGATGATCTCAGCGGCTGCAGAGTAGACCTCCTTATATCTGGTGAAGGCCAGGTTGTTGGTCAGGGACTGGATATACCTGCAACACATTTCACATAGTCAGGCCTTATTCACTGAAACACTCAGAACCCTCATTCAATGCAACACTCACAATGGAGGAATGGGTTCTCAAATCATGTTTACCAGGTAAAATGGGTCAAATAAGGTCAACAATAATACGATAAATAATACCATAATACTACTACTAATAATACTAATAGTCATCATCATCATAATAACGACAATCACCTTCATCATCCGCATCATAATAACGACAATTATCGTCATCACCACCATCATAATAACAACCTTCTTCATCATAACCACAATTATCACCATAATAATAATAATGACAATCATCGTCATCATAATAATCACAACCATCATCATCATCATAACCACAATCCTGCTCATCATCATCTATCTAATCAGCTGATGTATTATATTACTTTCGCGACAGACACACAGGTTGCCCATTTACCTGTCGTACTCGATATCACACTTCCTGGCGTCGTAGGCAGGGAGGTTGTTGGCCAGAACGATGCCCAGCAGCTGGAGTCCTACGGAGTTATCTTTACTGTTTAGGTCTGTGCCGCAGAAACGCTCGTAGATCAGGCTGCGCAACAAAGAAGAAAGAGGACGCATGTTGATATTAAAGAGATAGTTCACATTTTTGGGGAAGTTTTCAAAAGCTTGGGGAAATCAGTGGTACGGGAAATGAAATGCTTGTATTAGGGTTATTCTCACTTGTAGGGCACGTCCAGACAGTCCTTCCAGCACTCCACCACAGTGCGAATGATCTCCAGGTTGTGTCTGAAGACAGGCCTCTTGGGGTGGAAGCTGTTCCTCATCAGGAACTCCAGCAGACGATTGGCCAGGACTTTGTCTCTGGTGTTGCCCTGGGATAAAAAAAAGAAAAAAAAAGACTATTGCAATATTTCCCCTATAGGCCCTATATGGGAGGGGGTGGGGGGGGGGGACAACTACCCTGCCTAAATCATCAGTTGGTCCCCCCTTTGCTGCTATAAAAGCCTCCACTCTTCTGGGAAGGCTTTCCACTAGATGTTGGAACATTGCTGCAGAGACTTGCTTCCATTCAGCCACAAGAGCATTAGTGAGGTCGGATACTGAGGTTGGGCGATTAGGACTGGCTCGCAATCAGCATTCCAATTCATCCCAAAGGTGTTCGTTGGGCTTGAGGTCAGGGCTCTGTGCAGGGCAGTTTAGTTCTTCCACATCGATCTCGACAAACCATTTCTGTACGGACCTCGCTTTGTGCATGGGGGCATTGTCATGCTGAAACAGGAAAGGGCTTTCCCCAAACTGTTGCCACAAAGTTGGAAGCATAGAATCGTCTAGAATGTCATTGTATGCTGTAGTGTTAAGATTTCCCTTCACTGGAACTAAGGGGCCTAGCCTGAACAATGAAAAACAGCCGCAGACCATTATTCCTCCTCCACCAAACTTTACAGTTGGCAATACGCATTCAGGCAGGTAGCGTTCTCCTGCCATCCGCCAAACCCAGATTCGTCCATCGGACTGCCAGATGGTGGCGCGTGATTCACCACTCCAGAGAACGCATTTACACTGCTCCAGAGTCCAATGGCGGCGAGCTTTACACCACTCCAGCCGATGCTTGGCATTGTGCATGGTGATCTTAGGCTTGTGTGCGGCTGCTCGGCCATGGAAACCCATTTCATGAAGCTCTAGACAAACAGTTATTGTGCTGACGTTGCTTCCAGAGGCAGTTTGGTACTCGGTAGTGAGTGATGCAACCGAGGACAGACGATTTATACACCGAACGCGCATCAGCACTCGGCGGTCCCATTCTGTGAGCTTGTGTGGCCTACTACTTCGCAGCTGAGCCGTTATTGCTCCTAGACGTTCCACTTCACAATAACAGCACATACCGGGGCAGCTCTAGCAGGGCAGAAATTTGACGAACTGACTTGTTGGAAAGGTGGCATCCTATGACGGTGCAACGTTGAAAGTCACTGAGCTCTTCAGTAATGTTTTTCTATGAAGATTGCATGGCTGTGTGCTCGATTTTATACACCCGTCAGCAACGTGTGTTGCTGAAATAACCAAATCCACTCATTTGAAGTATGTCCACATACTTTTGTATATATAGTGTACCTCAATGAGAAAAGGGGTGAGAGGAAGAAATGGTTAAGAACCTTGGGGGTGGCCAGGCCTATCCAGGAGAGCACTGTGACCACCACGTCTACCACCATGAAGTGGATCCCTTCACCCCCGTTGTTCCCAGAGACCACCAGCTGTAGGAGCGGCCCCAGCCACAACCTGGCGTACGGACGGAAAACCTGCAGAACAACAGCGTCAAGACCATCAGAAATATCAACAACAGTATGGTGGAACCATACCTGCCAATCTTTGAAATACAAATGGGAAAAACAGGAACGATGAAGGGTATACTCAGGGAAAAATATACTGTTGTCAGATATTGTTAGAGAATGGATAGATGGATGGGTGGCCTCACCTCCTCTGTGTTGATTATCAGCTTTGTGATGAAAAGTCGGATATTTAGCGGTGTGGCTGGATTGGCCAACTTTCCTTGCAGGAACTTCATCCAGGGTGGGAGTTCACTGGGTATGCTTCCCTAGACCACACAGAAGACAAGACAACATGTTGGAATGGGTCCCAATCCCAAAACTATACTATCAACCTTTCTCCAACCGCAGTAGACAGACTTGTGCAGAATTCCAAATCCACCCCTAGCCCCTACTCCCTGTAGATCTGATGAAGACTGGATAGGTGGAATCAATATTGCAAAATTTCCACTCAGCCAACCAGAAGGCAAGATTAAGCCATAATAATGCTTATATCTATCAAATCCTCTCAGATCTACAAGAGTCCCTGGGGTTTAGGGGCTAAGTGGTCTGTGTGGAATGGAGCAGACCTGTTCAACTCTGGGAGTGATGTTGTTCCTCTGCATGTGGCCCACCAGAGACGTCATGGCCGCCATGCACTCGTGTTGGTTCAGTTCATCCATCTCCAGGTCTGCAGTCTCCTCCGGAGCCGAAATGGTCTCCGCTCGCTCCTGAGGTAATTCCAGAAACAGTCAAGCATATCCCAATAAAAATATACAAGTGCAAATGAGAGTTTGTAGGCTGTCTGTGTATATTTATATCCAAAGAGACACACAGCTGTTCATTCTGCTAAAGGTGCTTCCACCTTGACTCAGTATACCCTTAGGATATCTTCAATATTGTATATGTTCTTATGCAATGTGTATTATTTTTCTAAGACAGGTTAAGGTAAGGGGCCTGTTTGGGGATGGGACAAGAGTCCCTCCCACAAATACGCTCTAACCCATGTAAAAGCAACACTGGTGCATGGAGAGAGACAGCGGTCGGACTGACCCTCTTCCTGACGGTGCGATTTTGCCCTGCAGGATTCTGGGAATTGTAGGAGAAGCTCTGGACTCCGGTTGAGAAGTCAAACTGACTCATCTCCTCACTCAGACTGCTGTCAGCCATGTAGGACTGGGAGGAGAGGTAGATTGGCTCCTCTGACGGGAAGAGACAACACAGATAGAAGGTTAAATAGAGACAATTATTACTTCCAACAACGTAACGTGAAGTATACTGAGGAATCCCAACTGGATATCAGGTGGAGATGCAGATTCATCCTACCTCCGTTCTCCTCGCTCACTTCTTTCCGAATCATGAGGTATTTCTTCTTCCTCTCCATAGGAACCTATAGGGAGAATGAGAAGGCTATGCTCAGATTACTGACATTACTCCGATTGCTCACTGATATCATCTCATCAGTGGAAAAAGAAAATAAAACAATATACCTCGATTTCAATAGGGAATCTGTACGTCCTTTGGGTATCAATGAGATTCTCAAATATGAATTGATTCTGGGGGAAAGAACAGAAGAAAAAACATTATTGATTTGTATTGTAGAATTGATCATGTGAGATGAGCCTGCTACTTTTATACATAATATAAACTGGCTGAAAGCCGTGGTATACGGTCTGATATACCAGTTTATAATAGCAATAAGGCACCTCAGGGGTTTGTGGTATATGGCCAATACACCACGGCTAAGGGCTGTATCCAGGCACTCTGCGTTGCGTCGTACTTAAGAACAGCCCTTATCCGTGGTATATTGGCCATATACCACACCCCCCCCCCCCCCTCGGGCCTTATTGCTGGATAAAATCTGCAACACAGTTTGGTTGAATGAACCCTTTAGTATGGCATGACAATGACCATATGAGTTGGCTATACAGCTGATAGAATAATTATTAATGACTAATTATTACACCCTGAAACTGTGTGAAATGTGCTAGAATGTGTGAGTGTAGGACCAGTAAAGACTATGACATTGAGCTACTATTTAGCAATGTGAGTAAGAGTTAGACCAGACAACAAAGGACAAGGAGAACTGTCTACAGACAACTGAGAAACCAAGATAAAGAGGCCTCCCAATTTAGGGAGGAGAGAAACTGTTAGGCTTTTTAAGGAGTATGAAACATGGTGCAGAATATTGTGAGAACGGCTATAACTGAGGAATGCAGGGAGTAGGCTATGATAAGAAAGTGTGTGTGAGAACTGATGGTCAGGAGAGCAATTATAAAGTGGAAAACTACAGCCTGCCTAAAGAGGGGAGGGATTTTTGTATGACGTGTGAGTATAAAAGATGGACTCTGAAATTGTGATGGCAGAATTCTCAATGAATAAACATCTCTGACTATGCAGACCGGGACTCTGTCCGTTTCTTGATTTTGGGAGACGCACAGAGACACTGAAATAGTTTGTTAAATAATTCACATAACAGCTTGGTCCTTCTGAGCCGGAATCCAATACCTGCCTCTGTCATTCCAGATAACTCTGAAAACCGTCGACAGGCGAATGATACATTGGTAAATAGAAAGTCCTGCCCTTTGACATTAAGGGTTAAGACAGGCCAGAGGACACCTGATTAATGACAGAGACGGTGACTGAATCCAAACCTACATTGAATCTCGGCTGCAAGGATAAGGTCAGTAATCTTTATTCATTACTTGGTGAAATTGATTTGAGAACTTGCTAAAATATTGACTGAGGGTAACGTCATAATTTAAAGTAGCAAATTGATCAATGCGTAGCCATTTTAAGGTAGCCAATTTAAGGTTGTAGCCGGTAGCCGATTTAAGGTTGTAGCCAATTTAAGGTTGGTGGGTCCGTAACGACTCACGGTAATAGGCCATTACCAAAAGAAACTACCCTGCATTCAGAGAACCTGTAGTAGATTATAGAACAGTAATGTTCAACAAATAATCCGGGATAAAGAAATACAGGGAGGGGTGTGAAGTGAAAAGAGGGTTAATATAATTGAGTACATTTGGTCGGTTAAGATCACTAGGAGAGGGAGAACCCATTTCTGTTGTATGAGACTGATGGAATTGTCAACATTACATTTGAGGGGATAAATTCCTCCGTAACGGTATGAGATAATTCTGGGGAACTAGTCAAGACTACATATACAGGAAGGGGTGATTCCAATTGTTGTGTGAAACTGTTTTGAATAACTTGTTATATAGAAAGAGGTGGCTAAGGGATGTTTAACAGTACCAGCCATGGGAGGCAAATCCTCACAAGAGGTCCCAGAATTTACTGGAGACGAGAAATACATGGAAATTGGAGACAAACGAAATGTGGACCTAATTGAAAAAAAATGGAGAAAAAAAAAAGAAAAAAAAATGGCTTTACTGGGCGACTTGATGTAATTAAACTGGAATCCATGATTAAACAAATGCATGTAAATTGTGGTAATGATCTAAAGAAACAGAAAAGAGACGAACAGGAGGATTCAGAGCTAAGCTCAGGAGGGAGTCAGTATGAGTCAGGAGATGAGAGAGTAGGAGGGGGCCAGTACCCACTGATAGCCTTACCTAATCTATTGGCAGGGGATGAAGGGGCCCCAGCAACCTTAGATGTTAGAGGGCAGTGAGTTTCAGGGGATGCCCAGAGGGCACTTTTGCCATGGGCCGATCACAGAGAGTATGTTGGGAAAATAACTGAATTGTGTAATAGTTTCAGAGAACATTACCATCGTCATGCAGACTTCTCTAAAGTACATGAGTGTAAACAAGAGGATAGTGAGACTGTCAGCCAGTACTTAGAGAGGCTTAAAGATGTGTTTAACGCAAACAGTGGCATACCCGAGCCAGACCAGAGACAGGGGAATTATACGCCCTACCATCAGAAATTAAAAATATAACGTTCCTCAGTGGAATGAGACCAGAGATAAGCAGGACCATTAAAAATACTTTGATAGGGTGGAGAAAAGCACAGCAAGACTGATTGAGGTTAAAAAAGTATGCAGTTTACCAAGAGCAGATTGGGGGAGAGAAAGAGGAGTAAGAGAGACCTTAAGGGAGTGCCAACTCTCGGGGAGATAGTGAGGCCAGAAACAAAGGGGCAGTGTCCTAGAAATCACAGTCAGTTTTTTTTTTTTTTCAGTTCTGCTGGGAGTATATTTGATGATGGGGATTTGTGTTGAATGAGAGGCTAGAGACTTCATAAAATCATAATTGGAATAATAATTCTATATTAACTTGCTCACCCAAACGTAGACATACGTCATGGGTGAGACATAATTAATATAATATCGTACAAAGCCAGTATAGGGTTTCCTTTAAGGAATGTCAATCACTACATTGGATATGAATACTATGGAGATAAATTCAATATATGCTGGTCGACTACGGCATGTGTTTGGTGTTATTTGTAGCCTACTTAGAAATGACAGTTACCTATTTCTGCTGTATTCTAAACAATGACAGATTGGGGGTTTCATAAGAGGTGGCTAGAATTTTAGTTGATAACAGAGGTAATTAGATTTGAGAAATGTTGAAAAGTAATGTTAGATGGAAAGTCAGCAATAGAGGATAGAGATTGTACAGGGTTTCCTGTGTGAAAAAAAAGTAATAGAAATTGGGTGATGAGAAATGTTGAATTGCATTGTTTAAGCAAGAATGGCATTAAATTCAAGCTTTCTAGTTATGTGTATGCAAATATGTTATTCGTTTTTGGTGGTGTGTGGATTGAATTTACTAATGCCAGGATTTAGTAAACGAAGCAGAGAGATGTAGTGAGAGCAGTGGAAGGGATACCCCACCCTAAGACGGGGGTACACCAGTTCAGAAGAGATACGGAAGGGCTGACCGCCAGCTTTAAGCTGAATACAGGGGAACTAGAGAGGGCAGTCAGACAGATAGTGTTAAAGGACTGGGCGGCAGTGAGAGGAAACTGGGTTCCCGGAGATGGGAATGCGCCGGTTCTAGAGTGGGCAGAAGGAGGGGCTTATGGAGATAAATTGGCACAACTCTGTGATAATCTGAGAGAATATTATCACAGACATGCCGAATTCTCCAAAGTCCATGAGTGTAAACAGGGAGACTATTAGTCAATACCCAGGAGAGAAGAGAGGTTATGGTAGCAAAGACAGACAAGAAGGAAACGGTAATAGTGGAGACAGGAGTGAGTGGAAGTGTTACAATTGTGACAAAACGGGACATTTTGCTAGAGAATGTGAGGAACCGTGTAGTTACTGTGCAAGGAAAGGGCACCAGTTAAGAAACTGTAGGCAGAAGGGGAAGAGAGAAATCAGGAGTCCTCATGACCTAGCTATTTTGGTTTGTTGTTTTTTAATTGGGGTTTTCAAATAAAAAACAACACACGTAGTATGATGTTTTTAAAGCCTTGTTATTTTGATTTTAGGGGGTTTTCAACAGGTCAAAGGTGATAAGTCTTAAAGGAGCACACACAGTGAATTTTATGGAGTTTTTCTGTTTTGACTGAGTTTAGGGTATACATGATTTATTATGAGAATAAATGTCATGAGCACTTAATGAACACTTAGGATAAGGAACATTTATGAAATATTTAGAATGATGGTAATGTTTAGTATACTATGGGATGGAACAGTTCGTTGAATGATTTCAATTGCCTCTGAACTCTGTTTTGACTTTCTGGTGTTAATTGATCATCCACACTGGTAAATTCTAAAGGCATGAAAGGAGGACTTTAAGATAGTTTATTTTACCAAGTTGAGGGTAATTTATAGTACTGTGAAAAGTGTGAAGAAATTTAGAATTTGGTAATAATATATATGATTCGAACCATAAAATAACAGAAGAGAGAGAGAGCCCTCCCTGAATGAGGGATACCTGTTGCTAGTAAATTGTACTAATCTTGGATTACTTTTACGGGATAGAAGTAAGTTGAGGTATTATCAAATGTTGTCAGCAGGGTTAAAACACTTCTCTGGTCCCAGTCAGCTGTCAAAAGAGGAAGTTTCGATAGATAGAGATCTACTTATAGAGAGCTACAGTTGGGCCCCAATTAAGGAAGTTCACAGATGGGTGAAGCAAGGCACAGTAAATAAGGAAGGAATATGGGTCAAAGATTGCTTACCAATTCTCCCGAAATTACTGTTTAGATATGCTGCAATATTGACACACGGGCAGAGCCATGGGTCAACGGGAGGGATGGATGGTAGAGCAGATTAGACAACACTTTGTTGGATATGGGATGACTAATTATAAAAAAATAAAGATGTGTTATCTGTGCTCAAAATAATCACCAGGGCAGACAAAGGGCACCTCAGGGTGAGTATCCTCCGGCTAAGTACCCCTTCCAGCAATTGGAAATTGATTTTATAGAGTTATCACAGAGTGAAGGGAAGACATTTAGAGTAACCCCAGATAAAGATGGGTTATCCCCTTTGAGAAAGTGTTTGGAAGACCTTACAGAATGCCACAGTTGGCAGGACCAGAACAGGTAGACATAGAACTAGAGAATATACTAGCAGAACACATGAGAAAATTGAAGAATTAAAGGAGAAGGTGATTCATAGCATATAACCTGGAGACTGGGTGTGGATCCAATCGTTGAGGAAAAAGGATTGAAAGCAGTCACGCTGGGAGGGACCATACCATGTCCTATTGGTAACTGCCTTTGCTATAAGAATAGCTGAGAGAGCCACTTGGGTCCACGTTACCCACTGCAAAAAGGTAGGCCCACATACCAACACGGTTGAACACACACAGAGTTAAAGAGAAGAGCTGACCCACTAGGGTTCGGGGGTAAACTCTGTTAACGAAGAAACCCTACCCCGACCTTTCATCACTGTGGGGTGTTTATAGAGGTGTGGGTATGGGGAAGTACCAGGCAGGTGGGTCAGGGACAGGACTGGGATGGTGGTTTTTGGGATTTTGGGGGACTCTGAGCTGCATCATCATGTTAACCATATTATGGATTAATCCAGGTCAACCTAAACAGGGAAATGATGCACTGATTCGATCTCGTAGAAATACTGAAACCAAGAAAGACTATTGGGGGAATGATTATTTTAATAGTTAAAGTCAGTTTAGGACAAGATGGGGGATTCAAGATACCATTCGACTTCTCCCATGAAGAGATAGGAGGTTTTGGGGGCTTTGGTAAGAAGGGGGCGTGTACAAGAAAGTTAGGTCCTAGAAGGTATGGTAAATACATTTGCACTGGGGAACGCTCATGTCCTTGTGCAAGGGTGTTTGAACATACCTGGGGAACATGCTATGAGAATGGAATGGAAGCAGTACACCGATGGGGAATTAAAAAAAACCATGATAAATGTCAAACGGAACTAGTGATAACGGTAAAGTCAATTATGCAAGATGATAAGCAAGGAACTATTGGGTCTGTGTAGATGATGTTGGGGCAAATACATGTGTGAGGCTCATTTTTCAGGAGAGAAATTAATCTTCCACCTCCGAGACAGAACAGCAGGTAGATCTAATGTTATCACCAGAGGTACCAAAAACTAGTCTAATACCCCTTGGAAGGCCCTCAGAAGGAATCCTAAATAGCACTAAACCACCAAGGGTAGAATATTTCCTCTTGCAGGAAATGAACCAAGGAGAAGTAGAAGGAATTTCAAATGAGAACTTCTGGGTAAGGTGGATGAACTACACAGCTAGGGTGTTGGGTCAAACTAATTGTTATGCCTGTTCAACAGGTAGGCCAACCCTTCTAACTGCACCTATGCCTCAGACCATGTTCTCGTGTGATAGATTTGGGATCAAACCAAACCTCACCTAATTGTTCTGATATTAAAATAACTACTGTTAAAAAGGATAATACTAAGGCACCCCAATTCACCATGAACCCCAGAGATTATCAATGTTACAGACACCAAAGTAATGCGAATCACAGATCAAATTGGAGAAGGGTTTACAACAACGTTTTTCTGGTGGGTTACAATTGATAAAAATGTTGACTGGATTAATTACATCTACAAAGGTTCGTTAATTAGACAAGGGATGCAGTGAAGAGAATCTCAGGCCAACTATCCGCCACCTCACTCATGACCTGCAGAATAGTTTGGTTCTCGAAATGCTTTTAGCAGAGAAAGGCGGATTTGCAAGATGGTGGGAGGTCATTGTTGTATGTTTATCCCCAACAATACAGCCTCAGATGGTACAGTAACTGGAGCACTGGCAGGTCTCACTGCATTAAGAAAAGAATGGGCTGAGAACTGGGGGGTGAATACATCAATGACTGGTTGGTTTGATAACATGTTTGGTAAATGGAAAACTATTGTTGTAACTATTTTAGGCGCGGCAATCGCATCTATGGGTATGCTTATTCCCTGTGTCCGAGGGTTGGTGAGCAAGGCGTTGGAGCAGGCAGTATCACAGCAGATGGTGAGATACGGCCCAATCCCGGACTCCGACCTAAGGAATGAAGAATATGACCCACCAGGCTTGGTGGAGGATGACGACGATTCAGATAGTTGAGACTGGATGTTTTCCTAGAACTATAAATCTCTAGTTTAAAAGTTATTGTAATGATCTTTTGTGTATTAAAGTCTTGTTTTAAGTATGATGTACTAGTTAACCGATGTTGCAGGATGTGATGAAGCAAATGTTCTTCACTATAGGCTTAGACTGTTGTTTCCAGATAGTGGGTAAACAGGTTAGGTACCATTGCTAAAGAGTAACGTTACGCTTTTAATCATGGGGTAACCCTGATGAACCTGTATTGAATGAGACAATTTTTTATGTTTTTATATACAAATCAACTTATATGCTTCAATGTGTGTGATTCATTTCTATAACAACATATATTTTGTGAGTGTGTGTAATATTTAGTCAAAGGGTGGATTGATAGAATAATTATTAATGACTAATTATTACACCCTGAAACTGTGTGAAATGTGCTAGAATGTGTGAGTGTAGGACCAGTCAAGACTATGACATTGAGCTACTATTTAGCAATGTGAGTAAGAGTTAGACCAGACAACAAAGGACAAGGAGAACTGTCTACAGACAACTGAGAAACCAAGATAAAGAGGCCTCCCAATTTAGGGAGGAGAGAAACTGTTAGGCTTTTTAAGGAGTATGAAACATGGTGCAGAATATTGTGAGAACGGCGATAACTGAGGAATGCAGGGAGTAGGCTATGATAAGAAAGTGTGTGTGTGAACTGATGGTCAGGAGAGCAATTATAAAGTGGAAAACTACAGCCTGCCTAAAGGGGATTTTTGTATGACGTGTGAGTATAAAAAATGGACTCTGAAATTGTGATGGCAGAATTCTCAATGAATAAACATCTCTGACTATGCAGACCGGGACTCTGTCCATTTCTTGATTTTGGGAGACGCACAGAGACACTGAAATAGTTTGTTAAATAATTCACATAACAACAGCACAAACAGGTCTGGGACCAGGCTCCTCTGTATCACCTTCTCAGGTTTCTCTGTGAAGAGGAAGCCTTGGTAGAACTTGGTCTCGTTGAAGCTACAGCTGATGACTGCGATGGCACAGTTATACCCAGCACAATGGTACTGCCTCCTGATCTCCAGGAGCTGAGTCTCTCCTGTCATGTTCTCCGTGAAGGCTTCGAAGCATGACCTAAAAGGGAAATTACAACTGGATTTAGCCACTCAAACAGATTAAACTAGACAACTGGAGAAATTCATTGAGTACCATTTTTTAAACCCCTTGACAGTTAGCATATATATATTTAATGGATGGCTATATAGGAAAATTGTATGGATGGCACCTTTAAAGAGATGCAACTTGTCAGTGGACTTACTTGATGAGAGTCTTTGACAGCTCGTTGCCCTCTGTTTTAACTGTGGTTCCACAGTAGGCCTGGTTGATCTGGGAGTCTTTGGAGTAAACCTCCTCTTTAGGCAGACGAGAGTAGAGCAACTCCATCAGCTTGTAGCAGCCGTTCTTCTTAATCAACTGGGCCTCATAAGCCGCTTCGTTGGACTGAAAAAAGTCAGGAAATATATTTTTAAAACTGGTTAAAGTGTTTTTAAACGCTACAAGAACATGAGAAAAGCTCAGTTAGAATTAAGTTTATCTGCAAAAATAAAATACATTTTCTAATTAGGCTAAGTCAAATAACATTTCAAGCCTTACACGTGACAGCAGATCTACACCAAAACACAAAGTTCTCTATGTTATTTTAAAAGGTTTTCTGACTTTTTCAGTAAAGCACACATGCCCCGCAATATAACAGATTAAAGCTGTGAGCCTTGTAGATTCCACAAAACCCTCTCTACACTTGTCACTAAGGAAAAAATAATAATAATATTCAATTCCACCACGGTAAAACATTGCAGAATATTAAATACAGATAACAAGAAAGCAACCAACAGACCTTGGTGAAGCGAGCGAGCAGCGCCGCCATGATGTCAGAGACATTAGCGCTGAAGAATTCAGCCAGGGCTTTTGGGCTGCAGTAAGAAGCTAATGGTAACAGCACTCTCTCCAGCATGGCTTGGAGCATGGAGGGGACGGGCACGTCGCCCTGCTGGATGGTCTTGTACACGACGCAGAGCAGCTGCTCACCGCTGGACCTGCTCACACACATAACAGTTTTCAATCCACCTTATATTTGGAGGAATCAACACTGATCTAAACACGGTGGGGGAAATAAGTGCCTCACTCACCGTCTAGCAATCCTTTGGAAACACGTTTGGAACAAATCCTCCATAATGTGCTTTGTATCACGGCACAGAACTCCGGCCATCAATTTCAGCAGAAGAGGACTTTGAGAGAGTTCTAGGGCATCCAAAAACTGAAAAGGAGTGATACGGCCCACTTGCAATGACATGACATTCATGATAATGTACAAGAATAATTCAAGATATCATTAAATATATGTGGCGGGAATAAAAACCCAGAACCCGGGTGTTGCAAGCACTATGCTCAGACCAACTGAGCCATCAGAACACTACTGGTTGAGTGTCCACTTTCACACCCCCTTCCGGATTTAAAGTGGACTGGTGTAAGAACAATGTTGCAGGGACTTACCATTAAAGTTGACGGAAGACCAGAGTTCAAATACATGTGTATTTGTTATTTAAATGATTATTTTCTGTGTATTTGAGTATGTTCAAATAATGTGTCCGAATCAACTACTTCTATTGGATGTATTTGAAAGTATTTTAAAATAATTCCTATAACACTTATTTTAAATACTATTTTCAAATACCTAGGTTAAATGCATGGGAGTGTATTTGAGTATTTCAAATAATTTCCAAATGTATTTCCAAATACATTCCAATATTCAACTACTTGTATTTTCAACCAAAAAAATATGAAATACTTACTTCCAAATGTCTTTGAATGTAATTGAAATACCCAAAATAGTATTTTTGAACCCAGATCTTGTTGTCCTTACCTTTCGAAGACAGTCCATGTAGTTGTTGCGGTGCAGGGAGCCGCGAGGGAACTCGTCTGACTGCATGGGGAGGTGGGATGCCACCAGGGCCTCCAGGGCCATCTGCAGCTGGGCCAGGGGCTCCTCCGGCAGGGTGGTGAAGAACGGCAGCATGATCAGGGCCTGGCTCTGAAGAGTGGTGGGGTTAAAAGGATAGTTCACTCAAAATACCGATTAACATTTTTCCTCTTCCCTTGACTAAAGGTAAGACAGTTTTCCATGACTATGAGCCAATCCCATGGCACTTGTCGACAAGATTAAGGATTTAGTATTGTGGTGTGGCTTATGTTCCCAACCTGGACGTCCATGATACCACAGACAGTTAATTATCCACAGCTACCAAATGACCATTCTCCCCTCCCCAGCAACTCGGTTTTCAGTCAACATACCTTGTAAAATAGGGCTTAAAAAAACCAACATTTTAGGTACCAATAAACAAAATCAGGAAGATGAAACTGATTAAAAACGACCTTAATGCTTTACCTTGAGATTCAACGGCAGGGCCATGTCAACGATGAGAGTAGTGAACGTAGAGAACACCAGTTGGAAAGCTTGGTGGCTGGCATTGGAGCACACAGACGAATCAATCTGCACAGAGTTAGAATGCACAGTTAGATAAACTCATATGGGCTAAACACAAGCTAAAACCTGGGTCCAAGCTAAAACCTGGGTCCAATATTACAATGAAAACATGTTTAAAAGATGAAAAGAAGCCTATATCTGGCTATGCTGCACCTGTAGAACCTTGGAGAGCAATGTGAGGGTGGCGGTTTTACTTTCTGACGTGGAGGCGTTGGTGCCCCACCATGGCCTGAGCTGCTCCCACCTCTGCAGTATCCGCTCCACTAGCCGGCTGCCCTGGCTCTTCCTCACCGAGCGCTCCCTGAAACTGTGGTCCAGCATGCCGTTCAGCAGCACGCTCACCTGTTGCAAGGACACCAAAGACATGTAAATGGTTTACATTTTAGTCATTTAGCAGACGCTCTTATCCAGAGTGACTTACAGGAGCAATTAGGGTGAAATGCCTTGCTCAAGGGCACATCGGCAGATTATTTCATCTAGTCTACCTGCTGCCCCACAACACTTCTTGCTTAGAGAGAGAGAGATACTTTGTCAATTTTCTTTGATTCTAAATAATCTGTTAGATGAGACCACTACTGCTCACCATGCTAGGGTTTTGGGTGGCAGCTGTCATGAGCAGCGGTACGGTGGTGTCCAGGTTGCTGAGCAGCTCTGCATTGAGCGTCATCTGGAAGAGGCTGTAGAAGTACTCTCCGTGAGAGAAGCTGAGGAAGTTCTGCTTGCGGCTGCCCGCCAGAGGCACGGACAGCATGATGGTGTTCAAAAGCAGCTCTACCAACTGCTCACTCTGCCAGAAAGACGACAGAACACAAACAGGTTAGTGCAGCAGAGATGGAGTTTGATGAAGTACTTGATGAGTCAAGCCGCAATCTGTGACCACTCATAGCTGGAGCTATGAATACAATCAAACATATTTGGAAGCTATACATTGTTTGTTTACAAAAATATTAAAAAGAAACAGAAGCCTGCCATGTAAGTAGCAAATTGCCAGAGTGCCTGGATGTTGCACTGTTGGCCCTTTCACCCCGCTTGTAAAATAATCTAGGGGAAAGACTGGAGTAGGCTAGGTGGTTCCAACCTGTCCACCAAGGGAGAAGGCCAGCTGCACCAGTCCGTCGGCTAACCTCCTGCTGCTCACGTCCATGGAAGGGAGGGCCTTCCTCTCCTCTCCGGGGGCGATGCCTTTGTATACCGCCAGGAGGAGTTCGGATTCCAGGGACTGTGCATAACTGGGATCCTTTAACACACAGCAGAGAGAACAGTCACATATTGAAGAGATTTCAACAAGAGGGAAGGTGTGTAACATTTACTTTTTGTGCACTATAAGACACAACAATTGAACTCTGGCCTTAGTAAAGCTGGGCCCAAATGTTTCAGCAGCATCAGGTATATCAGTAAGATGGGGGTAAGGAGAGAAATAAATAAATAAAGAATGAAAGAAAGATAGAGAGAGAGAGAGAGAGAGAGAAAGAGAGTACCTGGCTGTGCAGAAGGGAGCTGAGGAAGCCTGCTTTGTGAATCTGTTTGCAGGCAGAGAGAAGCATCTCCATTTTGGCATGGCTGGTACGAGTGTCTGGATGGTAAAGGTCCACTCGACACAAGTCCTCCACACTGAAGACAACATAAACCCATTATTAATCATCATTCCTACACTATGATTTGCTCTGTGCTCTCACGTTGGAACTCCTATAAAGCCCACAGTTGTCTACCGAACATGTTTTAAGGGGTATTTAGAAATGACGATGGGCTAGGGGTTGGTTTGGGACTGGGCCTGAACTGATCTTAACCTAAACAGAGGACTAATCAACACCATACAGACCTTTGCTGGGATATCCTCTTCCTGAGGCTGTCCTCCAGGTCCTCTCTGTAGGGTGAGACCAGCAGGGCCTTCAGCAGGGGAACACACACCTCTGGCAGGCGCTTCATCACCTCCAGGTCAGCCATGTTGAAGCCGATAGACGAGGGCTCACACAGCGTCAGTGCCACCAGCTCCAAAAAGGCAGAGTCAAACAGATCCTTCTCCAGTAGCTAGCGACAGGGTTAAAACAGGTATTTATCATTTTATTTCTACAAGTAAATTATCTTGCAAGTTTCCAGAAGACAGCAAACGGACACCCATGGTACCATACGTAATCAACAATACAGCGAGACAGTGGGCATTTAAATGATAAAACATCTAAAATGTTTCTGACATTTCATCCTCCCCCAAAGAATACATGCAGCTTGTGATTGCACGGGGGAATTGTTAGTGATTTAGAAGTTATGTACATACATTTCCCAGGAAGTACTGGGAGTGTTGTCTTGTTGGACACTAGCACAGAAACGAGGAGCCCCTAAATATCTACAAAGCCAAAGTAAGCCTTCACCTTCCAAAAGTCCTGTTGGCATTTGACCAGTACCACCGTGGCAAACTCCATGAGTCGTACGATGATGGTGCACTTGCTATAGTTGTACTGGTCTCTCTCTCTGGGACTGAAGAGGGAGATTCTCTGGCCTGCTCTGAAACAGCCCTCTGCTGCCTCCAGCTCCTTGGTGGCCAGTTCAGCAAGGAAGAACCCCAAGGCATTCAAAAAGCTGGATTTCTCATCAGAGCCTTCGAATAAAGAAAAAACTTGTGTGACCGAAATGCAAGTGTGACCATATTGGATTCAAACCCAGATATCTCCTGTGCGTCACACTACTTTGTTAGCCCTCTGAGCTAAAGGCGAGTCCTCATGTCTCAGGCAAGGTCACTCATCATATGAGCGTGGTTCACTAGTGAGTTTGCTCACCTAGTATCTGCTGGGGCTTGATGATGTGTAGGCCAATGAAGGTGTTGTAGCAGTCGAGGGCGGCCAGCAGCAGGTCCATCCACTGCAGCGCGGCCCTGACGGTGAAGGGGCCGGCCAGGTGCCTGAGGGTGGGCTGGGACAGCAGCCCTCCACCCTCCAGCCTGAAGATGAGGAAGCCCACACCATGCTGCTGCAACAGCTCCTGCAGCCATTGGGACGGAGACCTCTTTTCTACAGATAAAAAAAGTATTATTAAGATCTTCGTGGGCTATACACATCCTTGTCTCAGGGTAGTTAGTTGGTGGTCTGTTGATATCCCTCTAGTGGTGTGGGGGCTGTGCTTTGGCAAAGTGGGTGGGGTTATATCCTGTCTGGTTGGCCCTGTTCGGAGGTATCGTCGAACGGGGTCACAGTGTCCCCCGACCCCCCGTCTCAACCTCCAGTATATATGCTGCAATAGTCTATGTGCCGGGGGGCTAGGGTTAGTCTGTTATATCTGGTGTAATTCTCCTGTCTTATCTGGTGTCCTGTGTGAATTTAAGTATGCTCCCTCTAATTCTCTCTCTCTCCCTCTCCCCTCCCAGAGGACCTGAGCCCTAGGACCATGCATCAAGACTACCTGGCCTGAAGACTCCTGGCTGTCCACTGTCCACCTGGTTGTGCTGCTGCTCCAGTTTAAACTGTTCTGCCTGCGGCTATGGAACCATGACCTGTCCACCGGACGTGTTACCTTGTCCCGGACCTGCTGTTTGATTCTCCCTCTCCCTACCGCACCTGCTGATTCGGCTTCTGAATGCTCGGCTATGAAAAGCCAAGTGACATTTACTCCTGAGGTACTGACCTGTTGCACCCTTTACAACCACTGTGATTATTATTTGACCCTGCTGGTCATCTATGAACATTTGAACATGAAGAACAATCTGGTCTTAATGGCCATGTACTCTTATAATCTCCACCCGGCACAGCCAGAAGAGGACTGGCCACCCCTCAGAGCCTGGTTCCTCTCTAGGTTTCTTCCTAGGTTCCTGCCTAGAAAGGGAGTTTTTCCAAGCCACCGTGCTTCTACATCTGCATTGCTTGCTGTTTGGGGTTTTAGGCTGGGTTTCTGTATAAGCACTTTGTGACATCTGCTGATGTAAAAAGGGCTTTAAAATCAATTTGATTGATTGACTGATTGAATAATATTGCCGTAAATAAACTACTTTTTCAGGTCAATTGTGTTTTCACTTTGTCTCGAAGCCACAGAATTGCACATTTAAATACTTTACCTTTTTAATTTAAATGTGTCTTAATAAATAGAAGTAAAAAAAAAACAAAAAAATGTTTAAACATACTATAGTTAGAATGTGTTATTGTCACATTTGTCTATTACAGAAGAACCACAGATACAAAGGACATGTCACCTGGTAGCAGGGGCACAAGCTCATAGAACAGCTGCATGCACTTGTGACGGCACTCAGTTTGAGGTCGCCCACACTGCTCCAGAAGCCACATGACCACATCGGACAAACACACCTTTTCATCAGGGGGAAAGCCCCTAGTGGAAAACAGAGAAGATTTCATAAACGATACAGTCGAAAACGCAATCATCCCAAGGGAGAGCCAGCTTAGTACATTGGTAACCTTGGAATACGCCTCTTGATGTTCTGCTGATTGAGGTTGGAAGCCTTGTGTTTGATTATCCTCTTCAGGTGGTCAATAGCACTTCCACACTGTTGCGAGGTTCCTAAGGAAGTAGAAGGATTTTATTCATATTTTTTGCGATATGGATTTGCATGATGATGCATATTGTTGGATTTCAGCACTTCAAGACTGTATATTATGACCTCTCTGGACACATGTAAAACCTAATTATTATATTTTGTGGACTTTTGTTCATATTGAACATCATCGTTAACAGAATGACAGCACCAAACTGGGGGACAATCCTTACCCAAGGATCTCTCGTCTGAATGTGCCAGTGCCAGGCTTTCAACGAATACCACCAGCGCTTCAAAGACAAACTGCTCCACCAGGGAATTCTCTTCTCTGCACAGACAAAGAAAACAAAAACAAATTGCAGTCTGTAGTGTAGGCAATCTATCCATATTTCCTTTATTTCCTAGTATGAAAGTCCCGTTTATTGTACTAACACGCTTCACAGAATCAAATAAGAACTTACCTGAATAGTCGGTAGATACTGTTGAAAGCCAGCGCGGCACCCAGCCTCTTGAAACCGTTGGGATGCAGTGCCAGGCTGTAGATGCGCTTGAACAGAGACTTGATGTTGGCTGGGCTCTTCTCTTGTTGCTTGGGGGTGGTTTGTTTGATGGACCACTTGATGAACTCGTGAACGCAGCGGCCACAGAAGTCTCGGAGTGTGCTATCCACAGGGTCTATCACGCCATCCTGAAGCAAAACTGTATCGTCATGCAACCTTTCATAACAACTGCTGTAGAATAAGTACATTTCAGTTTTACACATTCGCTCCTGGTTGAACTGAATTATCTTTCAAGTTGAAATACATTTGTGACCAATTGTGGCAACATGGGACCAAAAGCCTTAAGGAACTTCGCAGTTGCAACTACTTTTGCTACCAGTTTCACACATATTCTATTAAAAATAAAGAGTATTTAAATTCAGTAGGGGGAGAATTACCATAATAGCCTCCAAAACAGCAACTGTGTCCTGACTTTCAAATGTCTTGTTGTTGGTGAACCAGTGGATGAGCTGCATCACCAGTGGTTCGAAGAGCTGCCTTGTTATCTGAAAACGAAAAGTTGAGGTTGAAATACATGATTTCTATAGCATCTATATATAGGCCTTACAAAGTGGTCATGAAGGCTACATCAAGCCTAGCGGTTAAGAGCGTTGGGCCAGTAACCGAAAGGTAGCTGGTTCGAATCCCCAAGCTGACTACATGAAAAAAATCGGTTGATGTGCCCTTGAGCAAGGCACTTAGCCCTAATTGCTCCCGTAAGTCGCTCTGGATAAGAGCGTCTGCTAAATGACTGAAATGTAAAATGTATGAAGGCTACATTAAGCCTTTAGGTGATGTTTTGCTTGAAGTCCTCCCGGCACAGCTACAGCCTGGTTCCTCTCTAGGTTTCTTCTTAGGTTCCTGCCTTTCTAGGGAGTTTTTCCTAGCCACTGTTTGGGGTTTTAGGCTGGGTATCTGTATTGTACTTTGTGACAACTGCTGATGTAACAAGGGCTTTATAAAATAAATGTAATTGATTGAGTTAGACCGTTATGGACTAACCTGGTCCACGTCACAGGCGAGCCGGAGCAGTACAGGGAACAGGCGTTTGTGCAGGTTGTACATAGGAAGGCTGCCCTTCTCCCCTTCTACCATCTGAGAGCCCTTACCCACTATGTACACCACCAAGCTATGGAGCAACTCACAGGCTGCCACCTGAACACAGCACATACATAACACACAATAACAACTTTAATAACAACTCCTGAGAAGTGCACATTGGATAAGTGCTGGATCTATAAATCTCAATGCCATGTATAGAGCTTTATTCTTTTGACTTATTTCAGGGATCTGCACACATTCACAACAATCCCAAACTATTGGGTCTACATTATCAGATATACTTTTTTTTTTTTGTTGTCTAGCTTCCTTGTAAAATATGTTTGTTTACTAAGTTTGAGGGGCCATACTTTGGTTTGCCTGTCACTTGTGGACAGTGCCAGCTCTGTGATGCGAGGTAGAAAGGGGTCGAGGTAGATGACGGGCTTCATGTCAGCGAAAGGCACAGCGAAGCTCAGTCTCTTCTCAGAGTCCCAGGCCACAAACTTCTTCATCATCTCCTCGGCTGAGGTTGCTGGTGAGAGAATAAGATCATATAGAAACTATAGAAACATACCAAGGTGATATATAAAGATATGAGGGTATAGCCTACATACAATTAGCTGACATGCAGACATTCAAACATCACAGGAGGTTGGTGGCTCCTTAATTGGGGAGGATGGGCTCGTGGTAATGGCTGGAGTGGAATAGGTGGAATGGTATCAAATACATCAAACATGTGGTTGATACCATTCCATCTACTCCGTTCCAGCCATTATTATGAGTCGTCCTCCCCTCAGCAGCCTCCTGTGATACACATATTATGTATACATACAGTACACTACATAGTGGTCCTCTGTAGCTCAGCTGGTAGAGCACGGCGCTTGTAACGCCAAGGTAGTGGGTTCGATCCCCGGGACCAACCATACACAAAAAATGTATGCACGCATGACTGTAAGTCGCTTTGGATAAAAGCGTCTGCTAAATGGCATATTATTATTATTATTATTACACACAGGTTTGTTCATCGTGTTTAAATCACAGTGGTAGAGGCAAAATACATCTAGATACTCACCGGTCACCAGATTCCTGTTCAGCTGCCCTCCCAGGTGTCCCAGCAACCGCACCACCCTCTTCCTCACCATGGCAATGGGAGAAGCTTCCTCCTGACAAACAAAACATCATCCTGTAATTAATATTTGACAGACTTATGCTTCTTTTACTTATAGCCAGGAAAATGACTCCTACTACTTATTACCATGGCAACATTCTTGGATCTCTTCAGGAGCTTAGTCATCACTTTGCTGTATCCTTTCCCTTTTCCCGTGGATAGAGACGTCACCTCCCAGCTGCTCTCATCTTTGTCTGCAATCAAGACAAAAAGGGGAACAGAATTATAGCCTACCGTACAAACAAGAAGGTCCGATTCCCTGAGGGAAATACAGCCAAGTAGAACAAAGACATTCTTTGTCATTTCCTTCCTAGTCTGAGATAAAGCGAGGATGGATGGATGGAGAGCGAGGTCAATGCACCGTCAGTGGCGGCTGTTTTTAGGTATCCGTCGAGGTGAGGCAGGATCTCCCTGTAGTATGGCTGCATGGTGTCTCGGGGGATACGTGACGACCACACCTCCAGAGCGTCCAGCGCTGCATTGGCCAGAGGGGCGTGGCTCAGGCCCAGCTTCAGAGCCACCTTGGGTACACCAATCACAGAGAGCGGTTAAGTCATCAATTGGGATTCATTGAAACCAGCACGTATACATGTATATGATTTAGTACCAGGTAGGTAGGTATACGTCGAGTTGAAATCTTTGAGGTAAACCAGTAATAAACCCTCATGAGAGACTCAGCTACCCACCTGAAGTGCGGGGATGTATGCCTTGATGTCCAGAGCAACTATGTCATAATGAAGGGAGAGAACGAAAGTCAAGCAGGAGGCCAGGAGCTCATCTTTGTACTGCTTCATTCTCATAGACACCTAAGGAGACACAGACCACACAGTACATCACTCTGACCAAACAACATTGCCTTTAACGCCGCTCTTCTGTATCTAGAGTGGATTCAAAAAGTAGTCGTGCTATACCTCTTTTCCAAACTTTGAGAAGAGCGCAAAGCAGGCGCCCCTCACATGGTCTGTGTCGCTGCTTTGAGCGCATTTGGGTCCGACACCCTGTTAAAGAACGTATAGTGTACATCAGACATCAAGTTGTAGAACATACAGCAATATCTATACGTGACATATATAACCTTTAGTTCTAAACTTTTATCCAATACTGTGACTGAATAGATAGTACATATGACCCAAGAGGGAATCAAAGCCACGACGCTGGCATTGCTAGTGCATACAGCGCAAATGATATAAAACAGATTTTTAAAGCATAGTAATGGAATGGAATTGATAACCACGATTTACCTGGAAGTACTTGATTCTCTTGGCTACTTCCATGGAGACAGAGAGTAGCTTGTAGAAGCCACTGACAAGCGGGGCTCTTATGGACTGAAGGATCAGCTCGTGGCTCAAAGGGTACACCCACTGCCCAAAATACTCCAGACGCTTCTTCAGGAGCAACTCACTACAAGGACAAACAGATAGAGGCCTCATACTGTAACTAGAGGTACGGACTCAGGTGCCAAACTTTCATTCAAATACTCGGCTTGAAAGCACTGGATGATTTAGGCTGCACTGAGGATTCAAGTGAGGATTCCACCCATTCACTGAATAAAAAACAAGGTCACAGATCTGTGCTGTATAGCCACTTTCTATGGTCGTTGTTATGCCAGACAGCACACACAGATCTGGGACCAGGCTAGTGGATGGGTACTGGTACTGTACCTGCAGAAATCAACCAGGTTGATGAAGGCAGTGAAGTCCTTGGGTTTGTTGGGCAGGAGGTGAGCTGTTGGGTCAGAGGAGGGCAGAACCATACTGCTGCTGACCTGTTCATCCTGACCCTAAGACATCACAAACCACATTGATCAATGAGAGATTCTCATGTGTTTACAATATAAATTATTTTCACACTTGGCACACCTTTATTATCGGCTAAAGCCGGGACACATTGGTGGTCACCGTTTTTATAATTATTCACAAAAAAATCAAAAGACCTTATCAGAAGAAGTCTCACCTCCTCCTCTGCGTTGACTTTCTGAACAGAGAGGTCCAGCTTCTCTACGATCCTCAGGATGGATTTCACCAGTTCGTCATAAAGCAGGCGGCTCAAAGACCTCAGGGTAGCGTTCTGGGTTTCAAACCCCCCGTCGAGAAACCCAGTGTCCTACAGCAGAGGACATTGAGTCATTTATAGCAAGGAACTAATCTCTCATGGACAGCCTACGTCAACATAAATGGTAGCATCTGACCAAATGACGTGCAATTGAAGTTCTGGGTTAACCGAGATTAGTGGAGGACTAACTAGGCTAAGAGAAGAAAACTGAACAAGGACGATTAATAACATATTTCCACTTAGAACCAGACCTGGGTTCAAATAGTATTTGTTATCTTTGATAGAGCCTGCCTGCAGAGCCAAATGGGCACACATTTACACTTTTAGGACTATTATATTGGGCAAGGCCAAGCTTAATCAAGTGCAGTTAAAGTATCTGAAAGACAATAATACTATTTTAACCAGGATCTCACACGAGCATACCTTTAGATGATCACAGTCCAAGAGATCCCTGAATAGATCCAGGTAGTCGCGACAAGAGGGAACCCTCCATTTCCCAGTCTGCATTTGAGAAGCCTCTGCAGACTCCCCACCAGTCCTGGTGCCACTCTGAGCGTTCTCCCCCTCCTAACAGAACAGGTACCACCATTAACAAGTTCCCACTGAGAACAACTCATCTCGCCACCTGACAACATCCCATCCTCCCAACAATACACTAGCCTGCCAACTTTCAAACATGGTTAAATAAAATGTTGGGTATACCTTTAAATAACAAAACTATGCAACTAAGTAGAGTTTATGAAAACAATGTCAACAGTCCATGTTCTCATATTAGAGCACAAAAACATACTGACATAATGACCTCACCTCGGGAAGGACAACAGGCTTGGAACAGACACGAATTAAGCCCTGGTGCACTGAAAGCAGAAAACAAAACAATTATGGCATAGTGATGCATCAGAAGTTACGGTAACAACAACTTTGACGGCTTAATGAGGCCTTCATAAACCCTTTATAAATGTCGATATAGATGTTATTAATATTATACATTGGCGTTCTAAAAATGTCCTTACATCTGGCACTTTGACGATTTTGGCAAAACGCTTTCCAGCCTCTACCTTGCATGGCATTTGTACACAGCCTAATTGATTGTAGCCTAAATGGTTTGTGAAGCAACTATGTTGGCCTTATAAAGGGTTTTTGAAGGCCTTCATAAATGGCATATATTATAGGCTAGAGTCTGTGTAGTGTAAAAACGCTGAACGCGAACACATTGTTTGACTCGGTTTCTTCAACTCACCCACAGAACTGATGAAGCTCCAGAATACTGGACCCTTGGATGCCATGGCAACAAGCACCTTGATGATGGCACGAGTGCAGGTGGGCTGCATTCTCACACTGTACTGAGGGAAGCTGTCGATCTGTACCACCAGGAGGCGCTCTAGCACAGGTGTGTAGACCTCAGGGATCTGTGGGTGCACGACAAACAGTGATATGGTAATGCTAGTCTCTCCCCCATCCGTAACTAAAGTTACATCTGTCGGAACATAGGAACAATTCTTCCGGTGCGCTAGATTTAGCATCACTGATTATTTGGACAAATCACGATTTCACAGGGGTAGGCATTTTTCAAATTTCGGAAGGGGAGGGGTTCATTTGAACTGGGTTCTGGGGTTACCTTGTCTAGGTGGATGAGGACACTGGCGATGGAGTCCAAGAAGCTGGGGAGCTGGTAAACGTTATCCTCCTCTCCGTCGGACTCCGTGAGGTACATCTGTTTGCAGCGTTGGATCAGCTCTGTGTACATCAGGTCCACGTCTTGAGGGCAAACCACTTTACATGGCTGCAACAGCAACAATTACACAAGAAACGATTCAGTAATGCAAAATAACAGTGCACAGGATAAATTGAATATACCACAACTCCAAACGCATGTACAATATCAGTGACTAACTGCAGTATACTACAACATAACAAACCAGTCAGTGGCTTTTCCAGCAGGACAAGACAATGGGAGAAAATGGAAACGTACCGCTGCAAAGAATCCGTAGCCACGGATAGCAATGGAGAGCTCCTTGTGAGTGGAGTCCATGGTCTTGATTATGGCACAGAACTTCTGCATGAAGAACTTGAGTTTGCCTTTGTGCTCCTCAACGTTCTCTGCCACCAGGAGAGCAACCTAAAGCGACAATCCAACAAACTATTATATTTATCAGGGCACAGAAGAAACACACTAGTCTTTGCAGAATAAAGGAATAGAGATACTGTTATTCACAAAAATCCTCTCAAGTGAAACATTACCTACACTACCAGTCAAAAGTTTGGACACACCTACTCATTCAAGGGTTTTTCTTTATATTGTTGAATAATAGTGAAGACATCAAAACGATGAAATAACAGATATGGAATCATGTAGTAACCAAAAAAGTGTTTTATATATTTGAGATTTGAGATTCTTCAAATAGCCACCCTTTGCCTTGATGACAGCTTTGCACACTCTTGGCATTCTCTCAACCTGCTTCATGAGGTAGTCACCTGGAATGCATTTCAATTAACAGGTGTGCCTTCTTAAAAGTTAACTTGTGGAATTTATTTCCTTCTTAATGCGTTTGAGCCAATCAGTTGTGTTGTGACAAGGTAGGGGGGTATACAGAAGATAGCCCTATTTGGTAAAAGATCATGTCCATATTATGGCAAGAACAGGAATACTTAACAATTTCCATGGAAAACTTTACAAAAACACATTTACTTGAAGAACAGTGCAGATGCAAAGTTTGGTACCAGAATGACGGTTTGTGCGGTTTGTTCTGTCATTCTTTGACCAAACTTTGCATCTGCACTGTTCTTCAAGTAAATGTGTTTTTGTAAAGTTTTCCCTGGAAATTGTTAAGTATTCCTGTTCTTGCATCTTGTAAAATGTTCAGTGGACATTGTTAAAAGTAATCATTGTGCAGAGTGTTATGGTTTATTTAACTCTGCAATCATTGGTTTGTTTTAAATAAATATTAAAGTGAAAAATCTGAGTCTCAGCATCACTCTGTTACCATGGAATTGCCCCTAACCACATACTGGCTTTCCAGAACGTGGTAAGCCCACCTGTTTGAGGAAGGACTCCAAGGCATAGTAACTGGTCTTCTTCATCTCCTGGTTGATGTGTCCACACAGCTTGGACATGACATCAAACAAGGCTCTGTAGTGGTCCATCAGCAAGTGGCTGAATTGAGCTGCATGCTTTGCTAACAATCTCAGTCCAGCTACAAAGGGTAGAAACAGTGCTTATTGTCAAGCTCAAACAATGCCAGACCTGGGTTCAAAAAGTATTTATTTCCCCCCCAAAAAATATTTTTTGCTACATTTGATTGAGATTGCCTGGTGCCATGGAAACAAAGGAGTAGTCATGAACATGCAAATGATTTGGCACTCAATGCAGTAAATCTTACCAAAGTTGACCGCATAACGGGACATCTCCACCTGATCAAAAGAGAGGATGTGAAATGAACGGAAGGATGAATGAACAGTCCTATTGCTCACATTAGACACAACCAGTACGCTACCACATAGGATACTGAAAGCACTAATTGTATAACATTTTACCAACCTGAGGACTAATTGTCTTCAGGGTATACTCAAATATTTCCTTTGAGGTTCCTGGGTCTGCAGAAAAAAAAAAAAAAGTGAAAATACAGAATGACCTGAGAAAGTCAATCAGAAGATTTACGACCGCAAAAAAGCTTTCCATACAGGAGCAATACATTCAGTTAAGTAAAGGCAATAAACACAAAACACACACCGTCTTCCATTGACTTGGTGAAATTAACCATTAGTGCTGTGATCCCTCTCAAACATCCAGCCACAACAGTAAGCTTTGGCTCCTTTGTCGATGAAGTCATCTAAAATGGTTTCAACATTGCAACCAAAATAAAATTTAATTTAATGCACACAAGAAAATCTATTGTAATGAACACGGCTCAAATACCACACAGTCTACTGCAGGAGTAGGCAACTAGATTCAGCCGCGGGCCGATTTTTGTCGGACCGGATATTCGGGGGGCCGGAACATAATTAAAATAATTTGTACACTGCAAATTGACCAACTAAACCCAAAAAGAGATTGTTTATTAAAATAACAATCATTTAATATCTTGATTATATTGAGACACGATCACATGCAGTTGTAGCCAAATAGATATACACCCTTGACATTTCTTAAATCATTCTCTATTTCTTTTTTTAAAAGTTGAAATTGAAAAAAACTGTCTCCACAACCTGTTATGGATTTTCAACAATGCATAACCAATTACATTTTTGTAAACTTAAGTTTAAAATTGTAATTTAGAAAATAAAGACATTTGACACAAACAAAATGAAAAAGTATTTATATAAAAAAAAATTTACCCCCAATTTCGATCTTGTCTCATCACTGCAACTCCCCAACAGGCTCGGGACAGGTGAAAGTCGAGTCATGCGTCCTCCGAAACATTACCCGCCAAACCGTGCTTCTTAACACCCGCCCGCTTAACCCGGAAGCCAGCCGCACCAATGTGTCGGAGGAAACACTGTTCAACTAACGACCGAAGTCAGCCTGCAGGCGCACGGCCTGCCACAAGGAGTCACTAGAGCGCGATGAGCCAAGTATAGCCCCCCCCGGCCAAACCCTCCCCTAACCCAGACGACGCTGGGCAAATGGTGTGTGGCCCTATGGGACTCCTGGTCACGGCCAGTTGTGACACAGCGTGGGATCGAAACCGGGTCTGTAGTGACGCCTCAAGCACTGTGATGCAGGTCCTTAGACCACTGCACCACTCGGAAGGCCAAATGTTCTATTTATTTGAGAAGAAATAGGGAAATATTTAAGAAAAGGGTGTCTTTATATTTGGCCGCAACTGTATGTCTCTTTTTTTATTAATGGGAATACTTTGGAACAGATTTACTAAATTAAACTCATTTTTACCTGAATTCCTGTTGAATTTACAGTCTCTTTGACCAAAACTAAAATATATATTTTTTACTGAAAACTTTGGGGGGCCCCCCAAAAGAAAACACTTGGCGGCCCGCGAGCCATGGCCGCCTATTGCCGACCCCTGGTCTACTTTACATGGAATGTACCTGATGTTTCAGCTCTCCTAAATAGGCTCTGTAGAGTTTATCTGAGTGGTTGACCATTTCGCTGGGATGGACCTCACCCAAAACTCCTAAGAGCTCATAGATTTTACTGAGAACTTGTTGGGAAAAAATAAGACAAATCAGAAACACAAATCAGTGTCAATAGGACTTGCAGGCAAACTAGTGTTATATTATACTGTATTATAGAGAGAGCAGAGAGTGATTCCTATGCCACTAGAAACATCGGCAAAGTCAAAGCTTGGATTTTGAAGAATTACAAGGTAGGAGAGTAAACATGGTTGAATATGTGGGGCCCCATTGAAAGAGCTATTCTGCGACACCTACTTGAAGGTGCCTGCTTTTTCACACTGTCAAAATGACCCCCATTAAGTAGGAACTGAACACTCACCTGTATCTGGGATTTTGTTCTTGTAGGAGAGCTCGACATAGAATTTGTCGAATATTTTACCAACTTTTAAGTCCTGAGCAATACTGGAGTCCTTAGTTAAATAGAGAACCTATAAAAGTTGTAAATCGCATTATATCAAGGAGCGGCATAAATATGATTTATCATTCAAAATATTGACTCCATCTATCTCAGTGTGATAAAAGTAAATATCAATACACTTTCTTGAAATCTTCACACATCAACTGTCCAAGCAGCTTCTGCCCAGTAACTTGTTGAGTTATGTAGGAAATGGAAAACTGACATTTAGTAAAAAGATGGTCTCATTTAACCAGTTTCCAATACAATCATCATCATGCATGTTAAATGCATGTTAATCATTCACCTTGATCAGGAGATCCAATGTTAGTGCCTTGCATTTTGCAGCTTTGTCCTTTGTGTACACAACCAAGCATATGTCCTAGGACCAGAGGAAATATGGAGTTAATACTGGGGAGTCCAAGGTGTCAAATAAAAATCACTTCAAAATGTATAAATGAATAAACAAATAAATACATCAGATGTAACAGTTAATAAAATACCCTGATATCAATGGCATAAGTCTTCTCCCAACCCTTGACGTTTGTAGATATCCTCTGCAAGAACTTGTCCAGTAGACTGATGGTCTCAACTCTTGTATCCCGGAGCTGCATTTAAATATGAACCAGTCATCAAGGCAACAACAACAAAATAGAACTGGACTGTCCTTCTACATTTCAATTGGGGAACTGATTTTCATTGACCTCATTCATTTGCACTAACCTCTTCACATGCCAGTGATTTTCGAAGAAAGTTGAGCAACCCATCTTCTTTTGAGAACAACAAGGATGCATGTAAAGCTTCAAGAGAAAACAAATAAATCAAATGATTGATGCCACTCACCACTTCAAAAACATAAACTGGTAATTTTAGATTTCACTAAAACACTATGTTGAATAGTCCACATCAGAATTAGAATAGCATCCTAGATCAGTGGCTTGCCCTTCTGACTCCTAGGATTCTCCAGAGCTAGGGAAGTTCTCAATTCCATACTCCTTGTGTCCTCTCTCCTCGCCGCCTCCTCAAAACCCATTGGAGGGGAAGATAAAAAAAATGAGGGACTTCTGGCTTTCTCATCCAATGGGTTTTGAGAAGGAGACGAGGATAGGATGAGAAGGCAATTGAGATCTTCCCATAGTGTGGACCAGCCTGCAATGTTGACGACCAGAGCCTCAGATGTAGCTGGCCTAAGAGTCAAGAGCTACAAAAAAGTAAGGACCCCTATAGTCCATAGAATGAAACAACATTGAGAAACACGCTAATTTAGGGTTTTAATCACTATTACCTATATAGTTAATCCCAAATCCCATTAATACCAAATGAATGGGTACATTTGCATCATTCAAAATGGATGCAATGCGCATGCGTAACAGTGATTAGCATCCCAAATAAATGGCTCTGGCCGCTGTCTCGAACAGGTGCCCACAGTCTGTGCCTCTTGATCCGAGCCAGGGTTCCACAATTAGGGGGTATGTAGTCTGCATTACGCCAATTATGTTGCAAAACGTTTTGCAACAGAAACCGTTTACTCCAAACGAAAAACGCAAACGAAAGTTTATATTAGTGTTCCCTGTAGCTCAGTTGGTAGAGCATGGCGCTTGCAACGTCAGGGTTGTGGGTTCGTTTCCCACGGGGGGCCAGTATGAAAAATGTATGCATTCACTAACTGATAAGAGCGTCTGCTAAATGACTAAAATGTAAATGTAAATATTAGACAAATTCAGATTGGTCCCTCCCCGTTTCATTTGCTTCCGTTTAAGAAACATTTTGCAACAGAATTGGCTAAATGAATACCCCCCAGCATTAGCAAGCCAAGGGGTAAAGTGCAAATCTATACCTTGTTAGCTAAATTGCAATGCTATCTACATAGGTAGTTATGCTGTTTGGGTCTGACAACAATTGAAATTAATATTGCACACTTTATGTAGACCTATAGTGAACCTTACCCAGCTCGTTCTCGCTGTTCGTTAGCATGCATTCTTGCCCCAAGTCCCCGATAATGTCATGACATATTAGCGCTGCATCTCTTGTGTCACCATCTGAGAGAGCTGCATGAAGTTTCAGAAGATGCCCTTGAATCCCTCCAACAACCTTAACTTTGTCGTCGGACATGTTCAACTAATCTTTGCTAGCTATCCTTGGAACACGTCAACATATTTTTCTTCTGTGGGTTTTATGGCGGACTACATCAACAACATCCATACGCGCGCGACAAGAAATACATCTAAAAGTTTAGACACGCCCATCAAAAGTATATTCACGACCATGCATGATGTTCAAAAACGTTACAAACCCGGAAATCAAATGTAAACTGTTTATAATGTAGCAATCTCAATCAAACTCAAATGTATATGGCAATTGAATTTCTTCCTAGCATGGATTAGCCTTTCAACGGGCAGCGATTGTGTCACAAGTCTAAGAAGTAACCTTACATTTATCGTCGTTTTCAAATGCTCAAGCAACGCTGAAAGCATACTGAGTACCTCAATAGTCATCAATTCTAAACGCATGCAACTGTAAAGAGCGTCATCTACTGGCATGGAGTGTTGATTCTATTCCTATGGAAAAAATATTGTTTATGAATTTATTTTGGAAACCAAAAACCATAATACATAAAGTTGATAGTTAGTGTGGACTCTACAGTCTGTAGAGAGAGGTAGAGAGCAATGTGTAGGTTGGCAGCAATCGGAATACTAACAAAAGAAAAACACTCTGTCTATCTTTTCATGAGGTTTAATAATGGCAGTTCAGCCAGTCACATTCATCTTCAGACTAAAACCTACTTTGTTTACACACACAAATCACTAGACTTTGTACATGTAACAACACTTACAGTAGTGAAATAGCCAAAACGAATGTAGAAAAAACGAAAGACTGAAAAATAAGACAAATAAAACAAAAAAGGACAACAATCTTCCCTCTCATCATTCTGGCAAACCAGAATTCCTCCAATCACTTACATCATCAGTTCGTGACAATCTTAATTCCAGCATTTTAAACCTTTATCTCCCACATTCATTAAGACGTTACAGGCCAATTTCCCAGACACAGATCTGGGCGGCAGGTAGCTTAGCGTTGTGCCAGTAACCGAAAGGTCGCTGGTTCTAATCCCTGAACCAACTAGGTGAAAAATCTATCGATGTGCCCTTGAGCAAGGCACTTAACCCTAATTGCTCCTGTTAATCGCTCTGGATAAGAGTGTCTGCTAAATTACTTAAATGTAAATGTAACAGATCAAGACTAGTCCTGGTTTAGAAGTATGTTTCGTGTGGCTCAGTTGGTAGAGCATGGCGCTGTCAGGGTTGTGGGTTCGATTCCCATGGAAGACTGGTATGGGGGGAAAAAAGTATGAAAATATATGCACTCAATACTGTAAATCCCAGAGCGTCTGCTAAATGCCTGAAATGTAAATGTTTAATGGAGATTCTCAATTTTCTGTACTTTTTAGTACAAGACTATGCGTAATCTGTGTCTAGGAAACTGGGCCTGAAGGTCCGTTCTCACTCAGTACTCACTCTCTCATACTTCATTAGTGCTTGTCGCAACAGTCTCAATCTCAGCCTAAAGGCTTTCATCTCCCACATCCATTAAGACATGACTAGGTATTTTCTCTCCTAGTAACCGCTCACTCCCTCTACTGTATCTCCCCTATGTCAGCCGCTGGCATGACAGCCCTGTTGCAATGGCAATAAAGGACAGCTGCACATCACCTTGTGCTCTGTCGGTAAGCAGCAGGGCGCCTCCCAGTCGTGACCCCAACCCTGGGTCATGGGGTCCCTTCAGGGGGTTCTTTGCTGCAGCGTTCTCCCCCACTGGCAGTGTTCTGGAACGCTGGCGCCCAGGAGAGTCTCCTCACACCTGGGCTATAGGGTCAACTCTGACCTCCTATACGTTTGGTCTTCCATCACAGTGTCGTGCCTGTTACCTCTTGTTAGAGGTGCGCACCTGGTGTCGGACCCAGCCTGTAGGAGCTACAGAACAGAATGATTATCATACATGCCTACTAATTACAGTCAGGCTGTGAAAGCAACTTAAGGAAGTGATGGAGACATAGGTTTATAGATGGGATCTTAACATGTGTAATATTGGATTAAGACACCATGTGTCCTGCATCCTGGTTAGGGGTGTATGATGTTGTAACACTCACAGCGTGGATGTCCTGGTGGTCTGGGGTTGCTGGCACTGCTGCCAAAGGAGGACTGAAAGTTGTGGATGGTCTCCTGCAAAATCTGCCTCTCTCTCCCCTGCAGCAACAATTCAGGTGAATAATAATTTAATATATTTTCATTGGATGTATCAAGGTGAACCCTCTTTGGTAACTAAACACAACAAGATAGAAATCAAACAAATAGATAGGCAGGGAACACATAGAGGGGGGGTAGTAAATATAAAAAACTCACCTTCCCAGCATTGAGTTCAGAAATGGCTGCCAGTATTTGTTGTCTCGGGCCATCCGACTTAATCCCCAGTTCCTTTAAATCTCCATCTGTTAGAGAAAGGAAAGCCTCCATATCCCCCTGTAGTGGATTGACTGAGTGAGTGGATGATATCAGGGTTAGGGTCAGGGTGTGTTTTTAAAGTATTCATACCAACCACAGATGCCCAAGCTCAACCTCGTCGGTGATGGTGCCACTGCTGGAGCCTCCACTGCTCTTGGAGCGTGGGTGGGAGGAGGCGGAGGACAGGGAGTCCCCCGGGGGAGGCTTGGGGGTGGGGGTTGGAGATGGGGTCAGGGATGGAGAGGTGCTCTTGGAGGTGGAGGAGTTCCCAGACTGGGGTCTCTTCTTCAGGTCAATCTTCTGCACAGAAAATAGATGTGTTTATCACTTCATCATGTTTTGCTAGTAATACAGACATGTTGTAAGCATGCATGAGCCTTTATAATGTCTTATAATAAGGCTGGTATATGTTATGTCTGACCCGTCTGGAGTGGACATCGTTGGCCACTAGGCTGGGGGTGCTGTGGATGTCTGGGAGGCTGATGTCAGGCACAGCGGGGGCAGGAGCAGCCACAGGCACAGGGGTGTGGCTTGGCACCTCTGCTGCCTGGGCCTTAGGATCCAGCAGGCCTGCAGCTCTCTTCCTCTGGGCAGCGATTTGAGACAGGACGCTCTCTGCACTGCCCCCTGTGGGGAAAGAGAGGAAACACAGCGCATGAGAAGCAGCAAATCAAATCAAATGTTATTGGTCACATACACTTGTTTAGCAGATGTTATTGAGGGTGTAGCAAAATGCTTGTGTTTCTAGCTCCGACAGTGCAGTAATATCTAACAAGTAATATCTAACAATTTCACAACATATACCCAATACACACAAATCTAAGTAAGGAATGAATTAAGAATATATATACATATGGACAAGCGATGTCAGAGTGGCATGGACTAAGATACAGTAGAATAGTATCAAATACAGTATATACAGATATGAGTAGTGCAAGATTTGTAAACATTATTAAAGTGGCCAGTGATTTCTAGTCTATGTCTATAGGTAGCAGCCTCTAATGTGCTAGTGATGGCTGTTTAACAGTCTGATGGCCTTGAGATAGAACCTGTTTTTCAGTCTCTCAGTCCCAGCTTTGATGCACCTGTACTGACCTCGTCTTCTGGATGATAGCGGGGTGAACAGGCAGTGGCTCGGGTGATTGATGTCCTTGATTATCTTTTTGGCCTTCCTGTGACATCGGGTGCTGTAGGTGTCCTGGAGGGCGGGTAGATTGCCCCCGGTAATGCGTTGTGCAGACAGCACCACACTCTGGAGAGCCTTGCGGTTGCGGGCGGTGCAGTTGCTATACCAGGCGGTGATACAGCCAGACAGGATCCTCTCAACTGTGCATCTGTAAAAGTTTGTGAGGGTTTTAGGTGCCAAGCCAAATTTCTTTAGCCTCCTGAGGTTGGAGAGGCTCTGTTGCGCCTTCTTCACCACACTGTCTGTGTGGGTGGTCCATTTCAGTTTGTCAGTGATGTGTACGCCAAGGAACTTGAAGCTTTCCACCTTCTCCACTGCAGTCCAGTTGATGTGGATAGGGGGGTGCTCCCTCTGCTGTTTCCTGAAGTCCACGATCAGCTCCTTTGTTTTGTTGATGTTGAGTGAGAGGTTATTTTCCTGGCACCACACTCCCAGAGCCCTCACCTCCTCCCTGTAGGCTGTCTCGTCATTGTTGGTAATCAAGCCTACTACTGTTGTGTCGTCTGCAAACTTGATGATTGAGTTGGAGGTGTGCTTGGCCATGCAGCCATGGGTGAACAGGGGGTACAGGAGTGGGCTGAGCACGCACCCTTGTGGTGCCCCAGTGTTGAGGATCAGCGAAGTGGAGGTGTTGTTTCCTACCTTCACCACCTGGGGTGGCCCGTCAGGAATTCCAGGACCCAGTTGCACAGGGTGGGGTTCAGACCCAGGGCCTCGAGCTTAATGATGAGCTTGGAGGGTATTATGGTGTTGAATGCTGAGCTATAGTCAATGAACAGCATTCTTACATAGGTATTCCTCTTGTCCAGATGGGATAGGGCAGTGTGTAGAGTGATGGCGATTGCATCGTCTGTGGATCTATTGGGGCGGTAAGCAAATTGAAGTGGGTCTAGGGTGGCAGGTAAGGTAGAGGTGATATGATCCTTGACTAGTCTCTCAAAGCACTTCATGATGACAGAGGTGAGTGCTACGCGTTTAGTTCAGTTACCTTTGCTTTCTTGGGTACAGGAACAATGGTGGCCATCTTGAAGCATGTGGGGACAGCAGACTGGGATAGGGAGAGATTGAATATGTCCATATACGTCTCGTGTCTGTGCCGTTGAATTGCACTAGCATTAGCTGTGTCTGCCCAAATCTCATTGATGAAAAGTCTGAAAGTAGGGGATGTGTGTGTGTGTGTGTGTGTGTGTGTGTGTGTGTGTGTGTGTGTGTGTGTGTGTGTGTAGCCTAGCACATGTATGCATATAAAGTCTGAAAGTAGGGGATGTGTGTGTGTGTGTGTGTGTGTGTGTGTGTGTGTGTGTGTGTGTGTGTGTGTGTGTAGCCTAGCGCATGTATGCATATGTACTTGTACCCGAGCGGTTGTGTGAGTCTGGCCCGTGGCGGTTGAGCCCTGCCACACCGTTGGAGCCCCCCGAAGAGTTGGGGGAGTGGTAGTTGCCTGAGTTGGAGGGGAAGGTGGACGAGGGGCCCTTGGTGATGCTGGGGAACTTGATAGACCTGCTCACCACACGACTGATAGGGTTCTGTGACACAGCATGAAATTAAATAATACTTTTCTTCCCTCCAAAATCAGGAACGATCTATCAGGGGTTTTCAATTTCATACAGTGAAAATTGTTTTTTCAGAAAATCATCGACAACTCGTGACTCACGATGTCAGAGTTGCCCCTGCTGTTGAAGTTGGCTTTGCAGGGCCTCTGTGGCATGGGCACAGAGGTCACTCTTGCCCTCTTTGATGACTCGAGAGCGGTCAGAGTTCCACGGCTCAAAGTCCGACGGGGGCAGGAAGGGTGGGATCACTGCCTTCAGCTTATCATTGGGCAGACGGGTCAGGGGCGCCCCGTTTCTCAGCTGGAAGTTTAGTAGAAGTTTTAATCAATTCAATCACACCAGCATTGCAGTATACAGTATATGCAGTAGCATGCACAGTAAATAGGCTATGGTCCCCAGTCCGGACAGAGCATATCAGTGTTCAGTTTTCTCTCAATAATATCCACAATGTGTAGCAGTTTGCCACAGGACTCTACAATGTTATTCGGCCAGCTTGAAACCTTTTAATGCATGCCAAAGAGTGAAACTGAAGTTTCAATGAAATGTAGCCACAGGGCTTAAGGTCAAGGAATTTTAATTCAAAACCACTTAAAATGTAAAGAATCCTACCATTGTGGTTATTAAAAAGTCATCCTTCTCCATTCCCGTCCTGCCAAGACCTATGAAACAGATACAAATTCACTTTCAAATAAATAAATAGGTAGTCTAGTACCATACTTGACATTCTCACATGTTCCTTTATCCAAGGCCCAACTGTTTCAACCACTGACCACAAAACAGTATGTTTCAACTAAATCTCTCAGTAAGAATATGGCCATTGTGAAAAATTAACCACCCCAAAACATCAAGGAATCAAGATGGTTTCTAGGAAATGCCACTCACAGACGTTTACGCTACTACTTTTGTTCAATTGCCATTTCCCAAAAACAATCCATGTACAATCAGCAGGACAGCGTCTTACAAGACTAGAGTGTTGGCATGGTGGTTCTAAACTGACTAAACTGTATTTACAAATATGCAGCTTTCAAAACTAAAACAACTACTTTGGAAGATTGTCTGTCATTTGTCAGTCATGTGTCATTTGTTTGTCATGTGTCACCACTGTCTTTGCTCTTGGCTGTCCACGCTGTGCTGATGTCAGTACTCCCCAGTGCTGCAGGGGGCGCTCCGTTGGGGGTGGCACACTTCCTCTCAGCCTTCATGGTGGCGTCCAGAGAGGCTTCGGGGTCATCGGGGAAGGGGGCCAGGCGGTTGGAGGACAGCCAGTGCCTTAAGAGTGTGGGTCAGCTTGAGCCTCCGGAACCTGTTAGACATACTGTTCCACCACGACTGGACAGGAAGGAGACAGTAGTCATGTGTCATGTGATAATAAACAGAGAGTACACAACATGCGGCTCGCAATCTGATTAATTTGGCTCTGGTCTTAACAGTGCCTAACCTTAAGTCCTCCTCTGTCATCAGGTGGTACGGGGACGTTGTTGAGAGACTGCCTGCTCTTGGAGCCAGTGAGGGGAGTCCTGCCCCGGTGTTTTCCCTTGTCTTTGTCCACCTGCATGCAGACGGACGCCAACAGCCTCACGAGCTCAGTGTCTGTGGGGAAGCAAATGGCTGAGCGTGACTGGGGTGCATTGGGTTTACCGGGGATGTAATCATTAGTCCAAAACGTTTTGCAAAGGAAACCGTTAACTCCAAACAGAAAATGTTTTGCAATTTCTATTGGACAAATTCAGGTAAGTCCCTCACAGTACAAATGCATTATAACACTTCACACTGACTATCTACACCAGTAATACACCCAGAAGCAGAGGCAGGTTATGTCATGGTTTTACCTGGGTCATTCAGCAGCATGACCAGGTCAAAGGCCGTGTATCCATTCTTGGCTCGCAGGTTGACATCTGCATCCTGATTGAGCAGATACTTCACCACATCTTTATTCCTATGAGCACAGGTACGAAAGAAGAAAAGCTCAGATAAAAAGCCCACTTTTAAAAAGCAAAGTTCATGCAACTTGACTGTATGAGTGTTTTAGCCTTTGTGTGTTTGTGAAGGTGTCTGTGTCGTACAAGAAAGTATAACCAAAATGGCTGCCACATGTCATAGGTCTTTACCCATGGTACGTGGCCTGCATGAGGCCGTCCAGACGTGTACTCCATCTTGTTTGTCCACGTCGGTGCTCTTCTCAACCAGGAGCTGCACCACTTCCAGCTGCCCGCTGACAGCTGCGATCATTAGGGGAGACGCCCCGCCTGGGTTGGTCATGTTCACCTGGGACGGGTCCTCCTCCAAGATCTCCTTCACCAGTTGGGAGTTGCCTGGGATACACAGTAAAACACATACAAAACATACACACACACGTGCAAACACATACACACAAGTGGAAGGGGGAAAAAGTAAGGAACTTGTCTGTCGGCCCTGCATTAAAAAACAGAATTGGTTAAAGAAAACTGTGATAAATAAAAAAGTATACCAGTTTCATTTCAGGACCAAAGGATTGACAGCCGTCCCATATAGATTGCAAAATAGTTGGGAAGAGATTTCTGACGTACCGATTCCATGGCATAGTGTTTATGAACTGATACGCAAAACGACGCCGGATTCAAAACGTATAATTTTTCAATTTAAATTACTATATAAAATTATTGCTACCAATAGAATGTTATTTATATGGGGGATCATCCCAGCTCTGCAGATTTTCCTGCGAAGAGACAGAATCATTAGATCATTTGTTTTGGTACTGTCCATTTGTGGCTTGTTTTTGGACACAGGTCCAGGAATGGCTAAAGGATTTTAATATTTACCTGGAGCTAACCCTGCAGATAGCATTACTGGGTGATCTGAAAAGTCATAGTCAATCGATCAATAATATAATAATACTTTTAGCAAAAATGTTTACTTTCAATTTACAATCTGTAGAAACAATGAGAATAGAAAGGTTCAGAACTTTTGTAAAACATCACAGTACAGTTGAAAAATATATGGCAAATAGGAATCCAATATGGATGGTGTTAAGAGATAGATGGGTGGTGTTGAATGGAGTTGAAGGATGGGACTAATAACATCTAACAACTAATAACAACAAGATAACTAATAATGTAAGCATTTTGTGAAAGAGCACAGTTAGAAAGATATGGCATATAGAAGCAAACCGGATGGACATCATGAAAATGATCGGAGAGGTTGAGGGTAGAGGAAGTTCAGGAGTAAAAACAAACAAAATATAATTATTGTAAAATTGACTGTGTCCATAAAATGTATATAGTATGTATAAGCTGGAAGTAGAGGCCTAAGCATTGTTGTTCACTAGTTTACTCCAATTAGGGAAGGGGTGGTGGGGTTGGAAAGTAATAAAGGGAAATATATCTTTTTTTAAAGGATATGTACATGTGTATGTATGTGTATGTATATATATGTATGTGTGTATATGTATGTATGTGTATGTATGTATATATATATGTATATGTATGTATGCGTGTGTATATATATATATATATATATATATATATATATATATATATATATATATATATATATATATATATATATATATATATATATATATATATATATTTGCGAGAGAAAAAAACATGGGGGATTGGAAGTGATGCAGACAATTACATTGATGGAAGTTACAATCTATCTGCAATATTAAAGCTGATCTACCCACAAAAAATTAAAATAAAATAAAAAAAACATACAGTCGTGGTCAAAGGTTTTGAGAATGACACAAATACTAATTTTCACAAAGTCTGCTGCCTCAGTTTTGATGATGGCAATTTGCATATACTCCAGAATGTCATGAAGAGTGATCAGATGAATTGCAATTAATTGCAAACTCCCTCTTTACCATGAAAATGAACTTAATCCCAAAAAAACATTTCCACTGCATTTCAGCCATGCCACAAAAGGACCAGCTGACATCATGTCAGTGATTCTCTCGTTAACACAGGTGAGAGTGTTGACGAGGACAAGGCTGGAGATCACTCTGTCATGCTGATTGAGTTAGAATAACAGACTGGAAGCTTTAAAAGGAGGGTGGTGCTTGAAATCATTGTTCTTCCTCTGTTAACCATGGTTACCTGCAAGGAAACACGTGCCGTCATCATTGCTTTGCACAAAAAGGGCTTCATAGGCAAGGATATTGCTGCTAGTAAGATTGCACCTAAATCAACCATTTATCGGATCATCAAGAACTCCCTGCCGACCTGGCATCTTTTCACTCCCTCCTCTCTACATTTTCTTAATCTGTTTCTGCTGCTAAGGCCACTTTCTACCACTCTAAATTCCAAGCATCTGCCTCTAACCCTAGGAAGCTCTTTGCCACATTTTCCTCCCTCCTGAATCCCCCCCCCCCCCCCCCCTCCCCCTCCTCCTCTCTCTCTGTGGATGACTTCGTCAACCACTTTGAAAAGAAGGTTGACGACATCCGATCCTCGTTTGTTAAGTCTAATGACACTGCTGGTCCTACTCACACTGCCCTACCCTATGCTTTGACTTCTTTCTCCCCTCTCTCTCCAGATAAAATCCTGCGACTTGTGACTGCAGGCCGCCCAACAACCTGCCCGCTTGACCCCATCCCCTCCTCTCTTCTCCAGACCATCTCCAGTGACCTTCTCCCCTACCTCACCTCGCTGATCAACTCATCCTTGACCACTGGCCATGTCCCTTCCGTCTACAAGAGAGCGAGAGTTGCTCCCCTTCTCAAAAAACCAACACTCGATCCCACTGATGTCAACAACTACAGACCAGTATCCCTTCTTTCTTTTCTTTCCAAAACTATTGAGCGTGCCGTCTTTAGCCAACTCTCTTGCTATCTCTCTCAGAATGACCTTCTTGATCCAAACCAGTCAGGTTTCAGGACTGGTCATTCAACTGAGACTGCTCTTCTCTGTGTCACGGAGGCTCTCCGCACTGCTAAAGCTAACTCTCTCTCCTCTGCTCTTGTCCTTCTAGACCTGTCTGCTGCCTTTGATACTGTGAACCATCAGATCCTCCTCTCCACCCTCTCCGAGCTGGGCATCTCCGGCGCGGCTCACTCCTGGATTGCGTCCTACCTGACCGGTCGCTCCTACCAAGTGGCGTGGCGAGAAGCTGTCTCCGCACCACGTGCTCTCACCACTGGTGTCCCCCAGGGCTCAGTTCTAGGCCCTCTCCTTTTCTCCCTATACACCAAGTCACTTGGCTCTGTCATATCCTCACATGGCCTCTCCTATCATTGCTACGCTGACGATACACAACTAATCTTCTCCTTTCCCCCTTCTGATAACCAGGTGGCGAATCGCATCTCTGCATGTCTGGCAGACATATCAGTATGGATGACGGATCACCACCTCAAGCTGAACCCTGGCAAGACGGAGCTGCTCTTCCTCCCGGGGAAGGACTGCCCGTTCCATGATCTCGCCATCACGGTTGACAACTCCGTTGTGTCCTCCTCCCAGAGTGCGAAGAGCCTTGGCGTGACCCTGGACAACACCCTGTCGTTCTCCGCTAACATCAAGGCGGTGACCCGCTCCTGCAGGTTCATGCTCTACAACATTCGGAGAGTACGACCCTGCCTTACACAGGAAGCGGCACAGGTCCTAATCCAGGCACTTGTCATCTCCCGTCTGGATTACTGCAACTCGCTGTTGGCTGGCCTCCCTGCCTGTGCCATTAAACCCCTACAACTCATCCAGAACGCCGCAGCCCGTCTGGTGTTCAACCTTCCCAAGTTCTCTCACGTCACCCCCCTCCTCCGCACACTCCACTGGCTTCCAGTTGAAGCTCGCATCCGTTACAAGACCATGGTGCTTGCCTATGGAGCAGTGAGGGGAACGGCACCTCTGTACCTTCGGGCTCTGATCAGTCCCTACACCCAAACGAGGGCATTGCGTTCATCCACCTCTGGCCTGCTGGCTCCCCTTCCTCTGCGGAAGCATAGTTCCCGCTCAGCCCAGTCAAAACTGTTCGCTGCTCTGGCACCCCAATGGTGGAACAAGCTCCCTCACGACGCCAGGACAGCGGAGTCACTCACCACCTTCCGGAGACATTTGAAACCCCACCTCTTTAAGGAATACCTGGGATAGGATAAAGTAATCCTTCTACCCCCCCCCCCACCCCAAAAAAAATAATAATTGTAAAGTGGTTATCCCACTGGCTATAGGGTGAATGCACCAATTTGTGAGTCGCTCTGGATAAGAGCGTCTGCTAAATGACGTAAATGTGCCCTTGAGCAAGGCACTTAACCCTAATTGCTCCTGTAAGTCGCTCTGGATAAGAGCGTCTGCTAAATGACTAAAATGTAAAAAAATGTAAACTTAAAGGAGAGAGGTTCAATTGTTGTGAAGAAGGCGTTAGGGTGCCCAAGAAAGTCCAGCAAGCGCCAGGTCTGTCTCCTAAAGTTGATTCAGCTGCGGGATCGGGGCACCACCAGTGCAGAGCTTGCTCAGAAATGGCAGCAGGCAGGTGTGAGTGCATCTGCACGCACAGTGAGGGGAAGACTTTTGGAGGATGGCCTGGTGTCAAGAAGGGCAGCGAGGAAGCCACTTCTCTCCAGGAAAAACATCAGGGACACACTGATATTCTGCAAACGGTACAGGGATTGGACTGCTGAGGACTGGGGTAAAGTCATTTTCTCTGATGAATCCCCTTTCCGATTGTTTGGGGCATCTGGAAAAAAGCTTGTCCGGAGAAGACAAGGTGAGCGCTACCATCAGTCCTGTGTCATGCCAACAGTAAAGCATCCTGAGACCATTCATGTGTGGGGTTGCTTCTCAGCCAAGGGAGTGGGCTCACTCACAATTTTGCCTAAGAACACAGCCATGAATAAAGAATGGTACCAACACATCCTCAGAGAGCAACTTCTCCCAACCATCCAAGAACAGTTTGGTGACGACCAATGCCTTTTCCAGCATGATGGAGCACCTTGCCATAAGGCAAAAGTGATAACTAAGTGGCTCGGGGAACAAAACATCGACATTTTGGGTCCATGGCCGGGAAACTCCCCAGACCTTAATCCCATTGAGAACTTGTGGTCGATCCTCAAGAGGCGGGTGGACAAACAAAAACCCACAAATTCTGACAAATTCCAAGCATTGATTATGCAAGAATGAGCTATCATCAGTCAGGATGTGGCCCAGAAGTTAATTGACAGCATGCCAGGGCGGATTGCAGAGGTCTTGAAAAAGAAGGGTCAACACTGCAAATATTGACTCTTTGCATAAACTTAATGTAATTGTCAATAAAAGCCTTTGACACTTATGGAAGGCTTGTAATTATACTTCAGTATACCATAGTAACATCTGACAAAATTATCTCATAACACTGAAGCAGCAAACTTTGTGAAGACCAATACTTGTGTCATTCTCAAAACTTTTGACCACGACTGTACACACATAAACACACACAGAGATATGTTTATGAACACGCACACAACAACGCACACAAGATATAATAATATGCCATTTAGCAGACGCTTTTATCCAAAGCGACTTACAGTCACGTGTGCATACATTTTTACATATGGGTGGTCGTGGGGATCGAACCCACTACCCTGGCGTTACAAGCGCCATGCTCTACCAATTGAGCTACAGAGGACCAGAGGATATGTGTCACATGTATGTGACCAATACACATTGATTTGATTTGACACACAGGATTACCACAGACCACTAAATTTCAGCTACAGACAATCTTATTGAAAAAAAGGTCTCTGGTCTCCACCCAAAAGTTTAAAATGTTTTCAGCCCTTGCAGACCCCACACAATCTTCCCTTCCAGGGTTTAGCACTTACGCCAGACTGCATTGAGCAACCATGTAAGACTGCCCAGTGCACATGCCATGTTAGATTCTCATAAAATCACATAGACCCTACTTCAGGGATGTTTGAGAATCACTTCTTGGTTTACCTACATTCATGGTTGGTTTACCTATTGTACACGCATGGTAGTGTTATGCCAACTCTTGCAGACATAACTCAATACGACAGCTTTTCCCTTACAATGCAATACGTCCTCTCACAAGGCAAACCTCGGTTTGTTTAATATGTGTCTGCGTCACCTAACTTCAAGGCACTGAAGACATCTGGTCTCCTCTTCTCGTCATCTATGAGGGGGTTAAAAGGACAGAAGATGAATGTACAAAGGACTGAAAACCTGGTGAAGCAACAATCCTACATGGTCACAATGAACTACGTTACCCACCACCACCACACACTACCCCATTGCTGAACCCAGTCACATTGGGTAACAAAATAAGGCAGGGAACCCTCAGTGGAGAAATACTGGAGAGATGTACAGGCTAAAGTTAAAGAGATTCTCCGCTACGTTTGTATACTTTTTAGCCAGTAGTTCTGAAAGTAGCACTCACGAGCCAAAAGTGGTCCCCGAAATGTGCACCACGTCATCGCTCTCTCTCTCTCTCTGCTGTGTCCCCTGAGACATTGGGCCCTCCTTCAACCTCATTGGATAACGCTGGGAAAGCCTCTTGCTAGCTGTCACTCAAATATGAGGGGCTCGAAGTTGAATTGCTAGGGGGCTGGCCCACGTGGGGGGAAATGTAGGGAAAATGGCGCTGCACCGATTCAAGAAAACAGTCGCCTTCATGGCTAATTGAGGTAAGACAGTCATTCTGCTCATAGATTATTCATGTATGAACTACACATTGAAACATCCAGACCCCCCTCAAAAATACTTTATTAGTCTCCAAAGTATCAGAGCATGTCTTTAACAAAGCTCAGTCCAAAACCATCAGGAGAGTGGACCACAATCACATGACTGCTAGCCAGGGAGACAGATGAGGGAACTCAAAACACACGTGACTGGTCCTAATTTTGTACTGAATTGTAGTTAAGGTTATTGTGCTTAGATGTACAGTATACCACACCAATAATGTATGTATTAAGAATGCAGGGGTGATATGGACACTACGTGAGCAGTGACTTGGCATCAATTGAACTGCAAAACAATTGGGAAAATGCATGCAGAAAATATTTTATTAAATTGTTTAGGTTAGGACCAATGACATGTATTAACCCTAAATGACTGACCGGGGGCACGCCCCCATTCTCATCGACGGGGCTGTAGTGGAACAGGTTGAGAGCTTCAAGTTCCTTGGTGTCCACATCACCAACGAACTATCATGGTCCAAACACACCAAGACAGTCGTGAAGAGGGCACGACAAAGCCTATTCCCCCTCAGGAGACTGAAAAGGTTTGGCATGGGTCCTCAGATCCTCAAAAAATTCTACAGCTGCACCATTGAGAGCATCCTGACTGGTTGCATCACCGCCTGGTATGGCAACTGCTTGGCCTCCGACCGCAAGGCACTACAGAGGGTAGTGCGTACGGCCCAGTACATCACTGGGGCCAAGCTTCCTGCCATCCAGGACCTCTATACCAGGCGGTGTCAGAGGAAGGCCCTCAAAATTGTCAAAGACTCCAGCCACCCTAGTCATAGACTGTTCTCTCTGCTACCGCACGGCAAGCGGTACCGGAGTGCCAAGTCTAGGTCCAAAAGACTTCTCAACAGCTTCTACCCCCAAGCCATAAGACTCCTGAACAGCTAATCATGGCTACCCGGACTATTTGCACTGCCCCCCCACCCCATCCTTTTTACGCTGCTGCTACTCTGTTAATTATTTATGCATAGTCACTTTAACTCTACCCACATGTACATATTACCTCAACTACCTCAACTAGCCGGTGCCCCCGCACATTGACTCTGCAACGGTACCCCCCTGTATATATAGCCTCCCTACTGTTACTTTATTTTACTTCTGCTCTTTTTTTTCTCAACACTTTTTTTGTTGTTGTTTTATTTTTTTAATTTTTGTTAAAAATAAATGCACTGTTGGTTAAGGGCTGTAAGTAAGCATTTCACTGTAATGTCTGCACCTGTTGTATTCGGCGCATGTGACCAATAACATTTGATTTGATTTGATTTGATTTGTTTTGAAGCCACCGCACAGCCATTTTGGTACTCCTCCATTGTAAAAAATATTTTGGAAGGTATAGAAATGCATTTATTAATGACTATATTTGTTTTTGACATGTTTATTCTATTACAGACTCATAATGCATACTTTTAAATTATATTAAGTGAATTGAATATAAAAACATATTTCTTAAAGGATTGCATGCAGTCGAAAACGTGATTTTCCTGTGTTTTATATATATTTCCACACTATGTGGTTGGAATAATACTGAGAAAATGTGAAAATTATGATAATGCCCTTTTAGTGTAAGAGCTGTTTGAAAAGACCGCCTGAAATTTCTGCCTGTTTTGGTGGGATGGTTTTGGCCTGCCTGGTGACATCACCATTAGTTAGACCAATAAGAAATAGAGTTCCAAACCTCTCTGCCAACAACAGCTCGTTTTCAGCTGCATTGGACCTTTATTTATTTCTGGAGACTACTGATGTTACTGTCCCCACTACAACAAATAAATACATGTAATGTTGTCCTGAAATACTGTAGAATTCCATTCTTTCCCATGAAGCACTGCTACTTTCGGGGAGTGCCAATATGGCGGCCAGTGGCTCCAAAGCCTCTCATTGGCCTTTACATTGAATCAGCAATCCAGGGTTTACTGAGTCATCATGATCATTAGAATAGGTAACTGATTGAACAAATTCTTGGAAGCTTCAGCTTCAGATAGCTCACCCCTTTGCAATGTTCAGTTAGTTGCCCGTTGCTGAACACAGCCCTGCTATAATAACAATTTGTCAAAGAAATGCAGAGCTCAGATGTTTTCAAGGGTAGGTTTAAAATCCAAACACAAGAGGCACATCAAAGAGAACAGGTGTCTAAAGGGGAAACTCTGTAACGATGACTGTTTCTTTTAGACAGCCAAGGTGTGACCACTGACTGCATTTCAAGATTATTCCAGTGTTCTCCTGAATGTTTCTTCAGCAGGACACAGAACCCTGAATCAGTATCAAGCCCTGCTAACAATAACATTTCCTAAACAAATTGAAACCTAGCCTAAAGGTGTTATACAGGGGGTCTGTTCCAAGTAAGCTTAATGATAGAGCAAGCGAATGGCCATGCTGTGAGGCAGCTAGGAGCGCCGTCATATCCTCGCCCCCGCCAAAGCAGCCGATGCGATTGTTGTTGTTGCCGTTGGCGATGCCCTCGGCGAGCGCCAGGTGGTCGTAGTCGTCGACGAAGGTGCCACTCTCCAGGAGGAGCTTGGCCACGTGGGTGTGGCCGCCCCTGGCCGCCACGGTCAGATCACTGGCCCCCATCCGGTTCCTGCCGTTCATCTCTGCCCCGTTCTCCAGTCGGATGTGGGCCACATTTAGATGGCCAAACCTGTTGGACAACAAGACAATGTCATGATCCTCTGTAGCTCAGTTGGTAGAGCATGGCGCTTGCAACACCAGGGTTGTGGGTTTGATTCCCAGGGCCACCCGTATGTAAAAATGTATGCACGCATGACTGTAAGTCGCTTTGGATAAAAGTGTCTGCTAAATGGCACATATTATCATGGAACTTTCCAGAGATTTCCAAAAACATTCTGTAGTAAGAGGTAGGCAATGGACAAACGATGCTCTTAATGCTTCCTGTTTTGTAGACTAGGGGAACTCTCACATGGGGTCATTGCTCACATAGTACACAGGTGAGAGCAGAGAGGCTATAAGGACACTCCTGACCTGCTCAACAACTAACCAAAATCTAAAAACGGACCCTTACCTGACTAACCAATTATGAAATTAAATATCGGTTTGCAGGTCAGTGGTGTCCATATAGCCTTTGTCGTAAATATATTTGACTCAAAAGTAGTCAACTCAAAAATATCTCTCAAGAAACTGGAGCCTGTGAATCCAGAAATGAGACTTTTATTATCTAATAACAGAAGCCAAGCAGTTCCATGGAGCGGCTGTCTCTCTCTGGCTTAGAGCTCCCTTTATACACACACACATACATAATCATGTTACATAGCATATACAGTCCCTCCCCTTAGGGCAAATTATTAACTTATTTTAGTGCCACTCTACCTTATCTTTCAACGTCCATGTGGTTTACTCCAAAAGGCCATGGGCGCTTTTCCATATGAGGCCTGTTTCCCTAATCTCATTATATTGGTGGCAGACCCTTTCTTTTTTTCTATATTTTTTTTTTTTTTTGGGGGGGGGGGTGGATCAGCTTAATATTGCAGATAGATTGTATCTTCTATCAATGTAATTGTCTGCATCACTTCCAATCCCCCATGTTTTTTATATATATACTCCCCTTTATTACTTTTCAACCCCGCCATCCTTTCCCTACTTGGAGTAAATTAGTGAACAACAATGCCCAGGCCTCTACTTCCGGTCTATACTTACTATCTACACCTTATGGACACAGTTAATTTTACAATAATTCTATTATATATATATATATATATATATATATATATATATATATATATATATATATATATATATATATATATATATATATATAATGTATTTTTTTGCTCCTGAACTTCTTCTACTCTCAACCTCTCCGATCATTTTCATGATGTCCATCCGGTTTGCTTCTATATGCCATATCTTTCTAACTGTGCTCTTTCCCAAAAGCTCCCAACATACAACCTATATACTTATTATGGACACAGTATGCTTACATTATTAGCTATCTTTGTTATTATTTGTTGTTATTTGTTATTAGTCCCATCCTTCAACTCTATTCAATACCTCCCATCTATCTCTTAACACCGTCCATATAGGATTTCTATTTGCCATATATATTTCAACCGTACTGTGATGTTTACAAAAGTTCTGAACCATTCTATTCTCATTGCTTCTACAGACCCTTTCTTAAAAACAATACACATACATACATTAATGCATGTTTATACACTGTATTGGCTATATTCCTTATTTGAGCATGCATCTGGATTACAAAATGTCAATCATGTTTACTATATTTTACCTTTGACATTTCCCAACATTTGCCTTAATGATGAGAGCAGAGAGGCTATAAGGACACTCCTGACCTGCTCAACAACTAACCAAAATCTAAAAACGGACCCTTACCTGACTAACCAATTATGAAATTAAATATCGCTTTGCAGGTCAGTGGTGTCCATATAGCCTTTTCCAGGAGAGCATATGGCTCTTACCGTTAAAGATTACCTTTATGTTTTTGGGAAACTCACCCCTGCTAGTAAGGATTGTTTTATATTGTAATATAATATTATAATTATATAATTTTAATCGGGGACACACCCATTTAACATCTGTATAAGTTATTGACCAATGAGCACATAAACTGGTAGCGACCACACCTTGTAGCCTGCATGAGAGGCGTCCAGCCATAGTTGTTACGGCTGTCCACCGAAGCCCCCTATCGCAGTAGAAATCGGACCAGATTCTCATGTCCACTCGCCGAGGCGAACTGCAACGCCGTGTTGCGCTGGCACCAGCGAGATTCCGGGTGATGTCCACAACATTGCATTCTGACCCCACTTCTGACCGCAGTCTGCTTTGTCTCCCGAACTCTTTCGCCCCGGTATCATGAATCCCTCGAGCAGTTTCGTAGTCTCCTTCATCACTAGCACGAAACGTTTCCCGGAACACCTAAATTAATCTCCAAGGTTAGTTTGAGTTCCAGTTGTGGTGTTCTAAAACTTTTCTCCAATGTCTATCGGTGGCCCATCTTTCAAAAGCATGACGCACTAACAAGTGTAAAGTTCACTCGAGTAATACGCAGGTTTGGTTTGTACTATCACAAATATTATAAAAATATGTAAATAATATAGCAACCAGTGTTACTATCTATCCCGTCTCAACCTCTGGAAATCTCTTCGTTCCCTGTTGCCATTCTGCGCGTGTGCAAGATGCATAAAACATAATAGTGGTCTTTTTTCGGACCACCCAGCCTGGCAGCCAATCAGCCCAGCAAGTACAATTAAATGCTTAACTCGCAAGCTCTAACCAACATTGCAGTAATTACAATCTATCACATTAATTTGTAGTATAGCAACTTAATATTCATATTTTAATGGTCAACTTTAATATTCATTAGGCATGACATGGGATTTTGGATATACAGTGGGGAGAACAAGTATTTGATACACTGCCGATATTGCAGGTTTTCCTACTTACAAAGCATGTAGAGGTCTGTAATTTTTTATCATATGTACACTTCAACTGTGAGAGACGGAATCTAAAACAAAAATCCAGAAAATCACATTGTATGATTTTTAAGTAATTAATTTGCATTTTATTGCATGACATAAGTATTTGATACATCAGAAAAGCAGAACTTAATATTTGGTACAGAAACCTTTGTTTGCAATTACAGAGATCATACGTTTCCTGTAGGTCTTGACCAGGTTTGCACACACTGCAGCAGGGATTTTGGCCCACTCCTCCATACAGACCTTCTCCAGATCCTTCAGGTTTCGGGGCTGTCGCTGGGCAATACGGACTTTCAGCTCCCTCCAAAGATTTTCTATTGGGTTCAAGTCTGGAGACTGGCTAGGCCACTCCAGGACCTTGAGATGCTTCTTACGGAGCCACTCCTTAGTTGCCCTGGCTGTGTGTTTCGGGTCGTTGTCATGCTGGAAGACCCAGCCACAACCCATCTTCAATGCTCTTACTGAGGGAAGGAGGTTGTTGGCCAAAATCTCGCGATACATGGCCCCATCCATCCTCCCCTCAATACGGTGCAGTCGTCCTGTCCCCTTTGCAGAAAAGCATCCCCAAAGAATGACGTTTCCACCTCCATGCTTCACTGTTGGGATGGTGTTCTTGGGGTTGTACTCATCCTTCTTCTTCCTCCAAACATGGCGAGTGGAGTTTAGACCAAAAAGCTCTATTTTTGTCTCATCAGACCACATGACCTTCTCCCATTCCTCCTCTGGATCATCCAGATGGTCATTGGCAAACTTCAGACGGGCCTGGACATGCACTGGCTTGAGCAGGGGGACCTTGCGTGCGCTGCAGGATTTATTCCATGACGGCGTAGTGTGTTATTAATGGTTTTCTTTGAGACTGTGGTCCCAGCTCTCTTCAGGTCATTGACCAGGTCCTGCCGTGTAGTTCTGGGCTGATCTCTCACCTTCCTCATGATCATTGATGCCCCACTAGGTGAGATCTTGCATGGAGCCCCAGACCGAGGGTGATTGACCGTCATCTTGAACTTCTTCCATTTTCAAATAATTGCGCCAACAGTTGTTGCCTTCTCACCAAACTGCTTGCCCATTGTCCTGTAGCCCACCCCAGCCTTGTGCAGGTCTACAATTCTATCCCTGATGTCCTTACACAGCTCTCTGGTCTTGGCCATTGTGGAGAGGTTGGAGTCTGTTTGATTGAGTTTGTGGACAGGTGTCTTTTATACAGGTAACGAGTTCAAACAGGTGCAGTTAATACAGGTAATGAGTGGAGAACAGGAGGGCTTCTTAAAGAACAGGTCTGTGAGAGCCGGAATTCTTACTGGTTGGTAGGTGATCAAATACTTATGTCATACAATAAAAAGCAAATTAATTACTTAAAAATCATACAATGTGATTTTCTGGATTTTTGTTTTAGATTCCGTCTCTCACAGTTGAAGTGTACCTATGATAAAAATTACAGACCTCTACATGCTTTGTAAGTAGGAAAACCTGCAAAATCGGCAGTGTATCAAATACTTGTTCTCCCCACTGTAGGCCTACTGTTCTCTAGGCTTCTAAATGAGAGAACACTGGACATTTTTTTTGTATGGCACTATTGTTTTATATTGCTTTTTATAAATTGGACTTCTGGTTGTTAATTTAATTGACAATTGTCTTTTATAAATGCAGTCCAGTGGAGGCTGCTGAGGGGAGAACGGCTCATAATAATGGCTGGAACAGAGCTAATGGAATGGCATCAAACACATAGAAACCATGTGTTTGATGTATTTGATACCATTCCACCAGTTCTGCTCCAGCCATTACCACGAGCCCATCCTCCCCAATTAAGATGCCACCAACCTCCTGTGAAATGCACTATAAACATGCATACCCTCATTATGGACCTGTGAGCTGTTATGAATACTGTGCAGAGCAAAATCCAGAATATACACACAATACTAACTGCAGTCAGATTCTCTACCCTTCTCCTTTAGTGTATACCTGTTCACTCCCCCTCATCAATTAAAACCATTGTATGGGCTAGAGCAGGGGTGTCAAACTCATTTTAGCTCAGGGGCCACATGGAGGAAAATCTATTCCCAAGTGGGCCGGACCGGTAAAATCATGGTATATATAACTTAAAAACAACAACTTCAGATTGTTTTCTTTGTTTTAATACTATCAACATAAAACATAAAGCTGGAGCCTGAGGACAGTGTGTCCAAAATAGTACAAGCACAACATCACTATTAATCATAATATTATTTGAAAATTCTAAAGAAAAAGAACACACAAACACACAATGCCTCAGTGATTCACATAACTGTTTCACAGATCACAGAACTATATCAGGGTGTCATTTCTCAGGCAGAAATGTAGATACAAATACTGAAATCCTGTTCCCCAAATAAGTGCAAGAACCACAGAGTCAAGAATAGGTTAAATATACAAATAAAATAAAATCAATTAAAAACAATAGCACATCAACATAAAAACATATAAACATAAAGCTGGAGCCTGAGGACAGTGTGTCCAAAAGCACAACATCACTATTAATCATAAAACACCTCAAGTTATTTGAAATTCTGAGGACAAACAACACACAAACACACAATGCCTCAGTGATTCACAGAAGTATATCACAGATCACAGAACTATATCAGGGTGTCTCATGCAGCACTTTAAGTGGGGTTGCATAGTTTATTTGACTCCTGATACCTGGCATCTTTTAGCTTTCACCAGCGCATCAATATCAGGCGTCACATCCTGAGTGGCAGCCAACTTCCGGATGTGATTCAAGTGCTTGTGCGTGAGCCTTGAGCGCAGCTTTGTTTTATTCATGACGTTATCCATCTTTAATGACTTGCAACACAAAGCCTCCTGGTGCAAAATACAGTGAAAAGTCCAAAAATCACGTCCTCCATTTGCAGATTGCACTTTCTCTCTGAACTTTGTCACAACGCCTGCTTTTTTCCCGATAATTGAGGGCGCACCATCTGTAGCCAGGCTGACAGCGCGGGACCAGTCCACTCCGACCCTGTCCAGCGCGCCGACGAGTGCAGTGAAAATATCAGCTGCTGTCGTTGTATCTGTCATGGGCACCAACTCCACGAACTCCTCGGTGACGGTCAATGTGTCATCAACTCCGCGGATGAAAATGGCCAGTTGTGCAACATCTGTAATGTCCGTGCTTTCATCAATTGCAACCGAAAACGCAATAAATGACTTTACTTTTTGCTTCAACTGGCTGTCCAAATCCACTGAAAGATCGGAAATCCTGTCTGCAACTGTGTTTCTTGTCAGGCTGATATTTGCAAAAGCCTGGTGCTTTTCAGGGCACACAATCTCTGCTGCCTTCATCATGCATGTTTTTACAAATTCACCCTCACTAAATGGTTTTGAAGCCACTGCGATTTCATTAGCAATGAGGTAGCTAGCTTTCACTGCAGCGTCACTGATGTCTCGGCTGTGAGTAAACACAGACTGCAGTTTCTTCAGACCCACCAACAGTTCATTCACCTTCTCTCTTCTCCGCTGTCCTTGAAAGTTGTCATATTTGTCGGCATGAAGACTCACATAGTGGCGACGAAGGTTATATTCTTTCAGCACTGCAACATGCTGTGAACACACCAAACATACAGCTTTCCCATTCAATTCCGTGAATAAATAGAAGGATGACAATTTTTCTTGGAACACTCTGCGTCCACTTTTCTCTTTTTTGACAGAGACATATTGGGGCAATGAGGGTGCCAAAGCACATAATGTTAAAAGTAGAAGCCGTAATAAATATTGCGGGCAAAACAAAGTAGCTCATCCGGACTGGCTGCACTTGCTTGACCTATTTGCTCTGCCCCTGTATAAACAGTTTGCTTGCTTAACACAATTGCTATTGCGCCATCGAGTGGACACAATTGGAACAGCAGTTTATTTTATTGAAAAATTGCAGCTCATTTTTATACTTTACAAAATCATCTCGCGGGCCGGATTAAACCCGTTTGCGGGCCTGATCCGGCCCGCGGGCCGGACGTTTGACACCCCTGTTCTAATATTTATACATTTCTTAATTCCTTTCTTTATATTTTGGGGATTTGCGTGTATTGTTTTGTATTATTAGGTATTACTGCATGTTGGAGCTAGGAACATAAGCATTTTGCTATAACATCTGCAAAATATGTGTACGTGACCAATAAAATGTGATTTGCTTTTATTTGGAATATTATCTTGTGTTTTTTTCTTTTTTCATGGCTGGTATGATTTTTATGGCTGTTATTTTGCCCTCAGGGTGAGAATACAGAAGTTATAAAATACTGTCTTACTGGTGTGACGACCCTCCCACTCTGTCTGCCGTATTCTCTCTTTGCTCTTGTTTCCTTATTAGGATGCCGGTGGGCGGAGTTGGGAGGGTCGTCAGCTACATGGGAAACACCTGGGCCGGGTGTGTCCCAGCATAAATGGACCTCTTCCACATTCATTGAGGAGACTCTCTCCAGGCAGATACTTTGACTGATTTTGGTTGTGGTATTTTTGTGGCTTTTTGGTTGTTTGCTTTGGCACCTTTCAACACTTTGCATTATTACATTTATGCATGCAAACACTCACTTACACTACTGATTACTGATTACACACACCATTGTTATTTGATTTAGTTTACTTTAGCTAATAAATATATATTTTGGGTATTCCTTGTCTCCACGTGTCTCCCTTTTGTTACGAACTTGAGCCGGTTCGTGACACTGGAAACAAGGTTGAATCAGTATAAAGATGGTACTGACCAGCAGGACCCAGTCACAATCATTTCTGTATATCATCCACAGTTTACCTAATGTCACTGTCAATCAGACAGTTAGACACAATACAGTATACCATGCTTTTTAGAGCTGTCAGTCTTGGCTGCACTAGGGTAGCACCAGCACGGCATTATTTGGAGGACACATAAGACCCTTGTACTGACAGATGGACATACAATAGTAGAACAGGATGACAGACAGTTGCATACCGATAACCAATGCAAACATGGACCAGTGGCTGTCATAACAAAGTCCAAATGAAAACCCTGTGGATGCTGTAGACAGTGGTGTCAGTCATCACCTCTGTCACTACACCCTGTTTCGGGCTATTTACTGTGTAATTACATGCACACGCGTACACACACAAACCTACACACAGGAAAATCTATATAAACCTTTAAACCTAATGCACATTGATACATTCTATTACATAATCTGTTCACAGATGTAATGGTATGATCCTCTTATTTGGTCTACATACAGTATGTTGTAATAGCATTCCCCACTCTGTTGCAGAGTAAAATCCACTACTACAGTAGGCTACTATAAACTAAATAAACACATATGTTTGCCAATGTGTTGTAATCACACACACCCAAGGGTCGATAGGTAGACTACTTACTGAATCACAGATAATGTTGTCATTTCATAGCACTCTGGCTCCATAGTGGCAGAGATGCAATCACTAGAGGAGTGATAAACTACCAACTGAACTGCACCACAACAAAACTAATCTATCAGATTAGTCAGATTATATTAAACCCTTGACCAGAATCATAGTACTGCATCATCCTACCACCCCTATCTTGTAGTTATTCCAAGGTCTTTGGTACACAAAAAAAGGTGCTATTTAGAACCTAAAAGGGTTATTTGGCTGTCCCCATAGGATAACCCTTTCAAGAACCCTTTTTGGTTCCAATTAGAACCTTTTTGGTTCCAGGTAAAACTATTTTGGGTTCCATGTAGAACCCTTTCCACAGACGGTTCTACATAGAACCCAAAAGGGTTCTACCGGGAACCAAAAATGGTTCTATCTGGAACTCAAAAAGGGTTCTCCTATGGGGACAGCCGAATAACCCTTTTTTGAACCCTTTTTTCTGAGAGTGTATAATGACATCCACTCTGAACAGTGTGACTTGTAGCCCTATTTTAGTCACAGACAGTCGGTTGTTGGCAAAATAAATGCTTTTATTTCTGGCCAGGGAATTACAAAAGCATGTTAATGATATGGTGCATGCACTGTGTTTGCTCCCACAAACCTCTGTACCGGTCAACACAATTCAAGAGGAAAGAAACAACCTTCTGGATCTACAGTGAAAAACACAGCTCAGATAGCTGTTATAGTGGGGAATAAGGCATTATAAAATTATTCTACAGTTGGAGTATTTGAGATATTATCTACACACCCTCCCCTACCACCTGCTCTAGCCCATCCCTATCCTCTCTCCTGCCCCCTAGGCTTGACAAAACATACCTTCTAATGTTACATCTAGTACAGGTTTTGAATTGAATCCCATTCCATACACTGTAACCATTAATCTGTCTTCTGTATTGACAGAAATGCATAATTTCTACTTGATTTGACCTACATTGACATATGACGTTGGGAGAATGTTCACTCACCGTTTTACTGTCACGGTTTCGGCCGAGGCTGCTCCTCCTCCTGGTTCGGGCAGGCTTTGGCGGTCGTCGTCCCCGGAGTACTAGCTGCCACCGATCGATGTTTCATGTTCGTTTGGTTTTGTCTTTATGTTGTACACCTGTGTCTTGTTAGTCCTCGTTAGTGTCCTATTTAGTTCTCGTTGGTTGTGTTTGTCTTTGTGTGTGATTGCTCTTCTGTTTTCGTGTTGGAGCTACGTACTTCCCTCCAGTGTTTTGGAGAGGGTTTTCGCACATGTTAGTGCGCCGTTTGTTTGACGCCTGTGTGCGCCGTGATTTCGCCTTCGGGCTTATTGTGCTTATTTTCTACGTGATTATTGCACTAAAGTCTTTTGGACTGAGCTTCTGCGTCCTGCGCTTGATTCATGCACCACACCCACCTTCAGCACCCCTTGACAGAATCACACACCAGAATGGAATCAGCAGGATCTGCAGTTACGCCTGAGTCGCTCGAGGAGCATGTCCGCGGCCAAGATGACCAGATACGACAACTGGGGACCGCTCTACAGGACGTCATCAACACCTTGCACCGATAGGAGGCCAGCGGGGTACCCACTCCTCCACCTACCCTGCCAACCCCATCGGCCGGTCCACCAGTCCCAGGTCCGGAACCCAGGGTGATTCGGCTCTCGCTCCCGAGGGCGTATGACGGAACAGCTGCCGGGTGTCAGGGGTTCCTCCTGCAGGTGGAGCTCTACCTGGCCACTGTACACCCGGTGCCCTCGGGACACGAGAGCGTTTCCGCCCTCATTTCCTGTCTCACGGGCAAGGCGTTGGAGTGGGCTAACGCCGAGTGGAGGAAGATGGACACCAACACCATTTCCTACGCCGAGTTCTCCCGTCGCTTCAAGGCCGTGTTCGACCATCCACCTGAGGGCAAAGCGGCGGGGGAGCGTCTAGTCCACTTGAGACAGGGGAGGAGGAGCGCACAGGCGTTTGCTTTAGAGTTCCGGACTCTAGCGGCGGACGCAGGGTGGAATGAACGGGCCCTCATCGACCATTTTCGATGTAGCCTACGGGAGGACGTTCAACGTGAGTTGGCCTGCAGGGATACCCATCTTACCTTCGACCAGTTGGTCGATATGTCCATCCGTCTGGACACCCTGCTGGCCACCCGTTGACGTCCCGAGGGGGGTCCGTCCATTCCGCCCTCCGGCACCTCCGAGCCGAGCCCTATGGAGCTCGGGGGTGCCGGCGCTAGAGAAAGGAGGAGGAGGAGCCCGAGGGGGCCTGTCTCCTGCACCAAGTGCGGTCGTGGAGGGCACACTGTGGCCAGGTGCTGGGGAGGGTTCTCCGGGGGGGAAGACAACAGGCCACGCACTGGGGGGGCCTCCCAGGTGAGTAGACGTCCCACTTACCCAGAGCTTTCTGTTGCGCACTTTTGTATACCTGTGTGTTTTCCACAGGTTGCACCTCATTCCCAGCATAAGGCGCTAGTAGATTCAGGCGCAGCTGGGAATTTTGTTGATCGGAAGTTTTGTGTAGATTTAGGGATCCCTCTCCTACCTGTTGACAAACCTTTTCCCGTTCATGCCTTAGATAGCCACCCGTTGGGGTCGGGGTTGATTAGGGAGATCACAGCGCCACTTAGGATGTGTGCGCAGGGGGGTCATGAAGAGACTATACAGCTGTATCTGATCGACTCTCCTGCGTACCCAGTGGTGCTGGGAATCCCCTGGTTAAGCACCCATAACCCTGCTATTTCGTGGCAACAGAGGGCTCTCGATGGGTGGTCTGCTCAGTGCGAGGGGCGATGTCTGGGTGTTTCCGTGGGGGCGACTTCGGTGGAAAGTCCAAACCAAGTGCCCGCACTGCACATTCCGCCTGAATATCGGGATTTAGCTCTCGTGTTTAGTAAGACTAGGGCGACGCAGTTGCCTCCTCATAGACAGGGGGATTGTGCGATTGATCTCCAGGCAGGAGCAGCGCTCCCACGGAGCCATGTGTATCCTTTGTCTCAAGAGGAGAGAAAAGCTATGGAGACTTACATAGCCGAATCTTTGAGACAGGGATACATTCGGCCCTCCACTTCTCCCGCCTCCTCGAGCTTCTTTTTTGTGAAAAAGAAAGATGGAGGGTTGCGCCCGTGCATTGATTACCGTGGTCTCAATCAGATTACTGTGAAATACAGTTATCCACTCCCTCTGATTGCGACCATGACGGAGTCATTGCATGGAGCGCGGTTTTTCACAAAACTGGATCTCAGGAGCGCGTATAACTTGGTGCGCATTAGGGAGGGCGACGAATGGAAGACAGCGTTTAGTACCACGTCAGGTCATTTCGAGTATCTTGTCATGCCATATGGGTTGATGAATGCTCCATCAGTCTTCCAATCCTTCGTAGATGACATTTTCCGGGATATGCAGGGACAAGGGGTGGTCGTGTACATTGATGATATTCTGGTGTACTCGTCTACCCGAGCCGAGCATGTAACCCTGGTGCGTCGTGTATTGAGGAGGCTGTTGGAGCACGACCTATATGTCAAGGCAGAGAAATGTCTGTTTTTCCAGGAGTCGGTCTCCTTTTTGGGTTATCGGTTGTCCGCGTCAGGGGTGAGAATGGAGGTGGATCGTGTGTCCGCTGTGCGTAATTGGCAAACCCCAACCACTGTAAAAGAGGTGCAGCCGTTCTTGGGCTTTGCGAATTACTACCGGAGGTTTATCCGGGGTTTTGGACAGGTGGCAGCTCCCATCACGTCCCTTCTGAAAGGGGGTCCGGTGCGCCTGCAGTGGTCAGCTGATGCGGACAGGTGTCACGATCGTCTGAAGAAGCGGACCAATACGCAGCGCGTGGAGTGAACATGATGACTTTTATTTAATAAAGCAACCACGAAAAACAACAAATGACGATAGTGAAGTCCTCTGTAACACTGACAGAAACATGGAACAAAAACCCACAAAACCAAGGAGAAACCACACAGTATAAATATGGCTCCCAATCAGAGATAACGAGCCGACAGCTGACACTCGTTACCTCCGATTGGGAGTCATATGACTAAACAAGCACAATCACCAAACATAGAAATCAACAACCTAGACACCCCAACATAGAAATACACCCAAACAAATGAAAATGAACAACCCTGGCTCAAATATCAAAGTCCATGGAGCCAGAGTGTCACAGTACCCCCCCCTAAAGGTGCGAACTCCGGGCGCACCAACATAAGGACTAGGGGAGGGTCTGGGTGGGCGTCTGTCCACGGTGGCGGCTCTGGCCCCGGTCGTGATCCCCACCCCACCACAGTCACAACCTGCTTCAGTAGCCTCCTCCCAATGACCACCCTCCAACTAACCCCACCTGGACTAAGGGGCAACACCGGACTAAGGGGCAGCACCGGGATAAGGGGCAGCACCGGGATAAGGGGCAGCACCGGGATAAGGGGCAGCACCGGGCTAAGGGGCAGCACCGGACTAAGGGGCAGCACCGGGCTAAGGGACAGTACCTGACTAAGGGGCAGCACCGGACTGAGGGGCAGCTCCGGACTGAATGGCGGATCCTGGCTGGCTGGCTCTGGCGGATCCTGGCTGGACGGCTCATGGCTGGCTGACGGATCTGGCTGCTCATGGCTGGCTGACGGATCTGGCTGCTCATGGCTGGCTGACGGATCTGGCTGTTCATGGCTGGCTGACGGATCTGGCTGCTCATGGCTGGCGGAAGGCTCTGGCTGATCCTGTCTGGCGGACGGCTCTGGCTGATCCTGTCTGGCGGAAGGCTCTGGCTGATCCTGTCTGGCGGAAGGCTCTGGCTGATCCTGTCTGGCGGAAGGCTCTGGCTGATCCTGTCTGGCGGAAGGCTCTGGCTGATCCTGTCTGGCGGAAGGCTCTGGCTGCTCCTGTCTGGCGGAGAGCTCTAGCGGCTCCGGTCTGGCGGACGGCTCTGAAGGCTCATGGCAGACGGGCGGCTTTGCAGGCTCAGTACAGACGGGCAGTTCCTGCGGCGCTTGGCAGACGGACAGTTCAGACGGCGTTGGGCAGACGGGCAGTTCAGACGGCGTTGGGCAGACGGACAGTTCAGGCCCCGTTGGGCAGACGGGCAGTTCAGACGGCGTTGGGCAGACGGACAGTTCAGGCCCTGTTGGGCAGACGGCCGACTCTGGCTGTCTGAGGCGCATCGTAGGCCTGGTGCGTGGTGCCGGAACAGGAGGTACCGGGCTGAGGACACGCATCTCAGGGCTAGTGCGGGGAGAAGCAACAGGGCATGCTGGACCCTGGGGACGCACCGTAGGCCTGATGCGTGGTGCCGGAACTGGAGGTACCGGGCTGAGGACACGCATCTCAGGGCTAGTGCGGGGAGAAGCAACAGGGCATGCTGGACCCTGGGGACGCACCGTAGGCCTGATGCGTGGTGCCGGAACTGGAGGTACCGGGCTGAGGACACGCATCTCAGGGCTAGTGCGGGGAGAAGCAACAGGGCATGCTGGACCCTGGGGACGCACCGTAGGCCTGATGCGTGGTGCCGGAACTGGAGGTACCGGGCTGAGGACACGCATCTCAGGGCTAGTGCGGGAAGCAGCAACAGGGCATGCTTGGCCCTGGGGACGCACCGTAGGCCTGATGCGTGGTGCCGGAACTGGAGGTACCGGGCTGAGGACACGCATCTCAGGGCTAGTGCGGGGAGAAGCAACAGGGCATGCTGGACCCTGGGAACGCACATAAGGGCTAGTGCGGAGAGCCGGAACAGGGCATGCTGGACCCTGGGGACTCACATTAAGCCTAGTGCGGAGAGCAGCAACAGGACGCACAGGACTCGGGAGACACACAGGAGGCTTGGGGCGTGGTGTAGGCACTGGTGGGAAAGGGCTGGCGACGCGCACCGTATCCCTGGTGCGAGTGGCCGGAACAGGCCGGGCCGGGCTGGCGAAGCGCACCGTATCCCTGGTGCGAGTGGCCGGAACAGGCCGGGCTGGGCTGGCGAAGCGCACCGTATCCCTGGTGCGAGTGGCCGGAACAGGCCGGGCTGGGCTGGCGAAGCGCACCGTATCCCTGGTGCGAGTGGCCGGAACAGGCCGGGCTGGGCTGGCGAAGCGCACCGTATCCCTGGTGCGAGTGGCCGGAACAGGCCGGGCCGGGCTGGCGAAGCGTACCGTATCCTTGGTGCGAGGGGTCGTAACAGGCCGGACCGTACTGGAGGCACACACCACTGGCTCTACCCCGGGAACTGGAACGGGCCGGACCGGACTGGATACACCCCTCAGTCTCTCACGCCGTGCCTCTACATCTCCTTTCCCTACTTTGGCCAGTGACCCCCGTAACCTGGTTGCCTCTTGAATTCGCCCCTTCTCTGCCTCCGTTAGCCCCGTCGTCCAAGCCATGTGCCCCCCCCAAAAAACTTTTTGGGGTTGCCTCTCGTCCTTCCAACGATGATGGCCCTGCTGACGCCGTTGCTCCTCTCGCCGTCGCCTCTCCACCGTTTCGCTCCATGGACGGCGATCCATCCCATCCAGGATCTCCTCCCAAGTCCAGGACCCCTTTCCGTCCAAAATCTCCTCCCATGTCCAGGAAGCCTTTGGAGCTGGGTCCTGTTGCCGCTTGACACGCTGCTTGGTCCTTTGATGGTGGGTTTTTCTGTCACGATCGTCTGAAGAAGCGGACCAATACGCAGCGCGTGGAGTGAACATGATGACTTTTATTTAATAAAGCAACCACGAAAAACAACAAATGACGATAGTGAAGTCCTCTGTAACACTGACAGAAACATGGAACAAAAACCCACAAAACCAAGGAGAAACCACACAGTATAAATATGGCTCCCAATCAGAGATAACGAGCCGACAGCTGACACTCGTTACCTCCGATTGGGAGTCATATGACTAAACAAGCACAATCACCAAACATAGAAATCAACAACCTAGACACCCCAACATAGAAATACACCCAAACAAATGAAAATGAACAACCCTGGCTCAAATATCAAAGTCCATGGAGCCAGAGTGTCACAACAGGGCCTTTGGGAGACTGAAGGACCTGTTTACGTCGGCTCCGGTGCTGGCGCATCCGGATCCCGCATTACCCTTTCAGGTTGGGGTGGACGCGTCTGAGGCAGGTATGGGGGCCGTTCTCTCTCAACGGTCCGGCTCGCCACCTAAACTCCGCCCCTGTGCTTTTTACTCAAAAAAGCTCAGCCCGGCGGAGCGTAACTATGACGTTGGGGACAGGGAGCTGTTAGCTGTAGTTCAAGCCCTTAAGGTGTGGAGGCATTGGCTTGAGGGGGCTCAACACCCTTTCCTCATTTTGACTGACCATCGGAACCTGGAGTACATCCGGGCAGCGAGGAGACTGAACCCTCGCCAGGCTCGATGGAGTATGTTTCTCACCAGGTTCGTATTTAAAATCACGTACATCCCTGGGTCCCAGAATGGTAAGGCAGATGCACTGTCCCGGCGGTATGACACGGAGGAGAGGTCCGTTGAGCCTACTCCCATACTACCGGAGTCTTGCCTAGTGGCACCGGTGGTGTGGGAGGTCGATGCCGAAATCGAGCGAGCGTTGCGTACCGACCCCAGCCCTCCACAGTGTCCTGAGGGTCGGAAGTACGTTCCGCTCGAGATTCGGGATCGACTCATTTACTGGGCTCACACGTCACCCTCCTCTGGACATCCGGGTATTGGCCGGACAGTGCATTGCCTTAGCACTAAATACTGGTGGCCTACTTTGGCTAGGGATGTGAGGGTTTATGTCTCCTCCTGCTCGGTGTGCGCCCAGTGTAAGGCGCCCCGACATCTGCCCAGGGGTATGTTACAACCCCTGCCCGTTCGACAACGACCATGGTCCCACCTCTCGGTGGATTTTGTGACAGACCTTCCCCTCTCTCAGGGGAATACCACCATCCTGGTCGTTGTGGACCGGTTCTCAAAGGCCTGTCGTCTTCTCCCTATGTCGGGTCTTCCTACTGCCCTACAGACCGCTGAGGCCCTATTTACCCACGTCTTCCGGCATTACGGGGTACCCGAGGATATAGTGTCTGATCGAGGCCCCCAGTTTACCTCCCGTGTTTGGAGAGCATTCATGGAGCGTTTGGGGGTCTCGGTTAGCCTTACCTCAGGGTACCACCCGGAGAGTAACGGGCAGATAGAACGTGTCAACCAGGATGTGGGTAGGTTTCTGAGGTCGTATTGCCAGGACCGGCCTGAGGAGTGGGCACGGTACATTCCCTGGGCCGAGATGGCCCAGAACTCTCTCCGCCACTCCTCTACCAACCTAACCCCCTTCCAATGTGTGTTAGGTTACCAGCCGGTTCTGGCACCGTGGCAGCAGAGCCAGATCGAGGCCCCTGCGGTGGATGATTGGATGAGGCGCTCGGAAGAGACGTGGAACGCTGCCCACGTCCACCTGCAGCGGGCCGTCCTTCGTCACAAGGCGAGCGCCGATCTCCACCGCAGTGAGGGGCCGGTGTACGCACCCGGAGATCGAGTCTGGCTCTCTACCAGAAACCTACCCCTCCGCCTGCCCTGCCGGAAGCTGGGTCGGCGGTTTGTGGGGCCCTTTAAAGTCCTGAGAAGATTGAACGAGGTGTGTTATAGGTTACATCTACCTGTTGAGTATAAGAATATTAACCCCTCGTTCCATGTGTCTCTTCTCAGGCCGGTGGTAGCTGGTCCACTCCAGGACAATGAGATAGGAGAGACTCCTCCGGCGTACACCGTTCGGTCCATCTTGGACTCCAGACGCCGGATGGGGGGTCTCCAGTATCTCGTGGAGTGGGAGGGGTATGGCCCGGAAGAGCGGTGCTGGGTGCCGCGGAGGGACATCCTAGACCCATCTCTCCTGTCGGAGTTCCACCGGGACCATCCCGCGCGCCCTGCTCCGCGTCCTCCTGGTCGTTCCCGAGGCCGGGGTCGGCGCACGGCTGGAGCCGCGCGTCAAGGGGGGGGTACTGTCACGGTTTCGGCCGAGGCTGCTCCTAGATTGCTTTACAGGGCAGTGAGCCTGGGTGAATCCACAGAGAGCCGCACACAAAGACTGGCACAGAGAGATCAGAGTGGTGCCTCCTGGGTAGTGATGTTGAACAAACCTTGGCCTCTCCTGAAGACAATAACAAATGCCTTCATCCTCCAGCCAAGACCATTAGTGGCCAGATAAATGCAGGGTGTGTGTATGTGTTTCAGAGGGTTAATGTACAGGTGGGTGTGTTGGTAGTAAGTGTTCTATAGAGGGACGATGTGTGTTTTCTTCTATGTGTGTCTGTCAGTGTGTTTACGCACTCTACCTAGTCTTCCTTTCAGACCCCTAAACACTTGTATGGCCACAGGGTGCATCCTGATGGCTTATTGGATTCCTTTTAGTGAGGGCCAGTAGCTAAACAAATAAAGGCAGCCATGTCTCTGTGTTATGACCTCCACCACTGTGGTCACAGCCGGCATGAAGTCAATTATACATTTACAGGATAAACATTTTAACTTCAAACATTAAACCAAGCAGAACTAGGTAGGACGGGGAATCATATACTGTACCTTGGGACTCTGGTCTAGTGGTGTTATCTCAGTGAATAGTGCAAGGTGTTGTAATATCAGAATCAATACACAAATATATGTGTATGTGCGTGCATGCATTCCTGCCTATCTGCCTGCGTTTGTGCGTGTGTGTACGTGCATGCATATGCCTGTGTGATTGAGTGCTGGGTTTAGTGAACTTGTCGTTCCATCATCATGATGGCACTGACCTTCTCTCGACCAATGTGTTTTGGCTAATGCAGTTTTCAGAGACTGGAGAAATCAATTGCTCAGTCAGGACAGGAGGTGGGCTTGCACACTGTAGTCAGTTTACTGAGCACAGCCTATCCCCTCTTGATTTGATTTGATTTATTAGGATCCCCATTAGCTGACATCAATGGTGACAGCTAGTCTTACTGGGGTCCGACACATAACGAACAAGACATTACAGACAAAATACAATTGACATACATTTAGAAACATGAACATGTCGTGTGTGTGTGCATATATCAGTTACACATACATGTCAGTACATACAGTCGTGGTCAAAAGTTTTGAGAATGACACAAATACTAATTTTCACAAAGTCTGCTGCCTCAGTTTTGATGATGGCAATTTGCATATACTCCAGAATGTCATGAAGAGCGATCAGATGAATTGCAATTAATTGCAAAGTCCCTCTTTGCCATGAAAATGAACTTAATCCCCAAAAAACATTTACACTGCATTTCAGCCCTGCCACAAAAGAACCAGCTGCCATCATTTACATTTTAGTCATTTAGCAGACGCTCTTATCCAGAGCGACTTACAGTTAGTGAATGCATACATGTTTTTTTGTGTAATTTTAATGGTAGGTTTATTTGAACAGTGAGAGACAGAATAACAACAAAAAAATCCTGAAAAACGCATGTCAAAAATGTTACAAATTGACCTGCACCTCAATGTCAGTGATTCTCTCATTAACACAGGTGAGAGTGTTGACGAGGACAAGGCTGGAGATAATATTATAATAATAATAATAATAATAATAATAATATAATAATATAATAATAATATAATTAGCATGACAGATCACTCTGTCATGCTGATTGAGTTAGAATAACAGACTGGAAGCTTTAAAAGGAGGGTGGTGCTTGAAATCATGTTCTTCCTCTGTTAACCATGGTTACCTGCAAGGAAACACGTGCCATCATCATTGCTTTGCACAAAAAGGGCTTCACAGGCAAGGATATTGCTGCTAGTAAGATTGCACCTAAATCAACCATTTATCGGATCATCAAGAACTTCAAGGAGAGAGGTTCAATTGTTGTGAAGAAGGCTTCAGGGCACCCTAGAAAGTCCAGCAAGCGCCAGGACCATCTCCTAAAGTTGATTCAGCTGCGGGATCGGGGCACCACCAGTGCAAGGCTTGCTCAGGAATGGCAGCAGGCAGGTGTGAGTGCATCTGCACGCACAGTGAGGCGAAGACCTTTGGAGGATGGCCTGGTATCAAGAAGGGCAGCAAAGAAGCCACTTCTCTCCAAGAAAAACATCAGGGACAGACTGATATTCTGTGAAAGGTACAGGGATTGGACTGCTGAGGACTGGAGTAAAGTCATTTTCTCTGATGAATCCCCTTTCCGATTGTTTGGGGCATCCGGAAAACACCTTGTCTGGAGAAGACAAGGTGAGCGCTACCATCAGTCCTGTGTCATGCCAACAGTAAAGCATCCTGAGACCATTCATGTGTGGGGTTGCTTCTCAGCCAAGGGAGTGGGCTCACTCACAATTTTGCCTAAGAACACAGCCATGAATAAAGAATGGTACCAACACATCCTCCGAGAGCAACTTCTCCCAACCATCCAAGAACAGTTGCTTTTCCAGCATGATGGAGCACCTTGCCATAAGGCAAAAGTGATAACTAAGTAGCTCGGGGAACAAAACATCAACATTTTGGGTCCATTGCCAGGAAACTCCCCAGACTTTAATCCCATTGAGAACTTGTGGTCGATCCTCAAGAGGCGGGTGGACAAACAAAACCCCACAAATTCTGACAAACTCCAAGCATTGATTATGCAAGAATGGGCTGCCATCAGTCAGGATGTGGCCCAGAAGTTAATTGACAGCATGCCAGGGCGGATTGCAGAGGTCTTGAAAAAGAGGGGTCAACACAGCAAATATTGACTCTTTGCATAAACTTAATGTAATTGTCAATAAAAGCCTTTGACACTTATGGAATGCTTGTAATTATACTTCAGTATACCATAGTAACATCTGACAAAAATATCTCATGTAACTGAAGCAGCAAACTTTGTGAAGACCAATACTTGTGTCATTCTCAAAACATTTGACCACGACTGTACACACAACAAGTAGGCCACATGGGGGAGAGGCGTGGTGCCAAGAATTGTTGCTTTATTAGTTTTTTTGAAACCAGGTTTGCTGTTCACTTTAGCTGCGCTATATGAGATGGATAAAATAATACTGTATGTTTCCTTGAATTTGTTCTGGACCCAGGGAGTGTGAAAAGACCCCTGGTGGCATGTCTGGTGGGGTAAGTGTGTGTGTGTGTGTCAGTGCTATGTGTAAGTTAACTATGCAAACAATTTGGAATTTCCAACACATTAATGTTTCTTATAAAACAAGATGTGATGCAGTCAGTCTTTCCTCAGCCATAGTATTAATATTAGCCCTCTGACTACAATGAAGAGCAAGATATGCCGCTCTGTTCTGGACTAGCTGCAGCTTAACTAGGCCTTTCTTTGCAGCACTTGACCATATGACTGGACAATAATCAAGATAAGATAAAACTAGAGCCTGCAGGAATTGCTTTTTGGAGTGTGGTGTCAAAAAAGCAGACCTCTCCCCATCTTTACAACCATTGAATCTATATGTTTTGACCAAGATGGTTTACAATCTAAGGTAACACCAAGTAATTTAGTCTCCTCAACTTGTTCAACAGCCACACCATTCATTACCAGATTCAGCTGAGGTCTAGAACGTAGGGAAGGATTTGTACCAAATACAATGCTCTTAGTTTTATAGATGTTCAGGACCAGTTTATTACTGGCCACCCATTCCAAAACTGACTGCAACTCTTTACTAAGAGTTTTAGTGACTTTATTGGCTGTGGTTGCTGATGTGTATATGGTTGAATCATCAGCATATATGGACACACATGCTTTGTTTAATGGCAGTGGCAGGTCATTGGTGTTAATAGAAAAGAGTAGAGGGCCTAGAGAGCTGCCCTGCGGTACACCACACTTTACATTTGACATTAGAGACACTTCCGTGAGTTCTATTAGATAGATAGCTCTGAATCCACGATATGACAGAGCTTGAAAAGCCATAACACATACATGTTCTCAACAACAGGTTATGGTCAATAATATCGAAGGCTGCACTTAAATCTAACAGTACAGCTCCCACAATCTTCTTATTATCCATTTCTTTCAACCATTCATCAGTCATTTGTGTCAGTGCAGTACATGTTGATTGTCACATAATTTCTCAATTTGCAGTAAGTCAGCCAGTTAGATGTGCAGCCAGACTTATCAGCCACTCCTTTTTCCCCATCTCTTTCAACCATACAGTTATTTAATTCCTTGTCAATCCATGGAGCCTTAATAGTTCTAACAGTCAGTTTCTTAACAGGTGCATGTTTATCAATAATTGGAAGAAGCAATTTCATAAATTCATAAAGTGCATCATCTGTAGGCTCCACATCAGAACAACAAATATTTTCAACATCATCCACATGAGTCACAGCAAAATCTTTTGTATGATCTCTTATACACTATTTTAGGACCAGCTTTTGGAACTTTGGCTTTCCTGGATATAGCCACTGCATCCAATGGGTACAGATACAGCTTTAGAACAAAGTTCTACAGTATTAGTAAAAATTTAATAATAATTTTAAAAAAAACATGTGGATGATTTTGTTCCTGTAGTGTTTGTAAACAGCCTGGTAGGTTGATTATTAACCTGAACCAGATTACAGGCACTGGTTACAGTGAGAAGCTTCCTTTTGTGTGGACGACTTGATGAAAACCTCTCTGTTTACATCACATACACTATCAAGCATTTCACAAACATTATTTAGATACTGACTGTTAGCACTTGGTGGCCTATAGCAACACCCCAAAAGGAAAGGCTTCAGATGTGCCAAGTGATCCTGCAACCACAACACTTCAATAACACTTGACATAAAATATTCTCTAAGCATTACAGGGAAATTGCTCTGAATATATACAGCAACACCTCCTCCATAAGCGTTCCTGTCTCTTCTATAGATGTTATATCCTTGTATTGCTACTGCTGTATAATCAAAGGAATCATCTAAGTGTGTCTCAGAATGGCTAATGGATATTTGCCGTTGATGAGGAGGAGTGAAAGAGATAGGGTTTAATACTGGCAACCTGTTCAATCTCACTCACTGTGTCTTCCTGGACAGGAAGTGGAAGGTGTGGAAATACATTAGCTCTACCAATGGATTACTTTAATATCTCTATAATAATCCTCTCTCTCTCTCTCTCTCTCTCTCTCTCTCTCTCTCTCTCTCTCTCTCTCTCTCTCTCTCTCTCTCTCTCTCTCTCTCTCTCTCTCTCTCTCTCTCTCTCTCTCTCTCTCTCTCTCTCTCTCTCTCTCTCTCTCTCTCTCTCTCTCTCTCTCTCTCCCGTAGAGTTGTATTGTTAATTCCACAGACATCGCTCTGTCAGTGAGACCCCATGAAACACATAGCATCTCTCCATCCCTACACTGGGGAGTGGGGAGCCCTGAGGACCTACTTTGAAGTTCTCCACAGGCTAGTCGTTTACTGGTGGAGCACACTGATGGAAGGTAGAGGGGGATGGGGAGGTAGAGAGAGAGAGAGAGAGAGCAAGAGAGAGAGAGAGAGAGAGAGAGAGAGAGAGAGAGAGAGAGAGAGAGAGAGAGAGAGAATGAGAATCTGTATCATGTAGTATTATATTATCACAGTTTTTCCCTCCTCCAGTACTGTATTTGTATTGTAGCCCTGGACAAAAACACCTGATTCAAATGTCAAGGGCTTGATGATTAGTTGACAAGTACAATCAGGTGTGCTTCTCCGGGGCCACAACAAGATATGTATTGTTGGGGGCAGTGGAGGCTGCTCAGGGGAGGACGGCTCATAATAATGGCTGGAGTGGAATGGCTGGAATGGAATGGTATCAAACAGATAAAAACCATGTGTTTGATACCATTCCATTTGCTCCATTCCGACCATTATTATGAGCTGTCCTCCCGTCAGCAGCCTCCACTGGTTGGGTGTACTCGAAGACCGGAGTTGGGAAACACTGTAGTAGAGTATAAAAATGTTTTGTCTATCAAATCCATTCATTGTTTCAGAGTCTCGTACCAAGCTGTATATATTCTTCCCATGATGGCTCAAAGTGTCTCTGATTGCTCAGGGGACATTCATACATCACTGTCTTATTGCTCTCCCTCTGCAGCTAGACACTAATGAGAAACAGTTGACTGTTCATTCCAGCCCTCAGTCATACACACTCACACACACACACATACACACACACATACACACACACACACACACACAGATATGCATGTGCACCCATGCATGCATGCATAGGAACGCATGCACACACACATTAATGCAGACACGGACACACACAAACATAGGCATGCATGCATAGGCATGAGCGCATGTAAGCAAGCGCACGCACGCACACACACACACACACACACACACACACACACACACACACACACACACACACGCACACACACACACTTACTGTCCATCATGTCCTATGAGCAGGGTAAAGACAGAGCCAGCAAAAACAGCAGCTGACAGACCGTAATAGAGCCTGGCTGTCAATGTGTTGTCAGGAGTATCCCCCTGAGGATAGACTGGTCACTTAAAGCCATGATTACTCTTGATAGGTGTTAGCCTGGTGTTACAGTACAGTGAGGGGAGCTCGGCCAGGTCAAGGGATTCTCATAGCTCAGGATCTAGAATAGCCCCTGGCATAGATAACCTACCGAAATGTGAAAAGAGTGTGGATCTCTATTAATTGTCCTCACTGTAGTAATACTTATCTAATTGTGCAGTCATATGAAAAGTACTTGGATTAAAATGATGATGTAATCTTTTATTTCACGGACATGTTGGAGGTGTGTTTGAGCGTCCAGTGAACCTCATCAATGTTACAGTCTCTAGAGCAGAGAAATGGCTTCTCTCAATGTCCTTGTAACTAGATCACTGTGATGCCCTGACCACTTCATGTGGATAGAGGAGTGGGTGTGTGCGTGTGTGTTTTTGTGTGTGTAGGTGTGTGTCCGTGCATGTCTGTATGTACATGCATGTCTGTTTGTTTGTACACCTGGGTGAACCTTTGATCCTCTTATTGGGGAGTTGAATATTTGAATTCATAAATGGACACATCTCACCATCCCTTGTACTGTCTCTCCTCTTTATCCACCCATTCATCCCCCTCTCTCTTCTCTCTCTCCCCTTTCAGAGTTAATATGTTCTGCGTCTTTTCTAGATTAACAATCATCAAAAATACATGTACAGTGTCTATGTTATGTTGATTTAATTCAATGTCTACTTTATCAACAGTATGTTGATGTCAGGCTGGTCTTTGTTGTGGAGAGTGCACTCATGTAGGACTAAGATGTTTCTCAGGTTAAAGATAGAGCTTGGCTGTAGCCTAAAACGATGTGCTGCAACTACTTCTCTCAGCTCATTATCCATGCATGTAGGCCACTGGAATATGCAGCTCTGGGGAGGCTGTACATCTGGTGACCGCAGGCATGACAGAGACAGAAAAGTGCAGTTTGACAGAAATCGTACCTGTGAGAATTCATAAAATACCTACATTCTCAAAGTCATGGATAAAGCTCACTATTCTGTCACCCTTCAAGGTGATAAAACGACAAGATCACGCTCCAGAGTTATCTTACAAGGACTACATCATGATGTGTGAAAACATGAGGTACATACAGTATGTGTGGTAATCCATTACTCTGATGACAGCAATATATCCTCCCTGCTGTAATATAGGCAAAGAGAATGAGGCTGTAGTATGATAATGTTCCTATCGTCCCTATTTAGGTTGACTTATTTCACCAATCTCCCTGTAATCTGTTGGAAACCCACCAGTAACACAGCACCTTCAGGCCGCTCAGATATGTGGTGATATGTGGGCTCTATTTTAAGCATGTGAATCAAAAATAATTAGGCCCTGAGATTGCGAGGCGTTATTAAAATGCTGAACAGTTGAATGGGTGGATAACAAGACAATCTAAACCTCATCAGGACATGGGAGGGAAGGACGGAGGGAGAAAATAGAACATGTCTGCTTTGTATTCACTGTGGGTGATTGTTATTTCATATATTACAGAATGTAATATGCCCATAGATCATTATTGACCAAATGAACTCAATGCTGATGTATTCACTCTCCCCTACCTGTAGTGGTTTGATATATTTTTGGTTTATTTATTATTTTTGGTGAATTCAAACACATATGCCTAACCTAAGCATGCTGCTTCACATATCAACAGTAGTGAACATTTGCTGCAGAAATATTAACTGTTTTTATTAATTGATCATAGTATAGCTTTTGCTATATTGAAATGTTCATTAGGCCTACTGGACGGATTTCTCCATAGAGGTGTCTGTTAGGGTGGAGATCAAATCTTCAGCAGAGTCATCCTTCACATCCTCATCAGTAGCGATCATGTCCTTAGTGCTCTCAGGGGTCAGTACCATGTCAGGAGTGGAGTTCTGGGTGCTTGAGTCTGATGTGTGAACCTCTGTCATGGTCTCTGATGACTGGGTGGTCACCATGGAGATCTGTATCTGAGAGGTGGCAGTGGTCTGTGTGTCTGTGTTCATATCTGTTGTCTGTGTTTCTGTCTGCGCCTGTGTCGAAGTGTTGGTAGTGGATGGCTTTCTCTCTGTCCTAGTTGCCATAGACGAGGTGGTCAGAGGGACTCCAGGTAGCTGCCACTCCAGCGGGAGGATGGCCAGGTTCCTAGCCAGGGAGAACTGGGAGAGGGAGCTCTACCCGGAGGAAGAGGGGGGTTAGGTTGAGGTCAGAGGGGAAACTGCCTGGATGTGTGAATCTCTGTCTGTCCGTATAGTAAGTCAGGTTTCAGTAACTTACGTGGGCACGTGGTAGAGTCGGAGAGTCAGGTCTTATGTATATTTCCTCCACATGGGTCTTCACTTGCCGGGGTGTCCTTTGATTTGCCTGCATAAGACAATTGCAATACCCAATGATAAAACATTATGGGAAAGATATTTTGCTCACGATAAAATATGATACAGCATGTTTGCTTGTCTCACAGAGTTCGGTCTTTGTCCCAAATGAGTTCCCTTGTCTGTTTCTGGTGTTGTACTTCTATGTTCGTGGTCTTGAGATGATTTCAATAGCTGGACTTCAGTCCAGTCTTTCTCCCTCCCTACCTTTCCATTACTCTTGTCCTTGACCTTTTTGGTTGTAACATCTCCTCCAGACCAGTCTGAGCCTGTTTAGACATTTTGATTTTGAAGACACATCTTTCCAAGTGGAGCAATATCATTCTATATCTAATCAACAGACAACCCATAATACTCACCAGTATCAGATGCAGTATCTTCGTCCTGGTCCTTTTTACTCTGTCTGTACTGAGAGGCACGAGTTTTCTTCAGCTTGACTTTCCCTCCACAGCAGAAGAGAGTGAACAGCTGCAGGGCCGCCACAGCTGGATAGATGCTCTGCTTCTTCTCTTTCTGCTTGGTCTCCTTTGCTTTCTCCACAGGGGAGACCTCAGGGTCACAATCAGTACATCAGTTAGAAATCTACTGATATTTCAAACTACAATATCAATAGCCAATGAGCTCTAGTGTGTTTCCATGGCAAAATGTTACCCAATAATAACTAGGGTTAGTGCTATCCGAGATCCTTGAGACATCCCTACCCTAAACCCTAACCTTACCTCTACCCTTACCCTAACCATTTCAATTTCAACTTCAATGGGGGTAAGGTCAGAGTTGGGACGTTCCATGGATTCCGTTAAGACTTTTTAACTAGTAGGGCCTACCCCATCCGAAGGGGCATTGTGACATTATCACATTTGTCAAGCAGTATCAAATTCAACACAATATACTGTGTTTTCCTTATTGTGGTCATTATCAATTATCAAATGCATTGGCAAATCCTCATTGATAAGCAGGTTTGGATGTCTTACCGAGTTAGATCTTTGTTTATTGTCTTTTTCTGTTTCAGGTGTCGTTCTGCGTTTGTGGTCCTGAGATTTACATTTTAGTCATTTAGCAGACGCTCTTATCCAGAGCGACTTACAGTTAGTGAATACATATATTATTAATTTTTTTATACTGGCCCCACGTGGGAATCGAACCCACAACCCTGGCGTTGCAAACGCCATGCTCTATCAACTGAGCTACATCCCTGCCGGCCATTCCCTCCCCTACCCTGGACGACGCTGGGCCAATTGTGCGCCGCCCATGAGTCTCCCGGTCACGGCCGGCTGCGACAGAGCCTGGATTCGAACCAGGATCTCTAGTGGCACAGTTAGCACTGCGATGCAGTGCCTTAGACCACTGCGCCACTCAGGAGATTTCTGAACTTCAATCCAAACTTTCTCTCTCCGAACCTTTCCTTTACTCTTGTCCTTGATCCTTTTCACATCACCTGCAGAATAGTCAGAGCCTGTAAGTGAAACATTTCCAAGACACATTATGTTTTTTTTCCAAGTGAAGCCTAAATAATTGTACTATGTAGCAGCACTAGTCAATAGACACCTCCTCACACTCACCAGTATCAGAGTCATTATTGTTGTTCGTATCGTGTATCGTTGTTGCCTTTCTCCCCTCACCACTCTGGGAGGGATCAAATGGTGTCTTCTTCATCCTGACGCAGCTCAGCAGTGTACACAGCTGAAGAAAGGTCAGGGCTGGAGGGATGCTCTTCTCCTTGGGTTTCTTTTTATGTTTATGGGTCTCCTTTCGTTGCTCCCAAGGAGAGACCAGAGTGACAGGGTCACTAAGTGTCTGACCCATAACACGCTAGGGTAGTGTACTGTTGTAATCAATCAAATCAGTTATAGGTTGAGAGATGTAGCTAACACGCTCTACCTGAGCTTGTCTAACAATTTTAATGTGGTCTGGGATTATGTTAGAAGTGTGTTTCCGTGGCAACATGTTACCTCATAATGTTCCCTAGTGCTCCATCCCTGGTAAAGTGGCATTGTGACATCATCAAGTTATTTACTCATCCACATATCCACCCAGAACACTGGAGCAGCCTATTACTATAGACCTAGTCTGCCTATATGTCTGTATGTCTGTCTGTCTGTACAGATGTAGGATCTTAATTTGATCACTCTTTTGTTGCTGAGATTTGTACTGCAGAGCAAGAAATGCAAACTTGTATTGTATTACAAAAGGCTTCTAAAGTTTGTAATTTCCATTTTAAAATGTCAGACTTGATTTGCCCAAACAGAAAATGTATCAACCCCTACAAAAAATGTCCATTCATTATAATCCACATCATAATTCACATTTCCTGTTGCTGCAGAATTATTTTCCTGCTGTAGCAAACTGGCTCAAATTAAGATCCTACATCTGTATGTCTGTCTCTCTCTCTTTCCTTCTCTCTCCATCTCTCTCTCTGCCTGTACTCATATTCAACCTCTGCCTTCACCCTATTGCAGCACTTTGTTTTCTCATCTATTGCCTGCCTGCATCATGTTGCAAGGAGAGGGTGGCTGAGCACAGGTCAATCACTCCACATTGAGAATGATTATACAGTTGATTATCAAGTGCCACACTCAACATATTACTACTGTTGGCAATCAGAATACATACTTGTTGTAGTCCAAGAGTCTACTCAGTGAATACATGCAGGCCAGTGGGCAAGAGTCATGGCAACACATCTATATTCACACCTCCTCTATGTCTGCACTATTAAAAGCAGATCGCCGCCACATGTAGCATAAGAGATAGGAAGCCTCCCTGGCTCAGCGCCTGTTAGTGTCAGATTTGAAGAGCTACATGTCAGCCTGATAATTACTCTGTGTCATCCACTGAGGCAATTAGTGATAAAAGCTCACACAACGTGATAGGCTAACACCTCTGTAGGTACCTGGATGGATCACAGTAGCTTATCCACTTCACTCAGACCACTAATGATAGGTTTGCAGGTATGCACGCACGCACACACGCACAAACACAAACACACACCACATGCACTCACTCACACACACACACACACACACACACAGGCACACACGTCACACTCACACACTCCTATTGTCATACAGTAATGGTTGGTGTAGGTGGACTGCGGGACCATGGGTCGTAGGTGTTAACCAGATGAGAGGCGACTGCAGGACCATGGGTCATAGGTGTTAACCAGACGAGAGGCGACTGCAGGACCATGGGTCGTGGTTGTTAACCAGACGAGAGGCGACTGCAGGACCATGGGTCATGGTTGTTAACCAGACGAGAGGCGACTGCAGGACCATGGGTCGTGGTTGTTAACCAGACAAGAGGCGACGGCAGGACCATGGGTCGTGGTTGTTAACCAGACGAGAGGCGACTATAGGACCATGGGTCATGGTTGTTAACCAGACAAGAGGCGACGGCAGGACCATGGGTCGTGGTTGTTAACCAGACAAGAGGCGACGGCAGGCTGGCTGTCATAAAGGCGCTCAGAGAGACCTGTGACACTGCGCATACTAATGTCAACTGAATTATTCATCTGTAGCGCGGCAACATCCAACAGCAGCGCAGCTAGCTAACGGCCTGGTTTATATCAGTCAGGGATGAGAGGCCTTATCTACATCACAGCAACTCTAACCAACGGCCTAAGTGATGCTATATGCTAGACAGAGGAGAAAAGAGGGATCATAGACAACAGAAAATAAACAGACTGCAGCTAGCTGAATGTAATGGGGAGCAGAGGCTTTTTCTATAGTGCAGTAGCAACAGTATATGTCTGTTGAGAGCACTAGTGGGTAGGGGTGATTTACACTCTCTCTTTATGATGGTCCATGTCAATGCCCTGCTTAGCATTGATATAACGATACAGAAAAAAGCATGGAAGAAAATTACATTTACATTGGCCTCCCTAGCTGGGATGAGATAACAAAGATATCATCACTGTGTGGCTGGTACTCTAATTTATTGATGTTGTGTGAGGAAGAAAGTGGTGCTCTCTCCATATGACATATAGCACACAAACACACACACACACACACACACAAACACACACACAGAAAGACAGTTTATCTGTCCATGTCGTCTGGTGGTCGACTCCATAGAGATCCTATTAAATTACAAAAGGGTCTATGTCATAATCCCTCACAGTTATAGAAGGGGGTGATAAAGGCAGCTATTTTCGTCAGGAGAAATCCAAACCAGTCTAATTGGAATGAATGGCAGTAGAGGCATCGGTGATGCATTTCCTGTTTTTACTTCTGCAAGAAAAGAAAAGAAAGGTATGATAAATATCAGAAGTTGTGTAATAGAAATATTGTAACCCCAAAATATTGACGTATAATTATAAATACAGTTTATACAGGTTTATACACATTTTCGGTCTAAATAGCCTCTAAAATATATGTAAACAGACCGTAAATGTCAACATTTGTATTTTCTTAGAAAGCTGTGAGTGTTATTATGTTATACAATATCAGTACTTGTTGCATTTAAAACTTGTCTAAATCCTATCATCAACTGATTTCAGCAAGTGTATGCTGTGGATTGACTGCATTGTTTAAATGGAATATTGGCATATTGGCACAATTTGAAAAATGTATGGAATCATGCCTCTAAAACTGGCTGGCTATAGCTAGCAAACATACAATGCAGATAATCTCCAAATTCATTGTTTTACACAATATCTTATCACAGCACTGCAAACCATGTTTGACCAAGTCCCTGACCAAAATGGCTGATGCTTTAGACCAGGGGTGTCAAACTCATTTTAGCTCAGGGGCCACATGGAGGAAAATCTATTCCCAAGTGGGCCGGACCAGAAAAATCATGGTATATATAACTTAAAAACAACAACTTCAGATTGTTTTCTTTGTTTTAATACAATCAACATACAACATAAAGCTGGAGCCTGAGGACAGTGTGTCCAAAATAGTACAAGCACAACATCACTATTAATCATAAAACACGTGTAGTTTATTTGAAAAAGAAAAAGAAAAAGAACACACAAACACACAATGCCTCAGTGATTAACAGAACTGTTTCACAGATCACAGAACTATATCAGGGTGTCATTTCTCAGGCAGAAATGTAGATAAAAATTATGAAATCCTGTTCCCCAAACAAGTGCAAGAACCACAGAGTCAAGAATAGGTTAAATATACAAATAAAATAAAATCTATTAAAAACAATAGCACATCAACATAAAAACATACAGTGGAGAAAAAAAGTATTTAGTCAGCCACCAATTGTGCAAGTTCTCCCACTTAAAAAGATGAGAGAGGCCTGTAATTGTCACGATCGTCAGGGTAAGGAGTAGACCAAGGCGCAGCGTTGCAGGCAAACATACTCATTTATTTAGCGAAATGCGATCAAAACAACAAAAGACGGAAACGTGACAGTACACGGTCAAACACAACCAACTTGAAACAAGAACCCACAAAACACAAAGGAAAAACCGACAGTTTAAATATGGCTCCCAATCAGAGACAACCAGCAAACAGCTGACACTCGTTGCCTCTGATTGGGAGTCACTCAGGCCAACATAGAAATAAAGAACATAGAACTACACACCCTGGCTCAACATAACAGTGTCCCCAGAGCCAGGGCGTGACAGTACCCCCCCCTAAAGGCGCGGACTCCGACCGCGCCAACTAAATACCACAGGGGAGGGACCGGGTGGGCACTCCGCCTAGGCGGCGGATCCGGCTCTGGACCTGATCCCCACTCCCTCTCCAACCCCCCAAAGTACCCCTGGTCCGGTCTGGCCCCGCTGGCCGGAGCCGGACTGACGACACGCACCCCTGGCTTGGTGCGTGGAGCAGGAACGGACCGGACCGGGCTGACGATGCGCACCCCTGGCTTGGTGCGTGGAGTAGCAACTGGCCGAACCGGGCTGACGATACACACCCCTGGCTTGGTGCGTGGAGAAGGAATGGACCGGACCGGGCTGACGATGCGCACCCCTGGCTTGGTGCGTGGAGTAGCAACTGGCCGGACCGGGCTGACGATACGCACCCCTGGCTTTGTGCGTGGAGCAGCAACGGGCCGGGCCGGGCTGACGATGCGCACCCCTAGCTTGGTGCGTGGAAACGGAACGGGCCTCACCGGACTGACGACTCGCACCCCTGGCTTGGTGCGTGGAGCCGGAACGGGCCTCACCGGACTGACGACTCGCACCCCTGGCTTGGTGCGTGGAGCAGCAACGGGCTTTTCCAGGCTGACGACTCGCACCCCTGGCTTGATGCGAGTAGCAGGAACGTTCTGGACCAGGCTGACGACTCGCACCCCTGGCTTGGTGCGAGTGGCAGGAACAGGCCGGGCCGGGCTGGCGACTCGCACCCCTGGCTTGGTGCGAGTGGCAGGAACATTCTGGACCAGGCTGACGACTCGCACCCCTGGCTTGGTGCGAGTGGCAGGAACAGGCCGGGCCGGGCTGGCGACTCGCACCCCTGGCTTGGTGCGAGTGGCAGGAACAGGCCGGGCCGGGCTGGCGACGCGCACCGTAGGTTTGGTGCGAGTGGCAGGAACAGGCCGGGCCGGGCTGGCGACGCGCACCGTAGGTTTGGTGCGAGTGGCAGGAACAGGCCGGGCCGGGCTGGCGACGCGCACCGTAGGTTTGGTGCGAGTGGCAGGAACAGGCCGGGCCGGGCTGGCGACGCGCACCGTAGGTTTGGTGCGAGTGGCAGGAACAGGCCGGGCCGGGCTGGCGACGCGCACCGTAGGTTTGGTGCGAGTGGCAGGAACAGGCCGGGCCGGGCTGGCGACGCACACCGTAGGTTTGGTGCGAGTGGCAGGAACAGGCCGGGCCGGGCTGGCGACGCACCCCGTAGGCTTGGTGCGTGGAGCAGAGACAGGCCGGGCTGGGCTGGCGACGCACCCCGTAGGCTTGGTGCGTGGAGCAGGGACAGGCCGGGCTGGGCTGGCGACGCACCCCGTAGGCTTGGTGCGTGGAGCAGGAACAGGCCGGGCTGGGCTGGCGACGCACCCCGTAGGCTTGGTGCGTGGAGCAGGGACAGGCCGGACCGGGCTGGCGACGCACACCATAGGCTTGGTGCGTGAAGCAGGAACAGGCCGGACCGGGCTGGCGACGCATACCGTAGGTTTGGTGCGAGGAGCAGGAACAGGCCGGACCGGGCTGGCGACGCGCACCGTACACTTGGTGCGAGGGGCTGGAACAGGCCGGACCGTACTGGGGACACACACCACTGGCTCTACCTCGGGATCTGGAACGGGCTGGACCGGACTGGTAACACACCCCAGTACCTCTCGCCGTGCCTCTACTCCTTCCCTCCCTGCTTTGACCAGTGGCCCCCGTAACCTGGTGGCCTTCTGAATCCGCCCCTTTTCTGCCTCCGTCAGCCCCGTCGTCCATGCCGTGTGCCCCCCCCTAAAATTTTTTTGGGGTTGCCTCTCGACCGTCCAACGCTGACACTGCTTACGCCGTTGCTCCTCTCTCCGTCGCCTCTCAATTGTCTCACTCCATGGCCGGCGATCCATCCCGGCCAGGATCTCCTCCCAGGTCCAGGACCCCTGCCCGTCCAAAATCTGTTCCCACGTCCAGGCTGCCGATTCCTGGACACGCTGCTTGGTCCTGGTATGGTGGGTTCTTCTGTCACGATCGTCAGGGTAAGGAGTAGACCAAGGCTCAGCGTTGCAGGCAAACATACTCATTTATTTAGCGAAACGCGATCAAAACAACAAAAGACGGAAACGTGACAGTACACGGTCAAACACAACCAACTTGAAACAAGAACCCACAAAACACAAAGGAAAAACCGACAGTTTAAATATGGCTCCCAATCAGAGACAACCAGCAAACAGCTGACACTCGTTGCCTCTGATTGGGAGTCACTCAGGCCAACATAGAAATAAAGAACATAGAACTACACACCCTGGCTCAACATAACAGTGTCCCCAGAGCCAGGGCGTGACAGTAATTTTCATCATAGGTACACGTCAACTATGACAGACAAATTGAGAAAAAAAAATCCAGAAAATCACATTGTAGGATTTTTAATGAATTTATTTGCAAATTATGGTGGAAAATAAGTATTTGGTCACCTACAAACAAGCAAGATTTCTGGCTCTCACAGACCTGTAACTTCTTCTTTAAGAGGCTCCTCTGTCCTCCACTCGTTACCTGTATTAATGGCACCTGTTTGAACTAGTTATCAGTATAAAAGACACCTGTCCACAACCTCAAACAGTCACACTCCAAACTCCACTATGGCCAAGACCAAATAGCTGTCAAAGGACACCAGAAACAAAATTGTAGACCTGCACCAGGCTGGGAAGACTGAATCTGCAATAGGTAAGCAGCTTGGTTTGAAGAAATCAACTGTGGGAGCAATTATTAGGAAATGGAAGACATACAAGACCACTGATAATCTCCCTCGATCTGTGGCTCCACGCAAGATCTCACCCCGTGGGGTCAAAATGATCACAAGAACGGTGAGCAAAAATCCCAGAACCACACGGGGGGACCTAGTGAATGACCTGCAGAGAGCTGGGACCAAAGTAACAAAGCCTACCATCAGTAACACACTACGCCGCCAGGGACTCAAATCCTGCAGTGCCAGACGTGTCCCCCTGCTTAAGCCAGTACATGTCCAGGCCCGTCTGAAGTTTGCTAGAGTGCATTTGGATGATCCAGAAGAGGATTGGGAGAATGTCATATGGTCAGATGAAACCAAAATAGAACTTTTTGGTAAAAACTCAACTCGTCGTGTTTGGAGGACAAAGAATGCTGAGTTGCATCCAAAGAACACCATACCTACTGTGAAGCATGGGGGTGGAAACATCATGCTTTGGGGCTGTTTTTCTGCAAAGGGACCAGGATGACTGATCCGTGTAAAGGAAAGAATGAATGGGGCCATGTATCGTGAGATTTTGAGTGAAAACCTCCTTCCATCAGCAAAGGCATTGAAGATGAAACGTGGTTGGGTCTTTCAGCATGACAATGATCCCAAACACACCGCCCGGGCAACGAAGGAGTGGCTTCGTAAGAAGCATTTCAAGGTCCTGGAGTGACCTAGCCAGTCTCCAAATCTCAACCCCATAGAAAATCTTTGGAGGGAGTTGAAAGTCTGTGTTGCCCAGCGACAGCCCCAAAACATCACTGCTCTAGAGGAGATCTGCATGGAGGAATGGGCCAAAATACCAGCAACAGTGTGTGAAAACCTTGTGAAGACTTACAGAAAACATTTGACCTGTGTCATTGCCAACAAAGGGTATATAACAAAGTATTGAGAAACTTTTGTTATTGACCAAATACTTATTTTCCACCATAATTTGCAAATAAATTCATTAAAAATCCTACAATGTGATTTTCCTGAATTTTTTTTCTCATTTTGTCTGTCATAGTTGACGTGTACCTATGATGAAAATTACAGGCCTCTCTCATCTTTTTAAGTGGGAGAACTTGCACAATTGGTGGCTGACTAAATACTTTTTTCCCCCACTGTATAAACATAAATCTGAAAGCGTTGCTCAAACTCCCGTAACAGTCCAGTTATTTTATCTTTGAACCGCTTCATGTCTGCCACATGTTGGGTCGCGCACACATTTTTCAGACAGGGGAAGTGAGCTGCATCACCACCGGCAAGTTGCGTCTCCCACAATGACAGCTTTAACTTGAAAGAACGTATGCTGTCATAATACTGCGTGACAACTTTGTTGCGCCCTTGCAGCTGTTTGTTCAAGTTATTCAGGTGCTCTGTAACATCCACCATAAATGCAAGGTCCGGCATCCATTCTGCGGAATGAAATTCTAACACTGGTTTGCCCTTTTCTTCCATGAACTGTTCAATTTCTTCTCGTAAATCAAAGAAACGCCTCAGCACCTCGGCTTAACCATCTTACCTCAGTGTGGTATGGCAGGCCATAGATGTGGTCTTTCTCTCTGAGAAGGCTGTCAAACTGACGGTGATTCAGGCTTCTGGATCGGATGAAATTAACAGTTTGGATGACCACCTTCATGACTGTGACACTCTGGCTCTATGGACGTTTATATTGAGCCAGGGTTGTTCATTTTCATGTGTTTGGGTGTATTTCATTTGGTGGTGTTGGGGATGGGTGAGTTTCATTTTGTTTGTGTCATGTGGGTATTGGTCGATGACTCCCAATCGGAGGTAACGAGTGTCAGCTGTCGGCTCGTTATCTCTGATTGGGAGCCATATATATTCTGTGTGTTTTCGTCAGTGTTGTGTTTGCTCGGTTGAGCATATTTCTCTCCACTGCGCTGGAGCTCGTTTGCACTTGTTTCGTGCACTCCATATTTTGTCGCACCTGTTTGTGCGCATTTTGCCTACACGCCTTGGGCGTAGTTTAGCTGTTGTTTCTTTGTTGCTGTTAGTAGTATTCAGTATAGAACTTCACGGATCGTCATTTGTTGGTTTCTTCGTGGTTGCTTTAAGTTAATAAAGTCATCATGTTCACTCGCAACGCTGCGCATTGGTCTCCTCCTTCAGACGAGCGTGACAGAATAACCCACCCCAAGAGGACCAAGCGGCGTAACAAGCGGCAACAAGACCTACCTACGCAGGATTTATGGACGCCTCCTAAGGATTTTTGGACATGGGAGGAGATTCGGGCTGGAAAGGGTCCTTGGGCACAACCGGAGGAACATCACCGCCCTCGTGAAGAGCTGGAGGCAGCTGCAGCCGAGAGGAGGTGGTATGAGGAGGAATATCACCGCCCTCGTGAAGAGCTGGAGGCAGCTGCAGCCGAGAGGAGGTGGTATGAAGAGGAAGCGCGGAGTCGAGGCTGGAAGCCCGTGGTTACTCCCCAAAATTTTTTTGGGGGGGGGGCACATGGCTTGGGCGCCTGGGCAGCAGGAGGCTGCCACAGGGAGAAAAGGAGAGAAGGCTATCGGATTACGGGAGCCATTGGCGAGTAGAGGGAGGGAAGTTGTTGTGGCACGGCATGAGAGACTGAAGTGTGTTCCCAGTCTGGTCCGGTCCGTTCTTGATCCCCAGTTAAGGCCAGTGGTGGGTGTTCCCGGTACGGTCCGGCCTGTTCCTACTCCACGCACCAGGTCCACGATGTGCGTCGCCAGCCGGCCTGAACTGCCCGTCTGCCCAACGCCGTCTGAACTGCCCGTCTGCCCAACGCCGTCTGAACTGCCCGTCTGCCCAACGGCGCCTGAACTGCCCGTCTGCCCAACGCCGTCTGAACTGCCCGTCTGCCCAACGCCGTCTGAACTGTCCGTCTGCCCAACGCCGTCTGAACTGCCCGTCTGTACTGAGCCTACAAAGCCGCCCGTCTGCCATGAGCCTTCAGAGCCGTCCGCCAGACCGGAGCCGCTAGAGCTCTCCGCCAGACAGGATCAGCCAGAGCCTTCCGCCAGACAGGATCAGCCAGAGCCTTCCGCCAGACAGGATCAGCCAGAGCCTTCCGCCAGACAGGAGCAGCCAGAGCCTTCCGTCAGATCGGATCAGCCAGAGCCTTCCGCCAGACAGGAGCAGCCAGAGCCTTCCGCCAGACGGGATCAGCCAGAGCCTTCCGCCAGCCATGAGTGGCCAGATCCGTCAGCCAGCCATGAGCAGCCAGATCCGTCAGCCAGCCATGAGCAGCCAGATCCGTCAGCCAGCCATGAGCAGCCAGATCCGTCAGCCAGCCAGGAGCAACCAGATCCGTCAGCCAGCCATGAGCAGCCAGACCCGTCAGCCAGCCATGAGCAGCCAGACCCGTCAGCCAGCCATGAGCAGCCAGATCCGTCAGCCAGCCATGAGCAGCCAGATCCGTCAGCCAGCCATGAGCAGCCAGATCCGTCAGCCAGCCATGAGCAGCCAGATCCGTCAGCCAGCCATGAGCAGCCAGATCCGTCAGCCAGCCATGAGCAGCCAGATCCGTCAGCCAGCCATGAGCAGCCAGATCCGTCAGCCAGCCATGAGCAGCCAGATCCGTCAGCCAGCCATGAGCAGCCAGACCCGTCAGCCAGCCATGAGCAGCCAGATCCGTCAGCCAGCCATGAGCAGCCAGATCCGTCAGCCAGCCATGAGCAGCCAGATCCGTCAGCCAGCCATGAGCAGCCAGATCCGTCAGCCCGCCAGGATCCGCCAGATCCGTCAGCCAGCCAGGATCCGCCAGAGCCGTCCTGCCAGGATCCGCCAGAGCCATCCAGCCAGGATCCGCCAGAGCTGTCCAGCCAGGATCCGCCAGAACCGTCTAGCCAGGATCCGCCAGAGCCGTCCAGCCAGGATCCGCCAGAGCCGTCCAGCAAGGATCCGCCAGAGCCGTCCAGCCAGGATCAGCCAGAGCCGTCCAGCCAGGATCCGCCAGAGCCGTCCAGCCAGGATCCGCCAGAGCCGTCCAGCCAGGATCCGCCAGAGCCGTCCAGCCTGGATCCGCCAGAGCCGTCCCGCCAGGATCCGCCAGAGCCGTCCCGCCAGGATCCGCCAGAGCCGTCCCGCCAGGATCCGCCAGAGCCAGCCAGCCAGGATCCGCCATCTAGTCAGGTACTGCCCCTTAGCCCGGTGCTGCCCCTTAGTCCGGTGCTGCCCTTTAGCCCGGTGCTGCCCCTGAGTCCGGTGCTGCCCCTGAGTCCGGTGCTGCCCCTGAGTCCGGTGCCGCCCCGTAGTCCGGTACTGCCCCTTAGCCCGGTGCTGCCCCTTAGTCCTGTACTGCCCTTTAGTCCGGTACTGCCCCGTAGTCCGGTGCTGCCCCGTAGTCCGGTGCTGTCCCTTAGCCCGGTGCTGCCCCTTATCCCGGTGCTGCCCCTTAGGCCGATGCTGCCCCTTAGTCCGGGGTTGCCCCTTAGTCCAGGTGGGGTTAGGTGGAGGGTGGTCATTGGGAGGAGGCTACCGAAGCAGGTTGTGACTGTGGTGGGGTGGGGATCACGACCGGGGCCAGAGCCGCCACCATGGACAGACGCCCACCCAGACCCTCCCCTAGTCCTGATGTTGGTGCGCCCGGAGTTCGCACCTTTAGGGGGGGGTACTGTGACACTCTGGCTCTATGGACGTTTATATTGAGCCAGGGTTGTTCATTTTCATGTGTTTGGGTGTATTTCATTTGGTGGTGTTGGGGATGGGTGAGTTTCATTTTGTTTGTGTCATGTGGGTATTGGTCGATGACTCCCAATCGGAGGTAACGAGTGTCAGCTGTCGGCTCGTTATCTCTGATTGGGAGCCATATATATTCTGTGTGTTTTCGTCAGTGTTGTGTTTGCTCGGTTGAGCATATTTCTCTCCACTGCGCTGGAGCTCGTTTGCACTTGTTTCGTGCACTCCATATTTTGTCGCACCTGTTTGTGCGCATTTTGCCTACACGCCTTGGGCGTAGTTTAGCTGTTGGGCTTTGTTGCCCTGTTGCCTGTGTTTGGGTCGGAATACAGCTTTTGGAACCTACCGTCTGCGTCCTGCATCTGATTTCCTACACCACACCTACACACGCCCTGACAATGACGTTATCCATCTTTAATGACTTGCAACACAAAGCCTCCTGGTGCAAAATACAGTGAAAAGTCAAAAAATCACGTCCTCCATTTGCAGATTGCACTTTCTCTCTGAACTTTGTCACAACGCCTGCTTTTTTCCCGATCATTGAGGGCGCACCATCTGTAGCCAGGCTGACAGCGCGGGACCAGTCCACTCCGACCCTGTCCAGCGCGCCGACGAGTGCGGTAAAAATATCAGCTGCTGTCGTTGTATCTGTCATCGGCACCAACTCCACGAACTCCTCGGTGACGGTCAATGTGTCATCAACTCTGCGGATGAAAAAATTGCCAGTTGTGCAACATCTGTAATGTCCGTGCTTTCATCAATTGCAACCGAAAACGCAATAAATGACTTTACTTTTTGCTTCAACTGGCTGTCCAAATCCACTGAAAGATCGGAAATCCTGTCTGCAACTGTGTTTCTTGTCAGGCTGATATTTGCAAAAGCCTGCCGCTTTTCAGGGCACACAATCTCCGCTGCCTTCATCATGTATGTTTTTACAAATTCACCCTCACTAAATGGTTTTGAAGCCACTGCGATTTCATTAGCAATGAGGTAGCTAGCTTTCACTGCAGCGTCACTGATGTCTCGGCTGTGAGTAAACACAGACTGCTGTTTCTTCAGACCCGCCAACAGTTCATTCACCTTCTCTCATCTCCGCTGTCCTTGAAAGTTGTCATATTTGTCGGCATGAAGACTCACATAGTGGCGACGAAGGTTATATTCTTTCAGCACTGCAACATGCTCTGAACACACCAAACATACAGCTTTCCCATTCAATTCCGTGATTAAATAGGATGACCATTTTTCTTGGAACACTCTGCACTCTGCGTCCACTTTTCTATTTTTTGACAGAGACATATTGGGGCAATGAGGGTGCCAAAGCACATAATGTTAAAAGTAGAAGCCGTAATAAATATCGCGGGCAAAACAAAGTAGCTCATTGGCTGCACGTGCTTGACCTACTTGCTCTGCCCCGGTATAAACAGTTTGCTTGCTTAACACAATTGCTATTGCGCCATCCAGTGGACGCAATTGGAACAGCAGTTTATTTTATAAAAAAATTGCAGCGCATTTTTATACTTAAAAAAAAAAAAAGTTTTTTTTTTTTTTTTTTTTCCTCCGAAATCATCTCGCGGGCCGGATTAAACCCGTTTGCGGGCCTGATCCGGCCCGCGGGCCGTACGTTTGACACCCCTGGGCTAGAGGTAGTCTCCACCATATTTATCTTACACCAATCCATTACTTTTAAATCTATGGGGGTATGGATTGGAATGAAATAGTAACACTTTGGGGAGCTGGATTGAGAACCCTAATAGTTTGATCAGGATTCAATACTTCATTGATTCTGTAGTGCTGCAACCTCTGTATGGCAGTGCATTGGGAAAGTATTCAGACCCCTTCAGTTTTTCCACATTTTGTTACGTTACAGCCTTATTCTAAAATGGATTAAATAAATACAGATTCTCTTAAATCGATACCCCATAATGACAAAGCAAAAATAGGTATTTATAAATGTTTGCACATTCATAAAAAATAGCTCAGGTGTATCCTGTTTCCATTGATCATCCTTGAGATGTTTCTACAACTTGATTGGAGTCCACCTGTGGTAAATTCAATTGATTGGACATGATTTGGAAAGGCACACACCTGTCCATATAAGATCCCACAGTTGAGCTCCGAGACAGGATTGTGTCGATGCACAGATCTGGGGAAGGGTACCAAAAAATATCTGCAGCATTGAAGGTCCCCAAGAACACAGTGGCCTCCATCATTCTTAAATGGAAGAATTTTGGAACCACCAAGACTCTTCCTAGAGCTGGCCGCCCATCCAAACTGAGCAATCGGGGGAGAAGGGCCTTGGTCAGGGAGGTGACCAAGAACCCGATGATCACTCTGACAGAGCTCCAGAGTTCCTCTGTGGAGATGGGAGAACCTTCCAGAAGGACAACCATCTCTGCAGCACTCCACCAATCAGGCCTTTATGGTAGAGTGGCCAGATGGAAGCCACTCCTCCGTAAAAGGCACATGACAGCCCGTTTGGAGTTTTCCAAAAGGCACCTAAAAGACTCTCAGACCATGAGAAACAAGATTCTCGGGTCTGATGAAACCAAAATTGAACTCTTTGGCCTGAATGCCAAGCGTCACGTCTGGAGGAAACCTGGCACTATCCCTATGGTGAAGCATGGTGGTGGCAGCATCATGCTGTGGGGATGTTTTTCAGTGGCACGGACTGGGAGACTAGTCAGGATCGAGGGAAAGATGAACGGAGCAAAGTACAGAGAGATCCTTGATGAAAACCTGCTCCAGAGCGCTCAGGACCTCAGACTGGGGGCGAAGGTTCACCTTCCAACAGGACAACGACCCTAAGCACACAGTCAAGACAACGCAGGAGTGGCTTCAGGACAAGTCTGTGAATGTCCTTGAGTGGCCCAGCCAGAGCCCGGACCCGATCGAACATCTCTGGAGAGACCTGAAAATAGCTGTGCAGCGACGCTCCCCATCCAACCTGACAGAGCTTGAGAGGATCTGCAGTGAAGAATGGGAGAAACTCCCCAAATACAGGTGTGCCAAGCTTGTAGCGTCATACCCAAGAAGACTCAAGGCTGTAATTGCTGCCAAAGGTGCTTCAACAAAGTACTGAGTAAAGGGTCTGAATACTTGTGTAAATGTGATATTTCAGTTTTTATTTGTATTTATTTTTTGCTAACATTTCTAAAAAACTGTTTTGGGATTCTCATTATGGGGTATTGTGTGTAGATTGATGAGGGGGAAAAAAACAATTTAATCCATTGTAGAATAAGGCTGTAACGTAACAAAATGTGGAAAAAGTAAAGGGGTCTGTATACTTTCCAAATGCACTGTAGCACTACCCACCGACAGCAGATGGAGCCATTCTCCTGTCAGCTGCATTATGTGTAATAGACTACCAATTAATTTGAGGGTCACATCTCCTCTCATAACTCCAGTCCACACATAGTTTATGAGCCTAACTGTAAGGATCCTGGTAAATGAGTAATGTTCTTTCCAACCTGTGGCAACCGGCCAAGCACAACAACTATGGATGCACATCAACCATTTCCAATTACCCTGTCAAACATTGATATAGAGCTCAATGTCGTCAGCAACGAACTAAAGAGCCGGAGGTGCGGCCCACCAAAAAATACAAGGACATTTTTTTATATAGAAACAACGGCTATAAATAAAAGGATTTGACAAGTCTTAAAGTAGGAGTCCCTTTGTCTGTCCTTACTACTAGTAGGCCTACATTGGCCATTAGGACGTGTAAAGCACTAAGCTTTTTCAATGTTTTTTTGTTACAAATGTTCCTGTTTGTTACTGTAAAGTAATATTCAAAGCTCACTCATCCATAGACATCAGCACTCTTGTGGGAAATGGGATCGTCAAATCATCAACTCAGTGCCGTCATATCGGCCCTTCAATATGGTTGCAGACAGGTTCCACTATGCTTTTTGGATATTATGGTTTGGATATTCAACAGTGTAATTGCTTGTCAGCAATCAAGTTTTCAAGATAAGTAACTTCCAAAATACAGAAATCATCCCCATATGATGGATTTTGCGTCTTATGATGCTGCGTTTTGCATCATACAGTTACATATCTTGAAAAATTGATTGCTGGAAAGGCAAACAATTTGGGACTATATCAACAATGGACTAATGAAACAAATACCAAAATATAGTTTTTGGGGTGGAATTCTCCTCTTGCTTATAGATAGCAATAAGGCATTACTTTACGGAGAATGTTGATAACACTTTCTTTAAAGCCTGCAGGTATAATGCATTATGACTTTTCATGAGCATGTATAACCCCCTTATAAAGTCTTATTCTCTTCATCTCAAATCGTGACAAAATGGCAGCCATTTTGATCATGTGAAATGTTGATACATAGAGAGATGACACGTGCAGTAATACGCCTTACTACAAAACATTGCAAAGCCTCATACCTGCATGCTTTAAGTGTTGCCCAATTGTTAATCTGAATATATTTGAAGTGCATGAATTACACTGTTGAATATCCAAATCATAATAACAAATACGAAAGATAGTTTTTGGGTGGAGTTTTCCTTTAAGTGTTTGTTTGTGCCAGAAGGCAGCTATATAAATAGTATATGTAGCTAAATTGCTGACTAGAGCTGTTTATAGCTCATTATGTAAATCTAAACACATGCACAGTCACTTAGAATAAACCATGAAGGGCTATTTCAGTAAAACTGGTTTAATTCCTCTGGTTCATATTTAATTAGAACGGAAATTAGACTTCCTGCAGACTACTCATGCACCAGAAGGGATGCATAATTGGAATGTATCCAGAGGATAGAGGATACATTCCACCCCTATTCCCATACCTGTCACTGCATGGGATATTAGACTCTGTCTGAGTCATAAGCTGTTTTAATGGAATCCGGGAACAGAAGGAAACAACGTTGTGAGGCCACTACCTCATACACTGAAATAGTCCCAAACATAACAAATCTGTGTAAGCTTTTACTGTGCAGGGAGCTTAGGGCAGAAATACCTTGAAATGCATTTAGAAAACACACAGATGTCCCCAAATTATTCACCAGAACTGAAATATTCAGTTGCAAAGGATTGAACATAATTTCCCTCTAAGAAATGTCACCAAAAAGAGACTCTCTAGATCAATGAATGTACTTTTGTTCTCACTGCCCTGTCATTCGCTGAGTATGCATGTTGGTTATAATGTTATTATAAGGTTATAATGAATATTATTTGCAAACTAAATTAAACTAATTTGAAAACAAAAACAAATTCAAACTCTTCATTTGAATCTGGACAGTCATGGTCTGTGTGTTCACATATTCCCTCATTGAGATGTTTGATGTTAAAGGCATAGTCTGTAATATTTCCATTAATTTCATATACAGCTTGAGGAATAAGACTGACAACAATATTTAATAGTGTGCCGAGTGTGGATTTAGCCCTGAAGTTGATTCAGCCTCTTGTTGACTATAAATCAAAAGACTTGGAGCTGACAACAGGCGATGATGACAAATCCATCATGGACAAGTGTCCTTGAGAATTGACATTGCAATCCCTTATCTAAAGTATTGGTTTTAAGAGAAAGGAAAGAGGGCTTTCCATCCATGTTTCACAATTGAATATGTTGTTTACCATCGCCCCTCTAAACTAGTATTGCTTTATGTGTGGGAGCTATAGAACTGGTATTGAAATGTCTCTTTAAGCCTGAGTCACATTCTGAGTTACAGACAATATATGTCAGCTGTGCATATATTACCATTTTCCTCAACGCTGCGAGCTAAAGGAGTGTTTCAATCACTGGTGCTCCGGCTTCTGTGCCTGCCACTTTGCTGTAGCAGCCCAGCCACATCTGTCACTGCTGCAGGCAAAGCCCCAAGAGTATTTCTGGGATTGTAAAGACTTGGTTTTGCACAGTAGGAAAAACAAAATCAAGCTTTATCTACAAGATCTAGGTAATTTCATACTCCGTGGCACTAGAGAATGTTCCTCATCCCTAATCACTTTGTACAGTTTCATCTTAGTCGGTATGCCTTTCCATATAAATATTGGGTTAAATGGCTTGCTTCAGTAAGTAAGGGATTTGCCTACAGCTGTGAGAACATTTGTGAACATCTTTTGCTTGGTGTCAGATTGTCTTATCATTACAGATACAGTGGGGGAAAAAAGTATTTAGTCAGCCACCAATTGTGCAAGTTCTCCCACTTAAAAAGATGAGAGAGGCCTGTGATTTTCATCATAGGTACACGTCAACTATGACAGACAAATTGAGAAAAACAAATCCAGAAAATCACATTGTAGGATTTTTAATGAATTTATTTGCAAATTATGGTGGAAAATAAGTATTTGGTCAATAACAAAAGTTTCTCAATACTTTGTTATATACCCTTTGTTGGCAATGACACAGGTCAAACGTTTTCTGTAAGTCTTCACAAGGTTTTCACACACTGTTGCTGGTATTTTGGCCCATTCCTCCATGCAGATCTCCTCTAGAGCAGTGATGTTTTGGGGCTGTCGCTGGGCAACACAGACTTTCAACTCCCTCCAAAGATTTTCTATGGGGTTGAGATCTGGAGACTTTGAAAGTGCAGTCACAAAAACCATCAAGCGATATGATGACACTGGCTCTCATGAGGACCACCACAGGAATGGAAGACCCAGAGTTACCTCTGCTGCAGTGGATAAGTTCATTAGAGTTAACAGCCTCAGAAATTGCAGCCCAAATAAATGCTTCACAGAGTTCAAGTAACAGACACATCTCAACATCAACTGTTCAGAGGGGGCTGTGTGAATCAGGCCTTCATGGTCGAATTGCTGCAAAGAAACCACTACTAAAGGACACCAATAAGAAGAAGAGACCTGCTTGGTCCAAGAAACACGAGCAATGGACATTAGACCAGTGGAAATTTGTCCTTTGGTCTGGAGTCCAAATTGGAGATTTTTGGTTCCAACCGCCGTGTCTTTGTGAGACGCGTGTGGGTGAACGGACGATCTCTGCATGTGTAGTTCCCACCGTAAAGCATGGAGGAGGAGGTGTTATGGTGTGGGGGTGCTTTGCTGGTTACACTGTCTGTGATTTATTTAGAATTCAAGGCACACTTAACCAGCATGGCTACCACAGCATTCTGCAGCGATACGCCATCCCATCTGGTTTGGGCTTAGTGGGACTATCATTTGTTTTTCAACAGGACAATGACCCAACACACCTCCAGGCTGTGTAAGGGCTATTTGACCAAGAAGGAGAATGATGGAGTGCTGCATTAGATGACCTGGCCTCCACAATCCCCCGACCTCAACCCAATTGAGATGGTTTGGGATGAGTCGGACGGCAGAGTGAAGGAAAAGCAGCCAACAAGTGCTAAGCATATGTGGGAACTCCTTCAAGACTGTTGGAAAAGCATTCCAGGTGAAGCTGGTTGAGAGAATGCCAAGAGTGTGCAAAGCTGTCTTCAAGGCAAAGGGTGGCTATTTGAAGAATCTCAAATATAAAATATATTTTTGATTTGTTTAACACTTTCTTGGTTACTACATGATTCCATAAGTGTTATTTCATAGTTTTTGATGTCTTCACTATTATTCTACAATGTAGAAAATAGTACAAATGAAGAAAAACCCTTGAATAAGTAGGTAGAAGTTGTTGCTTTTAAGTTATACACTATAACACAAGTGAGACTTCTCCAGAAATGTTTTTTGAAACTTCTGATACCCCCAAATACAAAGCAATTCCCTTTTAAATTTTACAAAGAGATTTCTGCTGTTTTGTATGATTGTACAGTCATGGTCAAAAGATTTGAGAATGACACAATATTTAATTTTCACAAAGTCTGCTGCCTCAGTTTTTATGATGGCAATTTGCATATACTCCAGAATGGTATGAAGAGTGATCAGATTAATTGCAATGTCCCTCTTTGCCATGAAAATGTATCCCAAAAAAACATTTCCACTGCATTTCAGCCCTGCCACAAAAGGACCAGCTGCCATCATGTCAGTGATTCTCTTGTTAACACAGGTGAGAGTGTTGACGAGGACAAGGCTGGAGATCACTCTGTCATGCTGATTGAGGTAGAATAACAGACTGGATGCTTTAAAAAGGAGGGTGGTGCTTGAAATCATTGTTCTTCCTCTGTTAACCATGGTTACCTGCAAGGAAACACGTGCCGTCATCATTGCTTTGCACAAAAAGGGCTTCACAGGCAAGGATATTGCTGCTAGTAAGATTGCACCTAAATCAACCATTTATCGGATCATCAACAACTTCAAGGAGAGAGGTTCAATTGTTGTGAAGAAGGCGTCAGGGCGCCCAAGAAAGTCCAGCAAGCGCCAGGACCGTCTCCTAAAATTTATTCAGCTGCGGGATCGGGGCACCACCAGTGCAGAGCTTGCTCAGGAATGGCAGCAGGCAGGTGTGAGTGCATCTGCACGCACAGTGAGGCGAAGACTTTTGGAGGATGGCCTGGTGTCAAGAAGGGCAGCGAGGAAGCCACTTCTCTCCAGGAAAAACATCAGGGACAGACTGATATTCTGCAAAAGGTACAGGGATTGGACTGCTGAGGACTGGGGTAAAGTCATTTTCTCTGATGAATCCCCTTTCCGATTGTTTGGGGCATCCGGAAAAAAGCTTGTCCGGAGAAGACAAGGTGAGCGCTACCATCAGTCCTGTGTCATGCCAACAGTAAAGCACCCTGAGACTATTCATGTGTGGGGTTGCTTCTCAGCCAAGGGAGTGGGCTCACTCACAATTTTGCCTAAGAACACAGCCATGAATAAAGAATGGTACCAACACATCCTCCGAGAACAACTTCTCCCAACCATCCAAGAACAGTTTGGTGACGAACAATGCCTTTTCCAGCATGATGGAGCACCTTGCCATAAGGCAAAAGTGATAACTAAGTGGCTCGGGGAACAAAACATCGACATTTTCGGTCCATGGCCAGGAACCTCTCCAAACCTTAATCCCATTGAGAACTTGTGGTCAATCATCAAGAGGCGGGTGGACAAACAAAAACCCACACACTCTGACAAACTCCAAGCATTGATTATGCAAGAGCTGCCATCAGTCAGGATGTGGCCCAGAAGTTAATTGACAGCATGCCAGGGCGGATTGCAGAGGTCTTGAAAAAGAAGGGTCAACACTGCAAATATTGACTCTTTGCATAAACTTAATGTAATTCTCAATAAAAGCCTTTGACACTTATGGAATGCTTGTAATTATACTTCAATAGTAACATCTGACAAAAATATCTAAAAACACTGAAGCAGCAAACTTTGTGAAGACCAATACTTGTGTCATTCTCAAAACGTTTGACCACGACTGTAGGCTACTGCTAGTCTTGCTACAAAAAGGCAAACGGTAAATTAACACAAACAACAGCAGAGGGCAGTATAGTACTTACATTTTCACAGCAGGGTAGGCTCTATTTCAGTCGATGGGTAGTAACTGATGTCCAAGACTCAGGAATGACAGATTATACACATATAATTTACTAAACTGCCCCTCATCTTTTCGACTATAAGAAGGCATGTTTTATCAGTGAAGGCACACAGGCGTTGGAAGCATGCATGCACTAACCTACTCTGTAATTTCACCTTCCATATCACATTGAAATGATCGTAAACACTATTGTAAAGCTATTTCCTACTATCTCCAGACAGTCTAGACAGTCTGAAATTAAAAATCTAACAGTGATTGTCAAGAAACCTCTTTTATAATCAGACCTTGTTTACAGCATTATTTGAGTACACATCTCTAGCACAGTATAAATGTGGCTCACACAAACTATTCCAACAGCTCACATCTGAGACCCCTAGACAGCAGTTACAAGCACGAACAGGATCTTCAAAGGGGCAATCTGTGTATATACTTCATTCAATGAATGATGTAAATATATACTAATTGTTTCTTGAAGATATACAGTATAACTTGTAAATGTATCATGAGCTTTGTTCAACTGTCATCAGAACCCAAAATATAAAGCTTATTTTACTCTATTTTTGTAAACAATGTAAACAAACACTGTATAGCCTCAAAACATGCTTGAAAAATATGGATAGTCAGTCCTTGCATCCATAGCTCTTTCTATGAACTTGAGAGTGGTTACATTTCTCCAGGCCCATCCCTCAGCTTTTTACCAAAACAGCGGCAGGGTGGCCATTTTATTGTTTGAATCGCAGATTGTCCCTTTAAAGCTCAGAGGCTCATTTATCTTTCATTAGCTTCGGTCCTGAGACATTCTTCAAGATCAGCTCTGAATTTTAAGAACCCTCGAGAATGAAATCATTCACCATCCTACAGAACTCTAAAGTCATCCATTTCAACAGCGTAACAACAACACCGTTTCTGTTATGCAGGGGCGCAACTTTCACTGGGGGGACATTCTGAAATTGCAATTTTGTCCCCTCCAGTTTTATCATTGGAATGTGATACAAAACGAGGCAATGGTGTGCTTTAGGACCATGCGGACGCCTCCGAGTGGTCGGGTAGGCTGTTTGGAATGTTTATCCGACTGCATACAAATAAAAATAATTGTGGCCCCCCCACTTCTAAAACCCAAGTTGCGCCCCTGCTGTTATGTGACTGATTATGAAGCGAAAAATATACAGTTGATGCAAAATGTTCCTCCTAAGTTAAATTAAAGGAGATGTTAATATAAATGTTTGTTGTTTTGACAGGTTACCCCATTAGACACTACATTGTTTCATGTTCAGCTTGATCATGAGTAAGCATGTCAAGGCGTCAGTGGAATGCGGTAGGCGAAGTAAGGCGCAGGACACAGAGCTAATCAAAAGGCCTACTTTACTTGAAGGAAAAAGAATGAACAACAAACTCCACGCAGGGAGGGAACAAACCCGCACACTAACGACAACCGAAACATGAACAAACACGCACAACACACAGTGTGAGACAGAGGGTTAAATAGGGAAGACATAACTACATAATGGGAAACAGGTGTGACCAATAAAGACAAAACAAGTCGAACATAGATACATGGATCGGTAGCAGCTAGTACGAACGCCGAAGCCTGCCCGAGCAAGGAGGAGGGGCAGCCTCGGCTGAATCCGTGACAGTACCCAGGTCTCTTCCGAGCGCCGAAACCACTCATCCACCGCAGGAGCCTCGATCTGGCTCTGATGCCAAGGTGCCAGGACCGGCTGATAACCTAATACACACTGGAAAGGCGTAAGGTTAGTAGAGGAGTGGCGGAGTGAGTTTTGGGCTATCTCTGCCCAGGGGATATAACCTGACCACTCCCCCTGCTGGTCCTGGCAATAGGACCTCAGAAACCTACCCACATCCTGGTTCACTCTCTCCACCTGCCCATTACTCTTGGGGTGAAATCCTGAGGTAAGGCTAATCGAGACCCCCAGCCGTTCCATGAACTCCCTCCAGACCCTTGAGGTGAACTGGGGACCCCGATCCGACACAATATCCTCAGGTACCCCGTAGTGCCGGAAGACGTGTGTAAACAGGGCCTCAGCAGTTTGTAGGGCTGTAGGGAGACCTGGCATAGGAATGAGACGGCAGGCTTTCGAAAACCGATCCACCAATAGGTGGGACCACGGCCGTTGTGGAACGGGTAGGGGTTGTAATTTCCCTCTGGGCAGGTGTCTAGGTGCCTTACACTGGGCGGACACCGAGCAGGAGGAAACATAAACTCTCACGTCCTTGGCTAAAGTGGGCCACCAGTACTTCCCACTAAGACAGTGCACTGTCCGACCGATGCCAGGATGTCCAGAGGAGGGTGACGTGTGAGCCCAATAGACATTAATGCACATATGCGCAACAGGGAGCTCTGGGTGAGTTGGGTGCCTACTCACCTGAAACGGTTCATCAGTGCGCTGCCTACTGCCTCGACTCCTTGAAGGCCCTCCCCAGCACCGACCAGCAGTGTGTCCTCTGCGGCCACAGTTGGTGCAGGGGACGGCCCCTCTACCGGTCTCCCTCATAGCAGCACCTCCGAGCTCCATAGGGGTAGGGTCGGAGGTGCTGGGGGATGGAATGGACGGCCCCTGATCCGTACGTCCGCGGGTAGCTAACAGGTTATCCAGTCGAATTGACATATCCACCAGTTGGTCCAGGTTTAGGTTGGTGTCCCTGCAGGCCAATTCCCGACGAACGTCCTACCTCAAGCTGCAACGGTAGTGCTCGATGAGGGCCCTCTCATTCCATCCTGCGCTGGCAGCCAGAGTCCGAAAGTCCAGTGCAAATTCCTGCGCGCTCCTCTTACCATGTCTGAGGTGGAATAGACACTCAACCGCCGCTCTCCCCTCTGGTGGATGATCGAATAAAGAAAAACCCTTGAATGAGTAGGTGTCCAAACTTTTGACTTGTACTGTATATAAACAACTTATGGAAAGCTCACATTTTATTAAGCCATTAAGCTAGCTGGTGTGTGACTAACGAGTAACTCTAGTTGTTGGTTGGGGGGGAATGGGATGGGAGTTTGGGGGTGGAGGCCCATTCTTTAGTTTTCTTTTCCAGTTTATATTGAATTTATTATCATTTACTCTGTACTTTCTTTATTTTTTTGAGTGGCAGCCTACGGGTACGTGTTTTATAAACATACAATTTGAAATGGATAATGTACCTGTAACTCCCCCCCCCCCCCCCCCCCCAACAACAAAACCCCAAAAAACATAACATTTTGTCCAAAAAAAGAGGGGGGAAAAAGGTGAGGTTTCACCTTGAAGTTAAGGGCCACGAGAGAGACTGGGCACCACTGGGGTAGAATAAGAACTGGAGACTGCGTCCAAGATGTCCGACCGTTGTATTCAAGGTAATCTACTCACGTTCGAATACGCCGATTCATGGACATCTATATCCGGGTTGCATGCGGTCTATACGGACCAACATCATGCACACTAGTACTCAATGCGCACAGGGAGCAGCGACGACGTCATCACATCATCCAAACACATGGCAGACGTTGGATGAATATAAAATGTTTATCTTCGGCTGTGAGGGTTGGAAAATGTTTTGTGCACAAAGGTGATGAGTAAAGTGTCTTATTAGGAATTTTCTAATCTGACTTCTCTATGTGGCCATCTATGGAAATGTTTTTTCTGGGCCGGGCGTCAGTTAAACTGCAGTACCTACTAAAAACAGTAGGAGCAGTCGAAACCGTGCTTCTAGTCCAGAACCCTGCCCCTTGGTGAGCACCTGCTCTGAAGTACGGTGTACATTTGAGGACACTTTAGGCTTAGGGTGTTCTACAATGAACAACGTATTAAAGTCCTGAGAAGAGCAGTTAGAAAGCAGTGCCCTCATAGTGTTTATACAATATCACCAGTCTGAGGCCAGGGCTCCTAGACACCAGCATTCTGTCATGTCACACGCTAGCCACTGCCTCTCTGGTGACACCCAGTCTTATCAGTATGACAGGAATGAATAAGACGTCTGTCTGCTGGTAAGAAGAATCCTCATGCTTTTTGTACTTTTCAAACAGCATCCCTTTGATTTCTATGCAGCTAGCTAGCTAAGTTCTCCTAAGCTTTTGTTCTGATTCCATTGGTAGTGGAGACAAGTCGAGGAACCATTGTTCCTAGTTCTCTTTTTTGTTCTCTTTCGTCCTAGTTCCTCCTGTTTGGTTCTTTAGTGTGCATCTCAACATCCTGAAGTGTCCCTGGTCCGCTCCTCTCATCTGCAATTATCTGAAGCTTATCGGTGGGATAAATATGGTTGATATGCTGGCCATCAATGGTCAGTGGAAATGCTCTTCTTCGCTCAACTCCTTCTTTGGTGCTCTTGTGTTTCAATGGGGGAAAAACCTTGCTGACATTGAAAAACGATTCATTTGCTATTCATTTATGTAACAGACAAAACCTCCGTTTGGCAATTATAGGTTGATCAAGTTTGAGTGAGAGCAGAACAAAGCATCTTCGCCATTAGAGCCACAGTAATGATTCACCTTGGCACCTTACAGAATGGGACTATTCTATACCACAAAAAAGACTGCATGAAATTAAATGCTGCTGCAACATGACAGGCAAAACCAGAGGCACAATTAAGTTCTGTCTCACTTGTTGTGATGATGTCTGTGCTCTGTACGCTTTCATTAGCATGCATAAAACCCAGGCTGAACAATATAACTTCCCCTTTGAAAGCTTTATCGCAGCCTTTGTAAACAGTGAGAGCTTACGCTGAGTAATGGCAGCTACAATTACCCGATTTAATTGTATGTACATATCTTACTTTCAATCTCTCTTATGTCAAAGTCCGAGATGCATCTAATATCCAGTTGTCCAACCCTCTGGCAAAAATCAGGTGTATAAAAATAACCAATTTCAGATGTGATTAGGAAATTACATATTTCACCCATGCTGCACTCAGTCAAACATGCACACACAAATACACAAGCACATGCGTGCATGCTCACACTCACACACACCGTCCCCACAGGGCGTTGAGTTGAAACACTATAAAAAGCTATTTAGAAAATTAAACTCACATTTATTGATCGGTCAGATACTGTATCTCTACGCCTTCACTAAAGGCATAGAGCTCTCCTGTTATTTTCCAAATATGGCTCTGGTCTTTTACTTTTAATCAGTAAGAACTCTAATGGCAAACATCATCACTCCTCTATTATGTTTGTTTTGCCGTGGTCCCTGACATCAGCGTCCATCCCTTTTTATAAACAAGCCCACAAACCTTTTGTGGCGAGGCCCAGTACAGCGTCATGTTCTTTAGGCACCAATGTGACAGGCCGCCCCCCAGGCGGTGAGGCCAGGCAACAACACATCCGCCATGCTGACCCTCAACACGGGGGCCCCTCAGGGGTGCATGCTTAGATCCCTCCTGTATTCCCTGTTCACCCACGACTGCGTGGCCACGCTCGACTCCAGCACCAGACGGAGCGGATCAAAAGCTTCAAGTTCCACATCACTAAGGAATTAACATGGTTCACACACACACACCAACACAGTCATGAAGAAAGCACGGCAATGTCTCTTCCCCCTTAAGGAGGCTGAAAAGATTTGGCATGGGCCCACAGATCCTCAAAAAGTTAGTCAGCTGCACCATTGAGAGCATCTTGACTGGCTGCATCACCACTTGGTATGGAAACTGCTTGGCATCTGACCGCAAGGCATTACAGAGGGTAGTGCGTACGGCCCAGTACATCACTGGATCCGAGCTCCCTGCCATCCAGGACCTCTATACCAGACGGTGTCAAAGAATCCAGCCACCCAAACATGACTCTAAACTGATAGTGTTAGCTAGCAAGAGTGGGCAAGTTAGCTGGTCCTGCTGTTGGACGTATCACCATGCAGGCTACGTTTTCTGATTGGTCAACAACAACAATTTTCTCCTCCTTGGCTGAGCGGATTCCATGGGCACGAGCACCGCCGACCGCTCCGCCTGGATAGAATTTCGCCGCTGCACATCAACTCTGTACTGGTACCCCATGTACAGTATATAGCCAAGTTATCGTTACTCATTGTGTATTTATTCCTCGTGTTATAATTTTGTATATAATTTTTCTATTTTCATTCTGCATTGTTGGGAAGGGCCCGTAGGTAAGTATTTCACTGTTAGTCTACACCAGGGGTCTCCAACTCTGTTCCTGGAGAGCTACCGTCCTGTAGGTTTTCGCTCCAACCCCAATCTTGCGATTCTAATAATTATCTGGTTGATAAGCTGAATCAGGTTCGTTACAACAGGGGTTAGAGTGAAAACCTACAGGAGGGTACAGTGAGGGAAAAAAGTATTTGATCCCCTGCTGATTTTGTACGTTTGCCCATTGACAAAGACATGATCAGTCTATCATTTTAATGGTAGGGTTATTTGAACAGTGAGAGACAGAATAACAACAGAAAAATCCAGAAAGACGCATGTCAAAAATGTTATGAATTGATTTGCATTTTAATGAGGGAAATAAGTATTTGACCCCTCTGCAAAACATTACTTAGTACTTGGTGGCAAAACCCTTGTTGGCAATCACAGAGGTCAGACGTTTCTTGTAGTTGGCCACCAGGTTTGCACACATCTCAGGAGGGATTTTGTTCCACTCCTCTTTGCAGATCTTCTCCAAGTCATTAAGGTTTCGAGGCTGACGTTTGGCAACTCGAACCTTCAGCTCCCTCCACAGATTTCCTATGGGATTAAGGTCTGGAGACTGGCTAGGCCACTCCAGGACCTTAATGTGCTTCTTCTTGAGCCACTCCTTTGTTGCCTTGGCCGTGTGTTTTGGGTCATTGTCATGCTGGAATACCCATCCACGACCCATTTTCAATGCCCTGGCTGAGGGAAGGAGGATCTCACCCAAGATTTGACGGTACATGGCCCCGTCCATCGTCCCTTTGATGCGGTGAAGTTGTCCTGTCCCCTTAGCAGAAAAACACCCCCAAAGCATAATGTTTCCACTTCCATATTTGACGGTGGGGATGGTGTTCTTGGGGTCATAGGCAGCGTTCCTCCTCCTCCAAACACGGCGAGTTGAGTTGATGCCAAAGAGCTCGATTTTGGTCTCATCTGACCACAACACTTTCACCCAGTTCTCCTCTGAATCATTCAGATGTTCATTGGCAAACTTCAGACGGCCCTGTATATGTGCTTTCTTGAGCAGGGGGACCTTGCGGGCGCTGCAGGATTTCAGTCCTTCACGGTGTAGTGTATTACCAATTGTTTTGTTGGTGACTATGGTCCCAGCTGCCTTGAAATAATTGACAAGATCCTCCCGTGTAGTTCTGGGCTGATTCCTCACCGTTCTCATGATCATTGCAACTCCACGAGGTGAGATGTTGCATGGAGCCCCAGGCCGAGGGAGATTGACAGTTATTTTGTGTTTCTTCCATTTGCGAATAATCGCACCAACTGTTGTCACCTTCTCACCAAGCTGCTAGGCGATGGTCTTGTAGCCCCTTCCAGCCTTGTGTATATCTACAATCTTGTCCCTGACATCCTTGGAGAGCTCTGTGGTCTTGGCCATGGTGGAGAGTTTGGAATCTGATTGATTGATTGCTTCTGTGGACAGGTGTCTTTTATACAGGTAACAAGCTGAGATTAGGAGCACTCCCTTTAAGAGTGTGCTCCTAATCTCAGCTCGTTACCTGTATAAAATACACCTGGTAGCCAGAAATCTTTCTGATTGAGAGGGGGTCAAATACTTATTTCCCTCATTAAAATGCAAATCAATTTATAAAATTTTTGACATGCGTTTTTCTGGATTTTTTTGTTGTTATTCTGTCTCTCACTGTTCAAATAAACCTACCATTAAAATTATAGACTGATCATTTCTTTGTCAGTGGGCAAACGTACAAAATCAGCAGGGGATCAAATACTTTTCCCCCTCACTGTACCTCTCCAGAGACAGGGTTGGAGAGCCCTGGTCTATACCTGTTTATTACGAAGCATATGATTAATACGATTTGATCAGAAGAACATTTTCTGAAACATGGAGGCACTAGACTAGTGGGAGGTCATTTGTAATTGGCTGGATTATCTTGAATGTCAGTGTGATGTAATATCAGCATGATCACATTTGTCTTGTCAGAATGTATTGATTTAATCAAATTGGAAAAAGAAAGGTATTACAATTCAGCAGGTTCGGAGGCGCTGTACAGTACAGTGCTATCAGTAAGTATTCAGACCCCTTGATTTATCCCACATTTTGTTATGTTACAGCCTTATTCTAAAATTGATTAAAAATATCTCTCATCAATCTACACACAATATCCCATAATGACAAAGCGAAAACAAGTTTATAGAAATGTTTACAAATGTATTAAAAATAAGAAACATAAATACCTTATTTACATAAGTATTCAGACCCTTTGCTATGAGACTCGAAATTGAGCTCAGGTGCATCCCGTTTCCATTGATCATCCTTGAGATGTTTCTACAACTTGATTGGAGTCCACTTGTGGTAAATTCAATTGATTGGACATGATTTGGAAAGGCACACACCTGTCTATATAAGGTCCCACAGTTGACAGTGCATGTCAGAGCAAAAACCAAGCCATGAGGTCAAAGGAATTGTTTGTAGAGCTCCGAGACAGGATTGTGTCGATGCACAGATCTGGGGAAGTGTACCAAAAAATGTCTGCAGCATTGAAGTTCCCCAGGAACACAGTGGCCTCCATCATTCTTAAATGGAAGAAGTTTGGAACCACCAAGACTCTTCTTAGAGCTGGCCGCTTGGCCAAACTGAGCAATCGGGGGAGAAGGGCCTTGGTCAGGGAGGTCATCAAGAACCCAATGGTCACTCTGACAGAGCTCCAGAGTTCCTCTGTGGAGATAGGAGAACCTTCCAGAAGGACAACCGTCTCTGCAGCACTCCACCAATCAGGCCTTTATGGTAGAGTGGCCAGACGGAAGCCACTCCTCAGTAAAAGGCACATGACAGCCCGCTTGGAGTTTGCCAAAAGGCACCTAAAGACTCTCAGACCATGAGAAACAAGATTATCTGGTCTGATGAAACCAAGATTGAACTCTTTGGCCTAAATGCCAAGCATCACGTCTGTAGGAAACCTGGCACCATCCCTATGGTGAAGCATGGCGGTGGCAGCATCAGGCTGTGGGGATGTTTTTCAGCGGCAGGGACTGGAAGACTAGTCAGGATCAAGGGAAAGATGAATGGACCAAAGAACAGAGAGATCCTTGATGGAAACCTGCTCCAGAGCGCTCAGGACCTCAGACTGGGACGAAGGTTCACCTTCCTACAGGACAATGACCCTAAGCACACAGCCAAGACAACGCAGGAGTGGCTTCAGGACAAGTCTATGAATGTCCTTGAGTGGCCCAGCCAGAGCCCGGACTTGAACCCGATCGAACATCTCTGGAGAGACCTGAAAATAGCTGTGCAGCGACGCTCCCCATCCAACCTGACAGAGCTTGAGAGGATCTGCAGAGAAGAAGGGGATAAACTCCCCAAATACAGGTGTGCCAAGCTTGAAGCGTCATACCCAAGAAGGCTCGAGGCTGTAATCGCTGCCAATGGTCCTTCAACAAAGTACTGAGTAAAGGGTCTGAATACTTATGTAAATGTAATATTACATTTTTGTATATATATATTTTTTGCAAAAATGTCTAAAAACCTGTTTTTGTTTTGTCATTATGGGGTATTGTGTGTAGATTGATGAGGGGATTTTTTTTTTTTTACAAAATCAATTTTAGAATAAGGCTGTAATGTAACAAAATGTGGAAAAACTCAAGGGGTCTGAAAACTTTCCGAATGCACTGCATCTCAGTTAATTTGTTTTCTGTACTGTACACTATGTTCTTTAGGTCACATTGCAACCTCAACAACACCAGAAGCACAGCCTCAGCGGCTATATATCATAATGACAGATTTGATACAACAGTGCAGTACTCTTCTCAATCTCGCCTCTAGCAGTTCGATTTTCTTTTCGGTAGGCACACAGGCCAAAAAAAAGACTGATTCAAACGAGTTCACAAGCTCAAGGAAAAAGAGTTAGGCCTTAATCAATACCTAGCACAATAAACATACCTCACGCTAATAAAAGTGTCGGTGGCGGCTGAAAAGCGGAGACGTGAATAGTCTGTTCATAAAAGAGCCCGTCCTCTCTCAGCTCAAACTTTTCAGGCATCTGAAAGTCAAGGCGGCGTGGGCGGTGGTGTTGCTGGGAATGGTGTGATCACTCCTTCCTGCCACAAAGGTTTCTGGTAATGAAACTGTCGCAATGAGAGGGATATAGTGCATCATTTTCAACCATTTGCTGCTGTGTCCATCTCACTCTCTCTGTCTGTATCTTTCATTCATCCGGTGTATATACACATATAGATTGCATTTGGATTACTGTTACAGTGCTATTTGGGTTGTTAGTTGGATTCGTTCCGACTTTTTTTTCTTTTGTTATTTTTTGTGTGAATATTTGTATACTTGTTTGACATTTTACTGCATTGTTAGGAGCTAGTAAACCCATACACAAAAATGTATGCACGCATGACTGTAAGTCGCTTTGGATAAAAGCGTCTGCTAAATGGCATATTATTATTATTATTATTATTAGTAACATAAGCATTTCGCTGCACCCGCTATAACATCTGCTATACTGTGTACGCGACCAATACAGTTTGATTTGATCCCTGTCTTCTTCCTTCTTTGCCAGTCTGTGCCCTACTTTCTCCTGAACTCTGTGGCAAAGTGTCCTCAATGTCACAGACAGAAGTTCTGTTGTCTTAAAGGGACATCACAAACCAAAGTTTGTCAGAGGATTTCAGACCTCAAGTAGTTGGCTGTTGAAAAAAGTCAATGTCCCGGGCCATCTATTTTGTAGCTCCAGCTACAGTGGGGAGAACAAGTATTTGATACACTGCCGATTATGCAGGTTTTCCTACTTACAAAGCATGTAGAGGTCACTGTATTATTTCAAGATTTGCGGTGGTTATCTTTAATATTCTTTTGGGGATGAGCCAACATACATTTGAGTGAGAATCCAACTTACATTTGAGTGAGAATCCAACTTACATTTGAGGGAGAATCAAACATACATTTGAGGGAGAATCCAACTCACATTTGAGGGAGAATCCAACTTACATTTGAGGGAGAATCCAACTTACATTTGAGGGAGAATCCAACTTACATTTGAGCGAGAATCCAACATACATTTGAGCGAGAATCCAACATACATTTGAGCGAGAATCCAACTTACATTTGAGGGAGAATCCAACATACATTTGTTCATGTGTTTTTTATATGCACTTACTCGATTGTCACACAAAGCTAATTCCTTTCCTTTGGTATAGGAGACTCTGAAGAAGGAAATAGAAGTACATGTTGAATGCGTCTCCTTCCTCTGATAGATTCTGCGAATAGACAAAAGCAACAAGAGAACACACTAGCAGCACTTTACGATGTGCGGTTCAACTTCTAGCCCTCTGACTCATCAAAACAAAATAAACACACTGAAATGAACAATGAACTGCTCAAACAATTTTGGACAAATGAACTGTTCAATTTTTTACTGGCATGCTGACAGATTGAATGTATTTGATGCATTTTGCTTGCTAAACAGAACATTTATTATCAGCACGTTGTCTTAGATAAATTAGTTTGACTAGGAGGAAAAACAATATAAAAAAACATTTACATTTTCGTCATTCAGCAGACGCTCTTCTCCAGAGCCACTTACAAATTGGGACTTTTGTTTTTCTATAAGTAGTCACTGGAACTAATGTATTGTAACAGATGGTGCACAGCAGATAATAGTTTTTTGACAGTAGTCTTCAACACTGCCAAGAATTCAGTGTCCTAAATTGAACCTTTGCTGAGGATTTAGAGTAGAAGTGGGACGTGAAGCCTGGGGGAATCGGGGTCTGGATCCTTAAAGCACGCTGTGTGATAGTCAGGAACAGGTGCAGGAGCTTCCAAGGTATTATTGGGGAAATTCCCTTGTCTTTGTGATCATGGATTTTTCACTGAGGGACAGAGATTCTACCAAGGTTTGTGTTGAGTTGATTGGGGTTCATGAGAAAAAGTGGAATGTGTGTTCACACACAGCAGTCATCACTGATATGTCATTAACCTCCAGCATCTGCAACTTCGATGACATGTTCTGTCATTTCCTCCCCCTCTTTTCCCTCCTCCCGTCACAACATTCGGGAGACACCGTGCCCAGGATACAGATGCAGGACTAGTGTCAATGCGTTGGCTCCCACAGCTCATTCTGACATCCGTTGCAGCATAATTATGTCCTGCTGTACTTGTGTCATCCAACACTAGCATACAGTATAAACATGGCTCCATATGAGAACAGTGTCCATTTAGGACAGCGTCACATAGAAGTTGGAAGTTGTGTTGAACTCATACAAACATCTCTCATCCAGAGTTGGCGTCACTGGACTTGGTGTCAAAATCAGACAAACTTTGTGTCAAACAATTGAATCATTGGGTCTATAGCTGGCAACATCAATCAAAGTGAGTAACTAGCTAACAATAATAATATCTAAATATTGTGGCCAAACACACTATGCTTTGAATTAGACCGTCCTCTGATTGGTTGAAGGTGATCCAATTGCTGACAAATCCATTTTGAATAATGCACAGACGTAGGCTCAAGCAGTTTGAATGAATAGGAACGTCAGACTGATACGTGAAGTGGAACAGGAATAGTAAACAATGATCAGGCTGATTTTACCAGGCTAGGTATTTCTGGCCCCTGAAGCCTTTAAACCTCATCTCTAAAGTCCACAGAAAATAATATTTCCCTTCATGTTCAGCTCAGCAAAAGTTACGGGAACAGAAAACTGTTGGGTGGCAAGGCAGTCAGTCTGAACCTGTAATTCAAACATAATGCACCTTTTGACCAATGTTCTCAGTTTTTCTCTCACTGCTGTCCCATGAAGCTTTCCATCTAATTTTACCTCACGTAGACGGCAAAAACAACGGGGAGGAGATTTGTACTTCGCTCGAGTGAATCTGTGATTTTTGCCAACTGCCTTCATTGTGTTTACATTGCCAGCTTTCACGAAACTGACAAGATGGGACAGTTTGAGAGGAAGTGACAAGAAGCACAAAACACAATATGAAGCTCAGTCTGCCACAATCTGTTCCATTGTCGGTTGCAAACATTTAGGCTACTCCCCTGGACAAGCGCCATTAATTACAAAAGTGAAACATTTTCTCCAGTCTATCAGTCATTTGATTTTAGTTTCCCCACAGACACATATAAATGTTACTAAGACTTACATAACTCTCAGTGATTGAGTTGAAGTAATTATGCAAAATGATTATGTCAGAGGTCTACTGTCAACAGAGCAACACTGTAAGCTCCTCTATCTCTTGTTGCACTGGCTGGCTGGCAGATAATAATAAATGTGGATATTTCAAGTGTCTCCAGTGTCTGTCATTCTGTGAGGACCTGTGTGCTGTGCAGCTAGGTGGGGAAAATTGGCGGCTTTAATTATGTCTACATGACAAACAGATGTTACAGAATTGCAGAGCTCCTTGTCACAGAAACCTCAGCAGGAGGGACTAGGGTGTCCCAGAGAGGTGGCAGACATGTCAAAAATCTGCCAGTTGTTATGGCATAGAAATACGTGATTTTTAAGAAGCCAATTTACCAGCATCTGAAGTGCAGCCTTTGCTTGCAGCAATTTCTTTAATGTCATATTCATACATAGACCCAATTGAACAAAATTATTACATGAGCAATAGACTGGGTAATAATAACACACCATTGCATTAAAAACTAGGGGTTTTGAAGTTCATGGTAAGAATGTTCCCTGTCTATATAAATGTATGGTCATTTACTCTACAAAATACTGAAACAACACCCCAGGATGCTTCAGAGCTGAGTGTGACGGTGAAGGGCAGTCTGGAGTTTTCATTGTAGCTAATTTTGTTGTTATATTGATAGTCCTATTTTCCACCACTTTTCTCACAAAATTGAATTTTTTAATAAAACAAAACATTACAGTGCATTCGGAAAGTATTCAGACCTCTTGACTTTTTCCACATTTTGTTACGTTAGAGCATTATTCTAAACTGGATTAAATTAATTTTTCCCCCTTAGCAATCTACACACAATACCCCATAATGACAAAGCTAAAACAGGTTTTTAGAATTTTTTGCAAATGTTTTAAAAATAAACATTCCCTTCCAGTGGAATGTTAATGTTTTTAATAAACATTATTATCTGGTGTTTCTACGTCTAACGATTTTGTTATATTTCAGTCTTCTGTGATGTGTATATAAAGTGTAATGCAAACTCAAAATGTAATACATTTCAACTCTATATCTGACATGGTACAGGTGCCTTCTTTTTTTAAGCCTTAACCATGTGTGTGAGGTGTATACTTTTGTTTCAAAGTAGATTTCTTTAAGACTACCAAGAAACACTGTGTGACACTGATTTAACCGACTGCAGTAAAAGGATTAGGCTATACGTTATTGCTGTATTTCTCTTATGCCATGTAGAAATAAAATACCATGTGTCATTACAATTGGTCAATAGGCCAACCAATATGAATGTGCGTTGCAGAAAAGGTTAAGAAGGGTTAGCCTGCTAATATTAGTCTCACTGCTGATGTGTCTGCTGTCTACCAATAAATGAGGATTTCAATCCAAAATTGGATTTTTGCGCATACATGCAGCATCAGATTTATTTTAAAGTTTAATTAGCTATTAATTGTTTACCTCAAATGTCAGCTTCAATGTTTGCTGTAGTTAATATGCATACATTAAATGTTGTGGTTGTTGTTGTTGTTGTTATCATCATAATTATCCTGGGCATGGGGAGGTGTGCTTGCCTGCTCTATCGATCGCGCCAAACATTGTCTGAAACTGCCATCCTATAAGTATTTTTTACTGACGTCAAAATGAGGGGCATTGTCCAAAACAAATTAATCAGCGATTGGATAATCTCAAACCAATCAGAGTATCAAAGCCAATGAAAAAGCAAAAGCAGGTTCTAGCCCAACCTAGGGCTGTGGCGGTCATTACAGTTTGTCAGCCGGTTATAGTCATGCAAAATCCTGCCGGTCACACGGTAATTGACCGTTAATTAACGAACACATTTAGCATCTCCAGGCCTCCACACATACATGTCTCTGAATCTCTCCTTTGGAACATCTACATTAAAAAAAGTATAATAAATCAATTGAATATACACCATCACAATAAATCCATTATTTATTTTAGGTAGGTCTAAAGAAACATGATATGAAGAAGAACAGAATATGAGTTGGGCTACTGTATGTTATCTGGCTATGCGCCATGCCATAGGCTGTAGGCTTGTTAATTTAGCAGACAATATTTGCTTAAGTCCCTGCTATTATTTTATATCATATGATTTTATAGCAAGAAGAATACAATTTAACTTATTGAATATAATAGAAAGGATATTTTCCCATTCTGGAGCGAGAGTGCGCATATGAAGTTGAGCGTAAATCATGATAATTTGAAACAGGTCCTATAAGCTTGATTTAGAGTTATTTGGCAACTTTAGTTGTGAATGATACAACCCATAGAATTCCTTAGAAATCAAAAGATATATGGGATGCATGATGTGACTATAGGCTATTGATGATTTGAGAAAGTCTGAAAAAAAAGCTTGTGCTCTGTTCCTTTACTCAGGCTGTACACGCTGTTCTCTCATGGAGTGAACATATTTTCACCCATCAGACTATTCTCAATTTAGTCTGTAAAATTTGTTTCAATTTAGAAACGGCCCATTATCAAATGGGCAGGAACAAGGGGCAAGAGAAAATGTTTTATGTAATTCGTATGCACTCGAATAGCGAATTATTTGTTTCACTCATGTCGGGTAGGCTACTCCGGTTATTTCACTCCAGGCATCAACCACTATTTGAGGAGCATGCAGCCTCTCGCTGCACAACAGGTGATATTCCTCCCAAACTCTGTATGCCATAGGCTCTCCAACCCTGTCCCTGCAGCTACCCAGTGCTTAATTTGGGAAACCAAGTTAAATCTGTTGGGGAATATGGATAGTAACATGTTTTCACAACAAAACATACAGTGGGGGAAAAAAGTATTTAGTCAGCCACCAATTGTGCAAGTTCTCCCACTTAAAAAGATGAGAGGCCTGTAATTTTCATCATAGTTACACGTCAACTATGACAGACAAATTGAGGAAAAAAAATCCAGAAAATCACATTGTAGGATTTTTAATGAATTTATTTGCAAATTATGGTGGAAAAGAAGTATTTGGTCCCCTACAAACAAGCAAGATTTCTGGCTCTCACAGACCTGTAACTTCTTCTTTAAGAGGCTCCTCTGTCCTCCACTCGTTACCTGTATTAATGGCACCTGTTTGAACTTGTTATCAGTATAAAAGACACCTGTCCACAACCTCAAACAGTCACACTCCAAACTCCACTATGGCCAATACCAAAGAGCTGTCAAAGGACACCAGAAACAAAATTGTAGACCTGCACCAGGCTGGGAAGACTGAATCTGCAATAGGTAAGCAGCTTGGTTTGAAGAAATCAACTGTGGGAGCAATTATTAGGAAATGGAAGACATACAAGACCACTGATAATCTCCCTCGATCTGGGGCTCCACGCAAGATCTCACCCCGTGGGGTCAAAATGATCACAAGAACGGTGAGCAAAAATCCCAGAACCACACAGGGGGACCTAGTGAATGACCTGCAGAGAGCTGGGACCAAAGTAACAAAGCCTACCAAGCCTAAATCCTGCAGTGCAAGACGTGTCCCCCTGCTTAAGCCAGTACATGTCCAGGCCCGTCTGAAGTTTGCTAGAGTGCATTTGGATGATCCAGAAGAGGATTGGGAGAATGTCATATGGTCAGATGAAACCAAAATAGAACTTTTTGGTAAAAACTCAACTCGTCGTGTTTGGAGGACAAAGAATGCTGAGTTGCATCCAAAGAACACCATACCTACTGTGAAGCATGGGGGTGGAAACATCATGCTTTGGGGCTGTTTTTCTGCAAAGGGACCAGGACGACTGATCCGTGTAAAGGAAAGAATGAATGGGGCCATGTATCGTGAGATTTCGAGTGAAAACCTCCTTCCATCAGCAAGGGCATTGAAGATAAAACGTGGCTGGGTCTTTCAGCATGACAATGATCCCAAACACACCGCCCGGGCAATGAAGGAGTGGCTTCGTAAGAAGCATTTCAAGGTCCTGGAGTGGCCTAGCCAGTCTCCAGATCTCAACCCCATAGAAAATCTTTGGAGGGAGTTGAAAGTCTGTGTTGCCCAGCGACAGCCCCAAAACATCACTGCTCTAGAGGAGATCTGCATGGAGGAATGGGCCAAAATACCAGCAACAGTGTGTGAAAACCTTGTGAAGACTTACAGAAAACGTTTGACCTGTGTCATTGCCAACAAAGGGTATATAACAAAGTATTGAGAAACTTTTGTTATTGACCAAATACTTATTTTCCACCATCATTTGCAAATAAATTCAAATTTTTCTCATTTTGTCTGTCATAGTTGGCATTCACCTATGATGAAAATTACAGGCCTCTCTCATCTTTTTAAGTGGGAGAACTTGCACAATTGGTGGCTGACTAAATACTTTTTTCCCCCACTGTATTTCATTAAACTGTTGACAGCCCTTCTCCCCGCGCGCTAGAGGGGAGGAGATGGAAACACAGTGGTGAGATATTCTGTAGCTAAAAGGTAATGTGTCAGCCTATTAATTATTAAAATATACAAAATGCCCTATTACTAGGCTATTCAAAATAAAATACAAATTCACTATAATTGTAGGCTAACTATGAATTTGTTTAATTTAGGCTAGACTAATTATGTACCAAAGATATCTTAAATCTATTTTTTTTTCTTTTTCTGCCATGTGTAATATGCAGTAGGCTACGTATTGCATAACGCACAATCATTGGCTTGGGCTCATATAGGCCTATGCGTATGCATAAGCTCTAATATGCATATGGGTGTCCTGAATTAATCATCACCTTAGAAAGCGCTGTCCATTTCCTTGTGTTAGGCTTTGAAACAACATCCACAACGACCATGTTTTACACTCAGTTTCAACCTGTTGAACTTCTTTCTTCAAATTGATCAATTACAGTGAGGTGAGTTTTAAAAGCAAGATACTGTTTTGAGGATAAGTGTTTGTGATTTTCGATCGCATTTGCATTGAAGTCAGAGTGGTTAGAGGGACAATAGAGCCCTGAGGACCAGGCCATTAGCGACCTGATGATCATTAGGGAGTTGGGTACTACTAACATATGTCCAGAGTGCATGAGGAGATTACCGTGACTCAACAGTCACAGAATTTTACTGCGGTCATGACTCATGACTGCCTTACAATTGGAGATTCCCCCATTTGAATGTGAGCCATTTTTTATGCTGGCTTCACGTGGGACATGGGAAATGGGAAACGGGATGTCATAAGTCCGACATGATTGTGTTCAAGTGCTTATGAAGTCGGAACAATTCTTCCACCTATAAGATTTTAGATCTAGCTAACATTGCTCATAATAAAGTTAGCTATATTGCTTAACATTGACAATATGGTCAAACTAGCTACATTATCCATATTGATTGTAAATGTCAAACTGATTTGTCATATTTTGGTTGAAAAGGTAAAAAGTCAGTGGTGAAAGGTTGTAACTCGGGTAACAACATTTTCTCAGAGTTCTCCATTGTAGTTCTGACTTGGAGGGTCGTTCAAGTGAAATTTCCCACTGGGAACTAGGAGCTTCCGATAACTCTGATAGCACGTGAACACGGCATGTAACTCTGTCAGCACACAAGAATCACGTCATGCATAACCTGTACAGGAACTGCACAGCTAGATTAGTTGCTTGAATGCTATCCTCCTTCTAGCGTTGACCCTACTGACTCTACTAATAGCTACTTTATTGAGGAAAAATGTCTATGCCTATGATATGTGGTAGTCCCACCTAGCTATCTTAAGATGAATGAACTTACTGTAAGTCGCTCTGGATAAGAGCGTCTGCTAAATGACTAAAAAATGTTTACAAATATTGAGTCAAATGAGGAATTGGCTAGTTCAAATGAGGAGTCGGCTAGCTGGCTAGCTAGATAGGTCTATTTTATTACAATGTAGACCCTGAATGACAAACTCTATTTAGTTTATGCATTTATTGTGAGGAATGGATCACAGACCACTGCTTTAGCTATAGCCAACCATCTCCAGAAAGACTGGAAATATCTCTGGAGTAAACCTATACATATGTTTAGTAATCTGTATAGTATCCATATAGTAGCAGATGGGAACTTGCTAGGCTACGGAAGCTTTCGATTAACTCCGACAGCAGAAAAAAGGCACCCATAAAAAGTAGACTCTTGGAATTATCTAGTCCGAATGACTTAGTATCTCATTCGACCTACATAGTATCTAATTTGAACAACTTAGTAAAAAAAGTAAAACATGTATTTTTTACTACGTCATTCAAACGAGATACTAAGTCATTCGAAACAAGATACTAAGTTGTTTGAACGACTTATTTTCTCATTCAAATGACTTATTTTGTCTAATTATGCTTTATTTGTCATGCAGTGCCAGTTGTGCTTGTCAGATCGTTGCTGCAGCCATTCATTCACTGATTCCATCCCATTGATATGATTATTCATTGACAGTTCTTTTGATAGGGCTCCTTTGGAATACCAGAGCTTGTACAGTGCCTTGCAAAAGTATTCTTCCCCGTTGGCATTTTTCCTATTTTGTTGTATTACAACCTGTAATTTAAATAGATTTTTATTTGGATTTAATGTAATGGATATACACAAAATAATCCAAATTGGTGAAGTGAAATGAAAAAAATTACTTGTTTCAAAAAATAAGTAACAGAAAAGTGGTGCGTTCATATGTATTCACTCCCTTTGCTATGAAGCCCCTAAATAAGATCTGGTGCAACCAATTACCTTCAGAAGTCACATAATTAGTTAAATAAAGTTCACCTGTGTGCAATCTAAGTGTCACATGATCTGTCACATGATCTCAGTATATATACACACCTGTTCTGAAAGGCCCCAGAGTCTGCAACACTACTAAGCAAGGGGCACCACCAAGCAAGCAGCACCATGAAGACCAAGGAGCTCTCCAAACAGGTCAGGGACAAAGTTGTGGAGAAGTACAGATCAGGGTTGGGTTATAAAAAAATATCCGACACTTTGAACATCCCACGGAGCACCATTAAATCCATTATTAAAAAATGAAAAGAATATGGCACCACAACAAACCTTCCAAGAGATTGCCGCCCACCAAAAACTCACAGACCAGGCAAGGAGGGCATTAATCAGAGAGGCAACAGAGACCAAAGATAACCCCGAAGGAGCTGCAAAGCTCCACAGCAGAGATTGGAGTATCTGTCCATAGGACCACTTAAGCCATACACTCCACAGAGCTGGGCTTTACAGAAGAGTGGCCAGAAAAAAGCCATTGCTTAAAGAAAAAAATAAGAAAACACGTTTGGTGTTCACCAAAAGGCATGTGGGAGACTCCCCAAACATATGGAAGAAGGTACTCTGGTCAGATGAGACTAAAATTGAGCTTTTTGGCCATCAAGGAAAATAATATAATATGCCATTTAGCAGACGCTTTTATCCAAAGCGACTTACAGTCATGCGTGCATACATTTTTTTTGTGTATGGGTGGTCACGGGGATCGAACCCACTACCTTGGCGTTACAAGCGCCGTGCTCTACCAGCTGAGCTACAGAGGACCACAATGCAATGTCTGGTGCAAACCCAACACCTTTCATCACCCCAAGAACACCATCATACAGTATCATACTGTGGGGATGTTTTTTTATCGGCAGGGACTGGGAAACTGGTCAGAATTGAAGGAATGATGGATGGCGCTAAATACAGGGAAATTCTTGAGGGAAACCTGTTTCAGTCTTCCAGAGATTTGAGACTGGGACGGCGGTTCACCTTCCAGCAGGACAATGACCCTAAGCATACTGCTAAAGCAACACTCGAGTGGTTTAAGGAAAAACATTTAAATGTCTTGGAATGGCCTAGTCAAAGCCCAGACCTCAATCCAGCTGAGAATCTGTGGTATGAATATAAGATTGCTGTACACCAGCGGAACCCATCCAACTTGAAGGAGCTGAAGCAGTTTTGCCTTGAAGAATGGGCAAAATTCCCAGTGGCTACATGTGCCAAGCTTATAGAGACATACCCCAAGAGACTTGCAGCTGTAATTGCTGCAAAAGGTGGCTCTACAAAGTATTGACATTTTTTTTGGGGGGGGGGGGGGGGTGAATAGTTATGCATGCTGAAGTTGTTTTTTTGTCTTATTTCTTGTTTGTTTCACACACAAAACTATTTTGCATCTTCAAAGTGGTAGGCATGTTGTGTAAATCAAATGATACAAACCCCCCAAAAATCCATTTTAATTCCAGGTTGTACGGCAACAAAATAGGAAAAATGCCAAGGGGGGTGAATACTTTCGCAAGCCACTGTAAGTGGGCCAACAAGATCTCACAGTTTTTACCAATTTGACTTCAGATTCTGATGTTTATCCACGTTTCTCCAAGCATCAAATTTTGAAGTGTTTTTGATAGCCTGTGTTGTTCCTTCTGCTCAGCATCGTCTGAGGATTGCTGGTTCAATCCCAGTGATAGTTGTTTTTATATTTTTTGGTTTTAACCCTGTCCCAAACCTTAACCCTTAACTTAAGCATTCAAAATGAATGAAAGGACAATGCTGATCAGGAGGGTATTGTTCATGTGTTGTTTTTTTACTAAGTCGTTCAAACAAGATACTAAGTCGTTCAGACGAGATAATTCCAAGTGTCTTCGTTTATTTTATTTTTTTGCCTTGAGCTAAAGAGCTTCGGTACTAGGCAGTTTTTGTATGTTTTTTGTTGTTGAAAATGTTTTGCTATAAAATACAAAGGTCAGGCAAACTTAAAATAATCAGACATACAGGAACAGAACCCAAATGTATATACTCTCTCTACACTTAGGGTAGGGTACTAAATTGAGATCTACTTGTGTAACGCAGACATTCATGTTAATCTCCCCTTGACATTAATGCACGATTAACATGAACGTTTGCATAATGCAAAGCTTGAAGGATTCAGCCCTTTGTGTATTTTGCAATTACTTGCTCTTTTTCAGTATGTAACTATAGAATCAATATCAATCATAACTAAGTTGACTTGTTCCTTCTGAATATGTATCCTGAATAATAAATATATGATGTGCTTTCCTCATGTTAAAAGATATCAACATTTCGAAATGGCTCCCATTCTTATTTTTTGTTTTAGAACATGAGTAACAAGCGGCAAAAAAAAAACAATATGGGGGATTGGAAGTGATGCAGACAATTACATTGATGGAAGTTACAATCTATCTGCAATATTAAAGCTGATCTACCCCCTAAACCCCCCCCCCCCCAAAAAAAAAAAAAAGACAAGCGGCAACGGAGGCGCCATGATTGTGGATCATTTTTCAGGCTGTATTTGATCCATTTGCTCGAGGGAACACACTAAGATGATGTTTTCTATTGATAGAGCGCTCCCACAACACTGATGTTCTGTGATGCTATTTATTCGGCATTGTGCCTGTTATCTACTGAGAACCCAGGAGCATTCACTTCACTCATGAATGTATGTGCCGCTCATGTGTCCCTTTGAGTTTGTGCAATGCTACCGTTGTTTTCACCTCTAGCTCTTGTTCACATATCTTATGTCTACCTTTTGTAAATTTGTAAGGAATATTTTCAAAGAGCTTGTTAATAGCAAATAATGATGTAAAAGATGTAATCGGTAGAAGCGCTGGATGGCTTTGGCCATAATGGTGGGGGTTGTATAAAGGCGTTAACGCCATCTTCTCTTCTAAGATTCTTGAGATAGGATTATTCATGGTTATGTGAACTCATTGAAGGTTTACTATACCAGACTGATGTTACATGGACTGTGAATTCAATTTCACGTAAGTCTCCGGTATACCTGAGGAGATTACATTCTCAGCATAATGCCCGGGTGAAATATACAATGCATTCAATCTCATTTAAAAGGTCTAGCTGGGGTATCTACCAAGACCTAAATGATGAATGTGTATCAATAGAGGGATGAATGGGATGGGCAGCCATACAGTTTACTATCTTTATCCTCTGTTGACCAGCGGTTATGGCGAGAGATGTGAGCGGAATACTTCATGTATTCCATATAGGCTACATACTGCTGAAATTCAGGATTTTATCAATATTTTAAAATCACCTAAAATGTATTTTATTTTTAATTGATCCACTATTCAGTTATTTTAAAGGACATTCTCAGTCATAGTATTGTCCTCTAAAACTTTTCATATTACTCAGTTTTTATTTCTTTGCTCAACACCACTTTATGAAAAGACTTGGGGCATTGATAACATTGCCAACTATTTTCAGTTGTCTGTTCGGTCTTGGACCCATTCATCATGGAGACTGCTACGGACAGAGCTAGTCTAATCACAACGAAGCTGTCTACAGCACAGATATTGATCTGGTCGTAGCCTCAATGCAGGTCTAGACGATTAACCTCCTCAGTGTTCTGTGTGTCTTCAGTGTCTCAGGTCTGTGTTCCACATGAAGCAGATGTGTAAACCAATCAATCAAATGTATTCATAAAGCGCTTTACATCAGTAGTGGTAACGAAGGGCTTAACAGTAAACCGGCCTAGACCGCAAGGAGCAAGCAGAAGTGTCAATTTTGGAATGTTAGAATGGAGCCTAAACGTGTCAATATTGTAACGATGGAATGGAGCGTTTGTGTCAATATCGTCACGTTAGAATGAAGCATTTGTCTCCATATTGGAACGTTGGGATGGAGCGTTTGTTTCAATATTGGAAGGTTATAATGGAGCATGTGTCAATATTGGAACGTTAGTATGGAGCGTAAATGTGTCAATATTGTAATGTTAGACTGGAGCTTAAACGTCAATATTGGAACGTTAGAATGGAGCGTAAATGTGTCAATATTGTAATGTTAGACTGGAGCTTAAACGTCAATATTGGAATGTTAGAATGGAGCGTAAATGCGTCAATGTTGGAATGAAGTGTTTGTGTCATTATTCAGGATGTGTACAGAAGATAATTGAACTCAGAAGGCCCGTCACTGTGCCCTCTAGGAATTCGGCTATATCCTAGGCAAAGTGATGTGTATATCAACCTATACCCCCCACCCACACCTCAAGATCCAATCAAATTAACAAGCACTGACTCACCTGGTGGTTATAACCAGTTTAAATTATTTGTAGCTTCAGCCTTCACATTCATGAAGTTTCGAAAATCCATTTAGCTTTAGCTTAATGAATTTGGCAGCTCCACAATCCATCTCCAATTTTGAACTCAGCCACGGAACATTTCCAATGAGTGGCTTGTTGCCACAGCGTTTTAGGAGCAAAACCGAGTTACACCTATTAATTTGACTGGTGCACGCTCACATTACATATTTGGCGGAGCCTGGCATTGAATTGAGCTTTCAGCATCGAGTCACTCCTCTAAAACAGGAAGCCCCTAATTCCGGTAATTAATTCAAGGTCAGGCTCCGCTAATGTGAGGGATAATAAGGGCCTTTTTGGAGGTATTGTTTCACTAACAGAAACAAGAGGGTGCAGATTTGATTTCCAATTAGGGGCCATTTTAACAGCTATTCTAATAAGCTCTCAGACAGACAATGAGGACGATTGGGGCGATGTCTGACATACTTCCTGGGAAACATTTTCATTGGGGACTTTTCCTTCACATTTATTTTTCGGGAAGCCTTATCACAGACCGTGTCATCAGGTAATGTCATCAGTCCTGTCTCGAAATGGAGAGACCGCTTTTTATACAATTTCTATGTTAATATTTTTTGAACTGCCCAATGCCCATTCACATTGATGTTTTGTACTGGTCTGAAAATTTGATTTGAGATTAGAGGTAGAAGATAACCCATGTTCGCTTGATTAAGGACCTAAGATAATTGTTGTTCTCTAAAGTAATTATTCTGAAGACGCTTAATGATTTGCAACACAATTGTACAATAAACCCATATCAAATTTCACAGGCACAGTATATTGCAATTAGTGTAAGGTTTTGTATTTGTGTCGGCAGGTAGCCTAGTGGATAAGAGTGTTTGGTCAGTAACTGAAAGGTTGCTGGTTCAAATCCCCAAGCCGACTAGGTGAAAAATCTGTCTAAGTGCCCTTGAGCAAGGGACTTAAAGGAACACTCTACCCCAAAACTATATTTTGGTATTTGTTTCATTACTCCATTGTTGATATAGTCCCAAATGTTTTTTTGCATGTCAGCAATGAAGATTTCAAGATATATAACTTTCAAAATACAGAAATACATCATATGATGATGCGCTTTGCATTATATGATGCAAAATATATCATACCGGCTGTATTTCTGTATTTTGAAAGTTATATATCTTGAAAACTTCATTGGTGACATGCTAAACATTTTGGGACTATATCAACAATGGACTAATGAAACAAAATGACAAAAGATTGTTTTTTGGGTGGAATTTTCCTTTAACCCTAATTGCTCCTGTAAGTCAGAAATATAAATGGAACATGCAACAATTTCAAAGATTTTACTGAATTACAGTTCATATAAGGAAATCAGTCAATTTAAATAAATTCAATAGGCCCTAATCTATGGATTTAACATGACTGGGAATACAGATATGCATCTGTTGGAAACAGATACCGTAAAAAACAGGTAAGGTTGTGGATCCGAAGACCAGTCAGTATCTGGTGTGACCACCATTTGCCTCATGCAGCGCGACACATCTCCTTCGCATAGAGTTGATCAGGCTGTTGATCAGGCTGTTGATTGTGGCCTGTGGAATGTTGTCCCACTTCTCTTCAATGGCTGTGCGAAGTTACTGGATATTGGTGGGAACTGGAACACGCTGTCATACACATCGATCCAGAGCATCCCAATCATGCTCAATGGGTGATGTCTGGTGAGTATGCAGACCATGGAATAACTGGGACATTTTCAGCTTCCAGGAATTGTGTACAGATCCTTGTGACAACGGGCCATGCATTATCATGCTGAAACATGAGGTGATGGCAGTGGATGAATGGCACGACAATGGGCTTCAGGATCTTGTCACGGTATCTCTGCATTCAAATTGCCATCGATAAAATGCAATTGTATTTGTTGTCCGTAGCTTATGCCTGCCCATACCATAACCCCACTGCCACCATGGGGCACTCTGTTCACAACGTTGACATCAGCAAACCACTCTCCCACACAATGCCATACATGCTGTCTTCCTGGTACAGTTGAAAACGGGATTAATCCATGAAGAGCACACTTCTGCAGCGTGCCAGTGGCCATCGAAGGTGAGCATTTGCCCACTGAAGTCGGTTACGATGCCAAACTGCAGTCAGGTCAAGACCCTGGTGAGAACGACAAGCACACAAACGATCTTCCCTGAGACGGTTTCTGACAGTTTGTGCAGAAATTCTTCGGTTGTGTGCTCGTCAGCTGTCTGGGTGGCTGGTCTCAGAGGTCCTGTGCTGGTGTGGTTACACGTGGTCCGCCTTTATGAGGCCGGTTGGATGTACTGCCAAATTCTCTAAAACGACGTTAGACATTTTACATTTTAGTCATTTAGCAGACGCTCTTATCCAGAGCGACTTACATCAGCAATTAGGGTTAAGTGCCTTGCTTAAGGGCACATCGACAGATTTTTCACCTAGTCGGCTCGGGGATTAGAACCAGCGACCTTTCGGTTACTGGCACAACGCTCTTACCCACTAAGCTACCTGCCGCCCAGAAATGTTCCATACACGCAAAAAGCTAATTTCGCTCAAATTAGAGGCGGCTTATGGTAGAGAAATGAACATTCAATTATCTGGCAACAGATCTGGTGGACATTCCTGCAGTCAGCATGCCAATTGCATGCTCCCTCAAAACTTGAGACATCTGTGGCATTGTGTTGTGTGACAACTGCACATTTTAGTGGCCTTTTAATGTGTCCAGCACAAGGTGCACCTGTGTAATGATCATGCTTTTTAATCAGCGTCTTGATATGTCACATCTGTCAGGTGGATGGATTATCTTGGCAAAGGAGAAATGCTCACTAACAGGGATGTAAACAAATTTGTGCACAAAATTTGAGCGAAATTAGCTTTTTGCGTGTATGGAACATTTCTGGGATCTTTTATTTCAGCTCAGGAAACATGGGACCAACACTTTACATGTTGTGTTTATATGTTTGTTCAGTATATATCTTTAGCTCAGTGGTCAATTAGGATATAGGACACATGGAAAGCAATTTAGTGAATTTCAAATGAGAAGCCATCTAGTTAAACATATCTCACTAAATGACATTCACAATGCCTTCTGTAAACACCCACAGTAATTACTTTAACCACTAATTGGCTCTCAGTTTGTTTGGCCCCTCGCCCAATAAATATTGTTGACAGAATAATAACAGCATAAACTGATATGATGTTATAGCTTATTTTCCTCAACAGCACGGCAAGGACAAAATCACTGTCCTCAAAATACCCTGTGCTTTGTATGTCCCTGAATGTCCCCACTCTGAAAAGTGTGTTTATCATATGAATTTGTCGAAGGTATACTGTATAATGGGTTATACAATGATCTAATCATGAATTCACCCACATACACTATCTATTGTATTGGGCTTATATCGTCGTTAACTAGTATTTGAATGTAATACACTTGTGTGCTTTTCATTATTTTAATATCCTTGTATGTCTGCTCTTCATTAAGCTTTACGTATCAGCCTTGTAAAAGCTCTGATGAAGGCCTTGAGGCCAATACGTAAAGCTTAATAAAGAGCAGTGATACTAGCAAGAGCAGTGATACTAGCAAGAGCAGTGATACTAGCATCAGCAGTGATGCTAGCAAGAGCAGTGATACTAGCAAGAGCAGTGATACTAGCAAGAGCAGTGATACTAGCATCAGCAGTGATACTAGCAAGAGCAGTGATACTAGTATCAGCAGTGATGCTAGCAAGAGCAGTGATACTAGTATCAGCAGTGATACTAGCAAGAGCTGTGATACTAGCAAGAGCAGTGATACTAGCAAGAGCAGTGATACTAGCAAGAGCAGTGATACTAGCATCAGCAGTGATGCTAGCAAGAGCAGTGATACTAGCAAGAGCAGTGATACTAGCAAGAGCAGTGATACTAGCATCAGCAGTGATACTAGCAAGAGCAGTGATACTAGTATCAGCAGTGATGCTAGCAAGAGCAGTGATACTAGTATCAGCAGTGATACTAGCAAGAGCTGTGATACTAGCAAGAGCAGTGATACTAGCAAGAGCAGTGATACTAGCAAGAGCTGTGATACTAGCAAGAGCAGTGATACTAGCAAGAGCCGTGATACTAGCATCAGCAGTGATACTAGCAAGAGCCGTGATACTAGCAAGAGCCGTGATACTAGCAAGAGCCGTGATACTAGCAAGAGCCGTGATACTAGCATCAGCAGTGATACTAGCAAGAGCAGTGATACTAGCAAGAGCAGTGATACTAGCAAGAGCCGTGATACTAGCAAGAGCCGTGATACTAGCAAGAGCCGTGATACTAGCAAGAGCCGTGATACTAGCAATAGCAGTGATACTAGCATCAGCAGTGATACTAGCATCAGCAGTGATACTAGCATCAGCAGTGATACTAGCATCAGCAGTGATACTAGCATCAGCAGTGATACTATCAAGAGCAGTGTGCGGGTTTCTTCTTTTTTTCTCAATGTTATTCCACTGTTACCATGCACCTGCAACAAAGATAGCTCAGATGTACGAGTGCCTTTTGAATTTTGAATGTCCTTGTATGTGCCAAGACACCACAAAGTACCCCCAGGAAAAATAAATACGTCTCATGGGTTTTACCACCCCCTTTAGTACTTCACCATGGCAAGGGAAATGTTTTATTCTTATTACCACAATGAAATCCACTTGGATGAACACATGGTTGAGTATCAGTGAACACCGCTCACAAGAACAGGGCTCAATACTGCCAGCTTCTATTTGCACTTCTTAAAAGAGCAATGGTGCCTTGTTTTTAATTGAATTTAAGCTTTCTGCCCATATAAGACATGTCTATTTCCTGGAAAATGTGCTGTTACTTACATCAGTCATGCTAATCACATTAGCGCACGTTAGCTCAACCGTCCCGTATACGGGACACTGATCCCGTAGAGGTTAAAAGAGCAATAGTGCCTTGTTTTTAAATTAGCATAATTAATTTAAACAAGGGTACAACACAAAGAAGGAAAGTCATTAAGCTAACCCTTTATGCTTCCGACTATATAATTAATTGATTCCAAACAAATCCCACATTTTCACTGAAGTAGCCATTACACAGCCATTATTTGTGGACTCATTAGAATGGGGGGGAATCAGGTACAGCTCTCTCAACAAATCCTCTACTTTGAAGAGATGAATAATTGTTGACGTTTCAGTTATCTTGACCTTCATTTGAATAAATTGGTTAGAGTGCATTCATCTCTCTTGGAAAAACACATTGCTAGGGATTGTGTGATGCAAACCAGTAAAGCCACCATGGTAGGCTATATTGTGTACTTCTGGTCGGAATATATTTTCCTGAATGATTGATTAGATATCCATCCACAAGGCTGTCTAGCTAAGATTATGTGGTAGCCAGGGGAGTACCGCAGTTTCGCTGGGCCCCCCGCAAGGTCTGAGATCTCCAAAGCTGTTGTCTAAATAAAGGGGCTACTCAGTGATGAGAACAGTGGTGGGAAGCAGCGAGGTAGAGGGGGAGTCAGTGCACTAGCGACCCGAGAAACAGGAGCTTCCTCTTTCCACTACAGCTGGATCTGATGTACGGTGTCCATATTTTGCGTGCTCATTCAATGTGGTGTTATTTGTGCAGTACTGGTAGTCGGAGAACAAATAGTCTTATGATATCAAGTTATTTTTGGGGTTCATTATTCTTCTGCATTATAGCCCGTCCTTGTATAATTTAATGACTAGTATTTTTACTCTATTTTGACCTATAAGTCTTTGATAGTTAGAACATGGGGATGATTATTAAGAGAATAATTGTGTGAACAGTTGTTGTTTTTTTGCCATTTACTGTAGGCCTACTTAATAATGGCTTTTTTTGTTTGGATGATATAAGGTGCCTTCGGAAAGTATTCAGACCCCTTGACTTTTTCCACATTTTGATACGTTACAGCCTTATTCTAAAGTGGATTAAATAAATACAAATCCTCTGCAATCTACATACAATACCCCATAATGACAAAGCGAGAACAGGCTTTTAGAAATCTTTGCAAATGTATTAAAAATAAAAAACAGAAATACCTTATTAACATAAGTATTCAGACCCTTTGCTATAAGAGAATAATTGGTAGCTTAGTGGGTAAGAGCGTTGTGCCAGTAACCGAAAGGTCGCTGGTTCTAATCCCCGAGCCGACTAGGTGAAAAATCTGTCGATGTGCCCTTAAGCAAGGCACTTAACCCTAATTGCTCCTGTAAGTCGCTCTGGATAAGAGCGTCTGCTAAATGACTAAAATGTAAAATGTAATGTAAATGTATAAGACTCGAAATCTAGCTCCGGTGCATCCTGTTTCCATTGATCATCCTTGAGATGTTTTTTCAACTTGATTGAAGTTTTCACCTGTGGTAAATTCAATTGATTGGATATGATTTGGAAAGGCACACACCTGTCTATATAAGGTCCCACAGTTGACAGTGCATGGCAGAGCAAAAACCAAGCCATGAGGTCAAAGGAATTGTTTGTAGAGCTCCGAGACAGGATAGTGTCGAGGCACAGATCTGGGGAATGGTACCGAAAAATCTCTGCAGCATTGAAGGTCCCCAAGAACACAGTGGCCTCCATCATTCTTAAATGGAAGAAGTTTGGAACCACCAAGACTCTTCCTAGAGCTGGCTACCCGGCCAAACTCAGCAATCGGGGGTGAAGGGCCTTGGTCAGGGAGGTGACCAAGAACCTGATGGTCACTCTGAGAGAGCTCCAGAGTTCCTCTGTGGAGATGGGAGAACCTTCCAGAAGGACAACCATCTCTGCAGCACTCCACCAATCAGGCCTTTATGGTAGAGTGGCCAGAAAGAAGCCACTCCTCAGTAAAAGGCACATGACAGCCCGCTTGGAGTTTGCCAAATGGCACCTAAAGACTCTCAGACCATGAGAAACACGATTCTCTGGTCTGATGAAACCAAGATTGAACTTTTTGGCCTGAATGCCAAGCGTCATGTCTGGAGGAAACCTGGCACCATCCCTACGGTGAAGCATGGTGGTGGCAGCATCATGCTGTGGGGATGTTTTTCAGCAGCAGGGACTGGGAGACTAGTCAGGATCGAGGCAAAGATGAACGGAGCAATCCTTAATGAAAACCTGCTCCAGAGCGCTCAGGACCTCAGACTGGGGCAAAGTTTCACCTTCCAACAGGACAACGACCCTAAGCACACAGCCAAGACTACGCAGGAGTGGCTTCGGGACAAGTCTCTGAATGTCCTTGAGTGGCCCAGTCAGAGCCCAGACTTGAACCCGATCGAACATCTCTGGAGATGCTGTGCAGCAACGCTCCCCATCCAACCTGACAGAGCTTGAGAGGATCCGCAGAGAAGAATGGGAAAAACTCCCCAAATACAGGTGTGCCAAGCTTGTAGCGTCATACCCAAGAAGACTCGAGGCTGTAATCTATGCCAAAGGTGCTTCAACAAAGTACTGAGTAAAGGGTCTGAATACTTATGTAAATGTGATATATATATATATTTTTTAAATTAGCAGACATTTCTAAAAACCTGTTTTTGTTTCTGCATTATAGGGTATTGTGTGTAGATTGATGAGAGGGAAAAAACTATTTAATCAATTTTAGAATAAGGCTGTAACCTAACAGAATGTGGATAAAGTCAAAGGGTCTGAATACTTTCCGAATGCGCTGTACTACTTTTGCCTTACTTGGCATATCTCGCTGTTGTATTACTTTAGAAAAGGAGAAAGAAGTGACTTTTCGTACTGTATACCATCCCTAATATCTCAAGGTTGAATGAAAACCTTTTGTAATAGGGAACCACCCAAGTGAAGGCACCACCCAAGTGAGGGCACCACCCAAGTGAAGGCACCACCCAAGTGAGAGGCACCAGACACATGCCCAGATGGGGCTCTACCTGTTCAGAGCACATGCCCCTTTGTCCTTCCAGTCTCCAAAGTGCCCTTTTCAGTGGTAGTATAATTTCCCCCCAAAATATATTTTTTTGTATACATTTTTTCTCATTGTTGTTCTGAACCCACTGACTGCAAGTCGTCATTAAATTCTCATCTATGCTTCAGAACCCAAAAGTTGGGTCTTGATTGTTGATGACCAGTCATCAGCATTGGCGCGCAAAGGTGGGCGCGCACATCCAGATTAGTGACCAGAAATAACTTGTTTAATTTCCTCCAGTTTTGCCCGCAAAAACAGAGAAGGCCTACATTTATCGTCCATATAAAATACAGATCTACTACTGACTCATCTCTTTGCCAGAACAATAGTCCTGGCGATTTGATTGATAATTTTCACATTTCAGATAGGCCTAGTTTGGGTGCCTACTGGCTATATGTCTCAAGATAAGCAGCTGTAACATCGCACTCCCTTAAATGTTATGGGATGAAGATGTAACATATTTTGGCGAATTTATTACGATATTTTTGAGGAAGAACAGGTCTACCCGACTGGCAACGAGCATTCCGCAGGCATGCTGCCCTCCCAAATGATGGCATTTGGCCATATGATTTAGCCTGCTCTGGATTCCAGAGAAGTGACATAATATATCCCTCGTTGATATTGACTGCTAACATGAATGACTTTCGGCTCCAAATGCAGGTGTAAAACGCAGTTTATTTCTGTAGCATATCTTGTATTTTGAAAATGCATAATCGTTTATGGCTGCAATGACAGGCAACTGTACATTTACGCAGCGATTGTGCGTGCATGTTCGTGTGTGGGGGTCGCACGTTTTGTACCACTCCTTTTTGGGGGTTGAGAGTCAAAAAGTTTGCAAACCACTGGGATACATGATAGTGGCAACAAATGGAGTTGGGTTGGATATAGTAATGGTAGGCTACAGTATTTCTTATAATCTTCTATTTTGACTGAATTGTGTTGGTCATTGTTAATAAGTACAGCATTTATTCCTGTTCAAAATATTTTTGCTGAATAATTTACTCATCAGATCGTGCTGCTTTCTTGTAATACAATGAACAAAAATATAAACCCAACCTGTAAAGTGTTGGTTCTATGTTTCATGAGGGTAAATAAAAAGATCCCAGAAAGGTTCCACAAATTTGTTTACATCCCTGTTAGTGAGCATTTCTCCTTTGCCAAGATAATCCATCCACCTGACAGATGTGGCATATCAAGAAGCTGATTAAACAGCATGATCATTACACAGGTGCACCTTGTGCTGGGGACAATAAAAGGCCACTCTAAAATGTGCAGTTTTGTCACACAACACAATGCCACAGATGTCTCCAGTTTTGAAGGGAGCATGCAATTGGCATGCTGACTGCAGGAATGTCCACCAGAGCTGTTGCCAGAGATTTGAATGTCCATTTCGCTACCATAAGCCACCCTCACCAGGTCTTGATCTGACTGCAGTTCGACATCGTAACCGACTTCAGTGGGCAAATGCTCACCTTTGATGGCCACTGGCAACTGTACCGGGCAGATGGCAGACAGTGTATGGCGCCGTGTGGGCAAGCGGTTTGCTGAGTCAACGTTGTGAACAGGGTGCCCCATGGTGGCGGTGGGGTTATGTTATGAGCATGCATAAGCTACGGACAACGAACACAATTGCATTTTATCGTAGGTCAATTTGAATGCACAGAGATACCATGACGAGATCCTGAGGCCCATTGTCGTGCCATTCATCCACTGCCATCACTTAATGTATGTTTCAGCATGATAATGCACGGCCCCATGTCGCTAGGATCTGTACACAGAATTCCTGGAAGCTGAAAATGTCCCAGTTCTTCCATGGCCTGCATACTCACCAGACATGTCACCAATTGAGCATGTTTGGGATGCTCTGGATTGACGTGCGTGACACCAGATACTGACTAGTTTTATGATCCTTGCCCCTATTTTTTCTTTTAAACATATCTGTGACCAACAGATGCATATCTGTATTCCCAGTCATGTGAAATCCATAGATTAGGGCCTAATGAATTCATTTCAATTGACTGATTTCCTTATATGAACTATAACTCAGTAAAATCGTTGTAATTTTTTGTATGTTGCTTTTATATTTTTGTTCAGTGTAATTGCTCAAGGAGTCTGTGCAGGAGAAAATGTTTTGGGGGTGTCCTTTTGTTTGTTTGAGCACAACCTCTGTAAGAGCCATAGCCGTGAAATCTGCATATATTTGATGAAGCAACGGGCAATTTACAGCCTCACAATTCCCATCTCCATGACTTGGATGATGCTTGAAATGTAAATTGCCTCGACAGTGCTCTTAAAACCTGCAATATTCATGTGAAGCTGATGAAACACCATCCACTCAAGCTGACTGCAGTCTTTACATTCAGGAGATGAGCTGTTCACTAGATACTGCACCTACTTTCACATGTATGATTCATGATGCCAACAGGTCACTTTGCTTTCTGCTGTATCCTCACAGTGATTTCCTGTAAATATACAGTCAGAGATCCTGGAAGTTATAGCTGCAACATCTAAATGTCTTGGAAGTTTATGATATGTTGAGAACTGAAGCAGTTTTATACACAGTAGCCGTAGTAGACGACGTGCAAATACTTTTCAGGATAAGCATCTTCTTCTTCTTCGGTATCATGATGGTCCTCAAACAAGCGTTAGAGGTGCATGTCGCCACCTACTGTAAACATATCCATTGTAGGAAATGGGGAAAAACCGACATCATACAAAATAGAAAAATAGACACATTAAAAAACCCATCCCACTCCTTCAGTCACATTCTAATTCAAATCACATTCCTACACAGGTTCAGGGGCCTGTGAGGGCAGAACATTGTTTGACAGGATTTCTTACAATGCATCAGCTGCAAATTCACTGAGTCCCAAAAAGTGTTTGTGCTGTGCAGTTTATGACCATTGCAATAAATGCTACAAAGTCCATCTTTTTCACATGCAATATATCAGGATCTCTTGGTTACCGCGAAACATTCACTTGTGCAGGCTCTATTTCAGGATACGTTTAGTTTCAGGGCTGGGTTTGAATGTTACCACCCACCATCATGGCATTGTTTATTAATCAGAAACAGATGCAATGTTCTTCCTCTTCACGGCTGAGCTGAGCCAAACAGCCTTGTGTCCAGATGGATTACCAGGACGTGTACTCTGAGCATGCGCGGACCAACTGGCAAGTGTCTTCACTGACATTTTCAACCTCTCCCTGACTGAGTCTGTAATACCTACATGTTTCAAGCAGACCACCATAGTCCCTGTGCCCAAGGAAGCGAAGGTAACCTGCCTAAATGGTAACTGTCCCACAGGATTTACGTCTGTAGCCATGAAGTGCTTTGAAAGGCTGGTCATGGCTCACATCAACACAATCATTCTGGAAACACCTCACTCTGCAACTGGATCCTAGACTTCCTGACGGGCCACCCCCAGGTGGTAAGGGTAGGCAACAACACATCTGCCACGCTGATCCTCAACACGGGAGTCCCTCAGGGATGCGTGCTTAATCCCCTCCCTGTTCACCCACGACTGCGTGGCCAAACACGACTCCAACACCATCATTAAGTTTGCTGATGACACAACTGTGGTAGGCCTGATCACCGACAACGATGAGACCGCCTATAGGGAGGAGGTCAGAGACCTGGCAGTGTGGTGCCAGGACAACAACCTCTCCCTCAACGTGAGCAAGACAAAGGAGCTGATCGTGGACTACAGGAAAAGGAGGGCCGAACACGCACCCATTCACATCGACAGGGCTGTAGTGGAGCAGGTCAAGAACTTCAAGTTCCTTGGTGTCCACATCACCAACAAACTATCATGGTCCAAACACACCAAGACAGTCGTGAAGAGGGCACGACAACACCTATTCCCCCTCAGGAGAAAGAAAAGATTTGGCATGGATCCCCAGATCCTCAAAAAGTTTCACAGCTGCACCATCGAGAGCATCCTGACCGATTGTATCACCGCCTGGTATGGCAACTGCTCGGGATCCAATCGTAAGGCGCTACAGAGGGTAGTGCGTACGGTCCAGTACATCACTGGGGCCAAGCTTCCTGCCATCCAGGACCTCTATACTAGGCGGGGTCAGAGGAAGGCCCAAAAATTCTCAAAGACTCCAGCCACCCAAGTCATAGACTGTTCTCTCTGCAACCGCATGGCAAGTGGTACCAGAGCACCAAGTCAAAGGCTCCTTAACAGCTTCTACCCCCAATTACATTTAAGTCATTTAGCAGACGCTCTTATCCAGAGCGACTTACAGTTAGTGAATATATATATATATATATATATATTTTTTTTTTTCATACTGGTCCCCCGTGGGAATCGAACCCACAACCCTGGCGTTGCAAACGCCATGCTCTATCAACTGAGCTACATCCCTGCCGGCCATTCCCTCCCCTACCCTGGACAACGCTAGGCCAATTGTGCGCTGCCCATGAGTCTCCCGGTCGCGGCCGGCTGCGACAGAGCCTGGATTCGAACCAGGATCTCTAGTGGCACAGCTAGCACTGCGCCACTCAGGAGACTAAAACGTTTTGGAGAATGCGGGCATCGATCCCGCTACTTCTCGCATGCTAAGCGAGCGCTCTACCATTTGAGCGAAGTCATAAGACTGCTGAACAATAATAAAATGGCTAACCAGACTATTTGCATTTTTTTTTTACACTGCTGCTACTCGCTGTTTATTATCTATGCACAGTCACTTTACCCCTACCTACATGTACAAATTACCTCAATTACCTTGACTAACCTGTACCTCCGCACATTGACTCAGTACCGGTACCCCCTGTATATAGCCTCGTTATTGTTATTTGATTGTGTTACTTTTTTAAACTTTAGTTTATTTAGTAAATATTTTCTTAACTGCATTGTTGGTTAAGGGCTTGTAAGTAAGCAATACACCTGTTGTGTTCGGCGCATGTGCCAAATGAAATTAGGGGGTGCAAACATTAGTTTTTGCACCTCCACTTTTTTACCAGAAGATTTTTGTATTCCATTGGATAATTTGTACATTTTCACTTATTTTTTAGCTAGTCTGTATAAAAATAAAAATAAATTGTAATTATGCTCGATAGACCACCCGAGATGTGGGACAAGCACTGGATTGAGCACGGTAGCATGATGCTGCCACCACCTTAGTTTGACCGGTCAGAGGATAGTACACACCAAAATTCAACACAGATATAGCAAACAGTGATCTTTATTAACTACACAATTTCATAAGACAGTGTGCATGAAATAATAGACGACCTACTAAATTCCTGCCGTCTGTAACCCAATCAGAAGTGCTGCTATGACCCGGAGGTGTAAGGCACACAGGCTATTAAGAGCAATAACCTGCTAAAAAGTGACACAACACAAACGAGTGAGTTATACGGTTAAGGAGAACTGAACATCCAAGGTTCTACTACTACTTCATAGTAAACCGGGCCTAGACCAATAAAACGCAAATGTACAAACATGCAAATTCACTGCACACGGGCATAATAGCCTACACACGGTCCAGAGACCCACACATGATAATAAAGGACCCGCCACTTTGAGCTACGCAGTCTGCACGCCCCATGCTGTTCGCCACACATAACCCACGCTGTATTTTAAAAGCTATACATTCTAAAAACATTTAACAAGACTAGGCTAACGAAAGAGGACATAGACATAACATTGAACATTTTAAATGTAACATTTAAAAACACTTAACTCTCTGGCAGTGGATACACATCCACGGTGCACTGAATAGGCTACGAACTGGACACGAACAACAACTAGGCTATACTCTGATTCAGGCTGATCACCGTAGGTTTTAGCCTGATTAATTACACTGAACAAAAATATAAACGCACCATGTAAAGTGTTGGACCCATGTTTCATGAGCTGAAATAAAAGATCCCAGAAACGTTCCATACGCACAAAAAGCTTATTTTGTGCACAAATTAGTTTACATCCCTGTTAGTGAGCATTTCTCCTTTGCCAAGATAATCCATCCACCTGATAGCTGTGGCATATCAAGAAGCTGATTAAACAGCATGATTATTACACAGGTGCACCTTGTGCTGGGGACAATAAAAGGCCACTCTAAAATGTGCAGTTTTATCACAATACCACAGATGTCTCCAGTTTTGAGGGAGCATGCAATTGGCATGCTGATTAAAGGAATGTCCACCAGAGCTGTTGCCAGATAATTAAATGTTCATATCTCTACCATAAGCCGCCTCAGACATTGTTTTAGAGAATCTGGCAGTACGTCCAACCAGTCCTCACAACCACAGACCATGTGTAACCACGCCAGCCCAGGACTCCACATCCAGCTAATAAAACTGTGGGTTTGCACAACTGAATAATTTCTGCAGAAACTTTCAGAAACCGTCTCAGGGAAGCTCATCTGCGTGCTCGACGTAATCACCAGGGTCTTTACCTGACTGCAGTTCTGCGTCGTAACTGACTTCAGTGGGAAAATTCTCACCTTCAATGGCCACTGGCATGCTGGAGAATTGTGCTCTTCATGGATGAATCCTGGTTTCAACTGTACCGGTTAGATGGCAGACTGTGTATGGCATCGTGTGGGCGAGCGGTTTGCTGATGTTAACGTTGTCAACAGAGTGTCCCATGGTGGGGTTATGGTATGGGCAGGCATAAGCTATGGTCAACAAACACAATTGCATTTTATCGATGGCAATTTAAATGCACAGCGATATCGTGATGAGATCCTGAGGCCCATTATCGTGCCATTCATCCGCCACCATCACTTCATGTTTCAACATGATAATGCACGGCCACATGTCACAAGGATCTGTACACAATTCCTAGAAGCTGAAAATGTCCCAGTTATTCCATGGCCAGCGTACTCACCAGACATGTCACCTATTGAGCATGTTTGGGATGCTCTGGATCGACGTGTATGACAGCGTGTTCCAGTTCTCGCTAATATCCAGCAACTTCCCACAGCCATTAAAGAGGAGTGGGACAACATTCCACAGGCCACAATTAACAGCCTGATCAACTCTATGCGAAGGAGATGTCCCGCTGCATGAGGCAAATGGCGGTCACACCAGATACTGACTGGTTTTCTGATCCACGCCCCTACCTTTTTTTAAGGTATCTGTGACCAACAGATGCATATCTGTATTCCCAGTCATGTGAAATCCATAGAATAGGGCCTAATTAATTTATTTCAATTGACTGATTTCCTTATAAGAACTGTAACTCAGTAAAATCTTTGAAATTGCATGTTGCGTTTTATATTTTTGTTCAGTGTACGTAGAATAGAGGAGAGCACTACACTCGCAACTTGCTCGGTTTACAAAAATGGATAAAGCTTAGTTAATTCATTTGCATGTCCAAGAACATGCTACAACGGGAACCAGAACGTGCAGTCTGTTCCCAAAAGCTGGAGAGATGGCTCGCACTCCTGGCAACCCCACTATAATAATAATAATAATATGCCATTTAGCAGATGCTTTTATCCAAAGCGACTTACAGTCATGCGTGCATACATTTTTTTTGTGTATGGGTGGTCCCGGGGATCGAACCCACTACCTTGGCGTTACAAGCGCCGTGCTCTACCTGCTGAGCTACAGTGGACCACAGAGGACCACTATCTTACCAGCTGAGCTACACCAACTACCAGCTGAGCTACACCAACTACAGAGGACCACTATCTTATCTGGTTCCCCAAATTCCCCCTCACTGCCTGTCTTCATTGCCGGCTGTGAACAACAACCTCCCCCCATTTAAGGTGAGTGCAATGCTGATACTTGCAAAGGCTACAAGACCAATGTTCATCAAAGCACAGCTCCCCTGCCAAGACCTGCCTGCACTTTCGGCTCTGCCTTTTATCAGTTTCTCAGAGTCCTGGGCAGTCTTGCAAGCAGGCACAGGTGCGAGCAATTAGTTCATGATTTAGCGACGTCCTCCCTTACAAGCGGTACCACAGCTTCACCACAATATGACCACTTTATAAATGTTATAATTATGTGATATGATTGCATTTTGCAACCCCGCTCCCCCCGTCGCCCCAAGATGAATGGTTTTGACCACTAAAGTTTTGCTTCACTACACGCTCCACTACATTGATTGGTGCAGTTAGAAACCATGTCTACCTATAATGAAAAGGCAAAAGAAAATTCAAGAAACTTGAAGGAACTGATGTTACATTTGTATTTGTGTTTCTTGTCCAATGTGAACCATGAGCACGGGCTGACTTGGCTTTGCTGTACCGCAGCCAAGCCTGCCAGCAGCCTACCTAACAAAGGTTGCGTCGTGTCCATTACAATGTAGAAAAGTGTGTCGTATCGGGTGAATGCTGGCAATTATTGTTGTCAATCAAGGAGTCCGCTTAGGCTGCACCGTGTTTAGAGGCTTTTATTAAAATCACGAGGTTACAGCATAAATTACAGACCCGCGGTGTCTGGAGGAGCACCGTCCCAAAATAATCTGAATGCTCCTGACTCTTCTTCGTTTTTCCCCCAGTATATATAAACTCCCCAAGATGTGGGTGGCTCCCTCTACTGTCCAATCCCCTGTCTACAACACACTTCCTGTCTGTTGTATGTGGCGTTACACTAAAACATTCCCTCTTGATACTAAAATCAACGTTCTTTCAGTTCCACTTAAAAACATTTAACAAAGGCATAATCCTAATACACGACATTTCCCCCCTTCGAGACTAAACAGTCTCGAAAACAAACAGAATAGGATTATGACAAGTGACAATTTATCTTATTGAGTATCTTTAACATTAAACCAAAAACATTCTTCTCTAGAGTGTAAATACCTTTCTATGAAATATGAATAACTGTTTATGAAGTGTGAATACATTACTATGAAATATGAACAAATCTTTATGGAGTGTAAGAGCGAAAAACTGTCCGGCAGCCATCTTTCCAGATATCCATCCATCAATCAAGACAGTAAAATTCTCTCACGGTCCCTCTGCCCCAGGCAACCACCTAGATACTCCAGATAAACTCATAAACCATGTAAATGCATTTGAAACTATGATGCAATTAAATACACATGTAAGCCCCTGCAAACAAAATCCTATCCAAAAAATATCCACTCTAAGGCTGGTCAACCCATTGGACCCTACAGTGGACCTCTCCCTGCCTAGACTCCCTGTCCCTAAGCATTCACGAAATAAACAAAAACATCTAAGATCCCCACATGTATTCAATAACATCAAATATCCTTCTACAAAAATTAATCCCTAAGGCTATGACACAAATTATGTATTACACATGCAAATATGTCTATATTTCATTGCAGACACTGGAATGTAGTCCACTACACTTCATCTCCCCGTAGTCTCGACTTCCAATGGATTGTTGATGATGGAATCGGAATCTCTCCACACCTTTCTTGTTTAATCTCCTCCAGTCATTGTCCTTTCACATTGTCCTTGTTTGAGTATTTCAATATCCACATGTTCCCCCAAATGCTTCTGGAAGAAAAAAAAAAAAAAAACAGTATCTTTTGCAAAACAACACTTTCAAATTGAACATCAATATCAACTAAGAATATAGAAATGATATATAAATGATGTATGAATCACATTAACCCACTTCCCCCCTTTGATTCATAAAATCATACTAAAATCACCCTAATATTGAAAAAAAATTTGAAAAATGATCAAATTATCAAAAATGATATTTATCCATTCAGTTCCACTTGTCCATCTTCATCCAGATCAGGAACAGTCAACACCGGCATCTGAGTGTTGTCTCCAGGCATCACTCTCCAACCTATCTCAATATCATAGCTTTCTCAAAGGTCAGTAACAAATTACAAACATCACACACAGTGTTATTAAAGCTGCAACTAAAATCTGAACCATCACTGCCCCTACTGGGCCTACCTGATCTTGCAACCAAGTCTTCGCTGACTTCTGCTCCTTCAGATCTACCAAATGCATCCCTTATATTCTTCAATGCATATATAACCCTAGTGATAATATCTGAACTATCTGGACTCAAAGTATAACTAACATTATCAATAGGATCTTCCCAAATGTTACACCATACCATGGAAAAAGTCCCCCCTTCTCCCTTAGATTTATCCTTCAATGATAGGCTTGAAGACTATGACATGTCTCCATGTCTCTTTTCATCCAATTTCCAACCCTAGCTTCAGATTGATCTGTGTTCGGTGCTACCCCTCTTTTAATGGTAGAAACCTCATATGGAAGCTTCAACGTTGACATGTAACAACATCCTGTCCATCCATAGGGTAAGAATATATACGCTTTATCACCACAAACCCACCAAATATCTCTAAAATTCCCAATAGTTACATTGACAGGCAAAAGCTGATCTTTTAACCATCAAAGTCCTGCTGTTCCTACTACCTGGTACATAAAAAGTTACATTATATTTGTCCTCTCTAACCTTATGTTCGTGCTTATCCAAAGTCATCATATAATCATCACAATCTGATATTCCCATAAACATACCCCTTACCTCATATGTTTTATTAGAACCAAACAACTTTTAGCCCTCAAGGGTTTCACCTCCAATGTTTCAGGGTTTGCTGTTACCTGATTTTTCTTCCCATCTAACAAATGCACACAAGTTAATTCACTTAACCCAATTACACCTAAACCTAGGCTTAAACAAATGTTTTGACAACGACATTATTTGATCGGTTACTGATTGTTGCTGATACCACAGTCATGACAAAGCATAAGACTGACACACACTTGATAGAGGTCGAACCCCACGTGTCTGGTGCTGGAATTCTCAACAGACATGGACCCTCAAGATTCCTCACTGATATTACAGAATGAGCTGCTGGAACCTGCCCATCTATCTCTAATTTTCACAACAGAAGAATCAAACCCATCCATTTAGTTTCTCTCTTCCCTAACGAGCGGTACTGATCAGATACCTCTCCTTGTCTGTCATTAAAATCAAAGACCTCATCCTGTACCTCCATGATAATATCACTATTTCAGATGAATCTATATTGTTCTCTACTACTATCTGCTCTCCTATTTTAACCCTATTCGTACTATCATTGACAGCACTCTCCAATTCGTACCATAAACCCCTGAGTCCTTCTTGCTACCCCCTTTAATTTCAGAAAAGTTGTTGTCGGTGTCATACTTCCTACATTTGCTATTGCCATCGTATCATTAATCCCTTCCAAAGTTACCATTAAAGTAGTTGATTTAGTTGATGTATTAACACTCTTAACTACTTCTAGTGCGAAAGTTCCCGATATCCTCTGTGTATTATCTACTGTTGGAGTGACTACTGTAATCTACTCCTGCTGAACTCCTTTGGTGACTGTGGAAGCTTCAACAGATTTCAAATCTTCCATTATAGGCGTCACTTTACGAATTAAAATATACTTTCTTTCACTAGGGGCCACCGCTTCTACATCTGGTCCTGATAACAATACGTCTTCTCCATAATTATCTCTCCATGTGGGAGGAACGTCCCCATCCTAACCCTAATAAGTATTTTTCCTCTAAAATTGGTGCTGGAGCCATTGGCTCCCTTATAATCAAATGCGATATATTTATGGCTTTAATAACTATCAATGTTGAAATAGTTAAATTGCTTCTCACTGTTGTTTTAATAGACTGAAGTGTTAATGTCCTTAGTTACTTCATCCATTTTCCCCAAAGCTTTGAACTCTTTGCTTGTACTTCCATCTATCACCACTAGTGTCAAATGACGTAAATGTAACTTACATTCACTCTCTCTTCCTACTCTAAACCCTAACTTTCAAACTTTTGATTATAAAAAATACACCTACAATTACCTTGATCTTCCTGCTGGGAACTGTAACTATAGATACTCAATCACCCTCAATCTTCTCTTATCATTCAGCAACACATACTTTCTCAATGCATCTGCTCCTAACAGATCTAAACTCCTACCATATCTTCCCACTAAACTCTAAAATGTCCTTCACCACTGTTCTCTCTCTCTTACTACTAACTTTGAAACTTAGCTTACTGTCTTAGAGTTCCTTCAACCTAGTTCTCCTAACTTATTTTAATCTAATCTTTTCTCCTAACCTTTAAAAACCTTTTCCCACTGATTTATTCACAAAATCCCTTTACCACCAATGTTTAGGATATGTGATAGGGAAAGTCCCCACCTGCTTCTGACTTCTTTACACACAGACTTGGCAACCGACTAAACACCTTTTAGCCTAGCCTGAAATCCCTTGGTGTAAGAATGTAACCCAGAATAACAGTCACCCCTTTTAACTTTATTTTTCAGACAGATTGTCTAATAGGCAGTCTAATAGATTATCATCCTTCCTATGATATTATCTTTTGAAGCAAATATGATTCCCAAAAACCCTACTTTTTAACATCTTCTACCAGACAGCCATTTAGTGTACATCCTAATTAGTTGATTTTACATAATGAGATGTTTAACCTCTTTAGGCTCAACACAGATAAGTTTTTCCCCTATTCACCTCTCATAGTCCTCTGTTTTTACTTCAATTGTTAGATATTTTCTCTTCTTCTCTAATCGGTGCTATCAGCTGACACCCCCCTTCGTATCTTCTAGGCACTCTAGAATCCTTAGGGTTCACCTGGAGAACAGGTGATCTTGACTGGCCCCTGTATCTTCCTTAAAATGTTCTCTTTTGTTTCCTCCTGACGCATTGCACTCACAGGTAAAGTGACCAATCTGTCCATAATTATAACAGTCTTCTGGAGATTGCTGGAAGTGTAGCTGAAATCTTCCTCCTCCTTCTAAGCCTTCTCGTCCTCTTCCTCTCCAATTCTGTGTCTGTCCAGAAACTGGCTGTGGATATGAAACATCTGGTACCCCCCTTGGTGGCTGGTACATTGCATTTGATATTGTTCAGTTGAAGCTGTAACAGTGATTGTTGATTTGGTTCACTCTGATTCTTCATAACCAAAGCTTCTCTTCTCCACCAGTTGTATGATTGAGTTTTCTGAGAGTTTCTTGATCCTGTTCTTTCTTGCTGTTGACATATCAGGATTCTTCAAAAGCTTATATTCTAAGTTCTGTCCTCGAAATATCATCTTCCATCATCTTCTTACTTTTCTTCTGTGCCAGTCCTTGTAGGATAAACTTCTTTTGAATACACAGCCCCTTTAGTCTCCTCCTTATCGCTGTCTTCATCTGAACTCGAACCTCATTCTTCTCTTAGTTTCCAGACATCTCGGTTTTTCTTACTTCTGGAGTTTTGGATTCATCTTCATTGTCGTTTCTGCTTGTCCTCTATCTATTATTAATCTTCATCTTCATCTCTGATGCAACAATCACCCTGCTGGATGATCACTGGAAGCTGAGGATAAACATCCCTAAGCTCTACTTCCTTCTCGTAAGGTGGGTGTCTTTTTGCTGAATCCATAGAGAAAGGTATACTGACTTCTGCGCTTAGTTTTTCTGTCGCCTTCTCTATACCGTTGTTTATCTTATCGCTGGAATCTTTTATCAGTTTTTGTTTGAGAATGAAGGGCAACTTTCGTTTCATTTGCCGGATAACCTAGCAATACTCTAGTTAAAGGGTTACCATTTCGTACTATATCAACCGGTGTAATGACTTTTATAGCCTTGATGTCGTTTTCCCCATTATAACAACCCTTTTATATTCCTTTATCGTGAATTATTTTATTTTAGACTATATAGCCTATGGCTTCCCCCCTTTAATTATTAATATAAACCAAACAATTTTTTTAAAATAAATTAATCAACTAAAATATGAATATGAAAAAATTCCATTAATTTTTTTTATTATAAAACCATTTCTAATTAAAATAAAAAATCAATTAAAAAATCAATTAAAAATTATGAATAATTAAAACCAATTTTTATTTCTATATCCTATCTTACCCATTTATCAATTAGTGGCTATCTTACCACAACCCATCAAATGCAAGTAGTCAACTTCAGACTACAATCCTAAAAACAAAGCCTCTAACCCTACCATTACTACACTTCCCATAAACCCTTATCTTAATTTTACAGAATAATGTCAGTCCTTGATTCCCAACACAACTCCAATCAACCCCAGTGATGCACATAGCCTCCAAAATGCAATTTTTAATGAATTTGCCAAGCCTATGTGAAATTGTCATAACATCAAATATCCTGTAGGGGAAGATTTTGTAACAAACCAGGACCAAAACCCCTTGACTCGATCCTCTGTCGCGTCACGTGACGTTACGTCAGCACCCCCTCTCTCTCTCTCTCTCCTGTCGTATCGTCCTATTGCTCCTCTCATATGACAGAAGAACAGAGACACAGGAAAAGATTTTAGTAGTTTCTGCAATCACTGAGTTATCTCAACCATATTCAACATTCCTTCGTTCACATTCGCTCTAAGAATCAACTCAGGACTAAATAGATCAATAACATTTTTATTTTATTTTAATCCGTCATTTAATTTAATTCATTATACTCCGTCACCATATATTTAATGTATAAATTCACTACATCTCAACAAATAGTGTCATGTTCAAACACCAGCCGCTTTAAAACTATAAGATTCGTGTTAAAATCCCTCCTCTTTGTTCCCTCGTCTGTGTTTCTCTGTCTCTTCCTGAGCACGCAACCCCACAGAAATATGACACTTTTCCCACAATCCCGTGTTGTAGTTTTAGTAAACAACGTTTTGTAGTTTTAGTACCGGAACCCAACGTCTCATAATCTCGTGCCATAAACTACAACTCCCACGTTTTGTAGTGTAGTGTCATAAAATTAAACGCATGCGCAAATGCATTCAATGATACGATTCCCAGACAATAGAACGATAGCATTACGCTACAGCTTCACTATTTTATACCTTATAATCGAACAATTACACATAACAGAGCTCACATACACACACAAACACATTTAAGAGGGTTATCCTATCGCAACAGGACCTCTAAGGACAGCCGTTAGCATGTAGCCCGCAACACAATTAGCATTTAGCCTTAGCATTAGCCTTTATATACAATGTGGCCTGAACCAACATTTAGCATTACCATTAGCCTTAGCCTTTAGCTAACTGTGGCCTACCACACACAAATAAGCATCCTGCACTGCCCATTTTCTTTTTAACATATTTCCCTACCATTTTGTGCTACCGTGGACTTAATGACAATTCACCGAGAAATTAGACCCAAGCAGACCCCCCGTTGGACGAAAGTCGAGCAATAATCACAATCAGATACATTTCATCAAGCCCGAGTTTTCCTTTAAAAAACACACCGACTTGCACATTCTATCGTACAAACGGATTTGTCGGCCCATTCTAAATGGCCCCTCCTGGGGTCTTAAGCGGTACAGTGCTCTAATGTATGCGCATATCTGCCTTAATTGTACACCTTCAATACTTAATTCCTACCGTTTTATGCTCTAAAATTCCAATTATCTGCCGTTACCAATGGAATAACATTTTAGAGTATTATTACAGCCTCCTAGTCGACAGCAATAACGCCACATGAGGCACATTTCTGTCCTAATGGTACATCCCTCCAGTGTACAATCACATAGCATCCAAACCAAGCTGTGAGGAACACTCACCCTTGTCTGGTCATGACGTCAGACCGAGTTAGCTTGAGTTAGCCTGGCGGCTACGAATGAGCAAAGGAGAGATGCAGACCAGCCCCACGTTGGGTGCCATTTGTCGTATCGGCTGAATGCTGGCAATTATTGCTGTCAATCAAGGAGTCCGCTTAGGCTGCACCGTGTTTAGAGGCTTTTATTAAAATCACGAGGTTACAGCATAAATTACAGACCCGCGGTGTCTGGAGGAGCACCGTCCCAAAATAATCTGAATGCTCCTGACTCTTCTTCGTTTTTCCCCCAGTATATATAAACTCCCCAAGATGTGGGTGGCTCCCTCTACTGTCCAATCCCCTGTCTACAACACACTTCCTGTCTGTTGTATGTGGCGTTACACTAAAACATTCCCTCTTGATACTAAAATCAACGTTCTTTCAGTTCCACTTAAAAACATTTAACAAAGGCATAATCCTAATACACGACAAGTGCTTGTCTATAAACCTTTCAATAGTCATCCATATTACCAGAGTTTCAACATATTACTGTTTCTGTGGCGGATTCGCGGCCGCAATTTATGGAAAATCCCAAACCTTTGGAGATAACAATAGACAGCTAAGTCAAAGAAACTGGTTTCCATCTGTGGCAAAGTTTTCCATAAATGCTTATGACAAATCCAGCTCTAGGACCAGCCATAGCCTAGCCAGTAACAACAGATAACATTAGATAGCTATATAAAGTTAGCATGCTAGCTAGCTAACTACACTGACAGCTGTCAGTGCCCTATTTGTTGATGTTGCTCCACTCCACATGGAAATCACCTCAACGGTTCTTCCCACCCCCCAATTCGTAAGTAGCCTGCGTCATTCTTTGGAGGTGGAACCTAAACAAGCATTTCCAGGAATTACGTCAAAATAGGGACGTCATTTTGCCGTCTGGTGTCCTTTAACTGTAGATGTGCTTAAACAGTCTTGAAGCATAGATTCTGATTGGTCAGACCAATGTTCGACATCCATATCGACGGGGCTGCAGTGGAGAAGGTGAAAAGCTTCAAGTTCCTCGGCGTGCACATCACTGAGTACCTGAATAGGTCCCTTCACAGCGACCTCGGGGTCTTGGTGGTGTTTTCAGTAGTTTTTTTGCCATGTAGCAGTGTAGCTAAAAATTAAATATGGGTTAATTAAGCAAGAATTCCCTTTTTCGACATCGGAGCTGCCTCATTCTCTCTTGAATTTTTTGTTGTTGTGTTTAATAGGCTAAATTGCACATTCTGTTAACATCTGACTCCAGAGTGATCTGTTCTTGCAATTTGTAGTCTACGAAATTTCAGATTTAGATATGATAATTTATCACATAGTAGTTTGGATGTAGTGAGCTACTTTTTCAAAGTAACTTTAGTTAGGTAAACAATATTTTTCTTAAGGGTAGCTTTAGTATAGCTTAACTTCTCCCAGTGTTAAGTAATTGGTAGCTTGGTAAAATACACTGCTCAAAAAAATTAAGGGAACACTTAAACAACACAATGTAACTCCAAGTCAATCACACTTCTGTGAAATCAAACTGTCCACTTAGGAAGCAACACTGTTTGACAATACATTTCACATGCTGTTGTGCAAATGGAATAGACAACAGGCGGAAATTATAGGCAATTAGCAAGACACCCCCAATAAAGGACTGGTTTGCAGGTGGTGACCACAGACCACTTCTCAGTTCCTATGCTTCCTGGCTGATGTTTTGGTCACTTGTGAATGCTGGCGGTGCTTTCACTCTAGTGGTAGCATGAGACGGAGTCTACAACCCACACAAGTGGCTCAGGTAGTTCAGCTCATCCAGGATGGCACATCAATGCGAGCTGTGGCAAGAAGGTTTGCTGTGTCTGTCAGCGTAGTGTCCAGAGCATGGAGGCGCTACCAGGAGACAGGCCAGTACATCAGGAGACGTGGAGGAGGCCGTAAGAGGGCAACAACCCAGCAGCAGGACTGCTACCTCCGCCTTTGTGCAAGGAGGAGCAGGAGGAGCACTGCCAGAGCCCTGCAGGCCACAAATGTGCATGTGTCTGCTCAAACGGTCAGAAACAGACTCCATGAGGGAGGTATGAGGGCCCGACGTCCACAGGTGGGGGTTGTGCTTACAGCCCAACACCGTGCAGGACGTTTGGCATTTGCCAGAGAACACCAAGATTGGCAAATTCGCCACTGGCGCCCTGTGCTCTTCACAGATGAAAGCAGGTTCACACAGAGCACGTGACAGAGTCTGGAGATGCCGTGGAGAACGTTCTGCTGCCTGCAACATCCTCCAGCATGACCGGTTTGGCGGTGGGTCAGTCATGGTGTGGGGTGGCATTTCTTTGGGGGGCCGCACAGCCCTCCATGTGCTCGCAGAGGTAGCCTGACTGCCATTAGGTACCGAGATGAGATCCTCAGACCCCTTGTGAGACCATATGCTGGTGCGGTTGGCCCTGTGTTCCTCCTAATGCAAGACAATGCTAGACCTCATGTGGCTGGAGTGTGTCAGCAGTTCCTGCAAGAGGAAGGCATTGATACTATGGACTGGCCCGCCCGTTCCCCAGACCTGAATCCAATTGAGCACATCTGGGACATCATGTCTCGCTCCATCCACCAACGCCACATTGCACCACAGACTGTCCAGGAGTTGGCGGATGCTTTAGTCCAGGTCTGGGAGGAGATCCCTCAGGAGACCATCCGCCACCTCATCAGGAGCATGCCCAGTCATTGTAGGGAGGTCATACAGGCACGTGGAGGCCACACACACTACTGAGCCTCATTTTGACTTGTTTTAAGGACATTACATCAAAGTTGGATCAGCCTGTAGTGTGGTTTTCCACATTAATTTTGAGGGTGACTCCAAATCCAGACCTCCATGGGTTGATACATTTGATTTCCATTGATAATTTTTGTGTGATTTTGTTGTCAGCACATTCAACTATGTAAAGAAAAAAGTATTTAATAAGATTATTTCATTTATTCAGATCTAGGATGTGTTATTTTAGTGTTCCCTTTATTTTTTTGAGCAGTGTATATTTTCAGAGTAGCTTCTCCAACACTGATTCACGACATAGCTCATTCTAATATTTCTACTACCATACATTGCATTTTAGTTACACTGTTTATACACATATTTATTTATATACTGGATTCTTGACATAGCTCATTCTAATATATCTACTACTGTACAGTACATATCATTCTTAGTACTGTATGTCTTCATCTGGTGTATTTACATATAGATTGTGTAGCTCAGTTGGTAGAGCATGGCGCTTGCAACTCCAGGGTTGTGAGTTCAATTCCCACAGGGGACCAGTATGAAAATGTATGCACTCACTACAGTAAGTCGCTCTGGATAAGAGTGTCTGATAGGTGACTAAAATGAATTTGCATTTTGATTACTGTTACAGTGCTATTTGGGTTGTTAATTGGATTTGTTTTGACATTTCTTGATTTATTTTATTATTTGTGTACTTGTTTGACATTTAACTGCATTGTTAGGAGCTAGTAACATAAGCATCTCGCTGCACCCGCTATAACATCTGCTAAACTGTGTATGCGACCTATAAACTTTGAATTTATTTGATTTACTCACTTCTTATTGGTCACTGATCATGTCACTCAGAACCAGGCAGACCAATCCATTCTCTCTGCTTTTCCATTGCCACAGGTGCACTGTGGGACCAGAGGGGGACAATAACAGTGTATCCGTCTACTTACTCTGGCTCCGGCCCTTTGACACAGATGGAAGTTTCCCCAGGAAGGGTGAATCAACTCCGACACGTGCACTTCAGCTCCGGTCCCATCCTAATGACCGTACAGTATGCATCACCATGAACTTTCCCGCCAGAGTCAGAACCAAGCAAGTACACATTGTTACATGTTGCTGTTCCGTGTTGCTGTTAGGAAGATTCTTCTTTGTTGGTGGTATAGACTTGAGATCTGCTCACTTGAAACCCTAACTGTGGTAACAGTGGTTGCTATGGAGCAGATCAGACCGAGTTAATACACATGAACACCCTGTCATTGAACAGACAATTGATGGATTCCTCTCCATCTTCTTCAAGGATTTTGTTTTGGCAATGTTGTGTATTTAACATGTTCTTGGCTTGGTCCCAAATGACCACTCACTATAAACCATTAGGGGCCTGAGTAATTTCTAATATTGATAATTGGATTGCGTGTCCACTCAGCCGTCCTCTGGCATCTTGCTGAAGTCCAAGTTATTTCCTTTAAACAGCTACTTCCTTCTATACTCTCAATAAGCGTACCACATTAGCATTGGACCAGAGATGGACTAATAAGAAAATCCCTGCTGGGGAAAGATGAGACAGACCTCTCCACTCCTCCTAATAAAGAACACAGCATGAAAAGCTATGACATATTGAGGCAGCTAATGTGTTCATTACCAGTCATCATTACTGTGTTTAGACTTTTTACTGCTCCGACTTGAGTTAGCTACTAAAAACAGTTGAGAATCTTTTAATACACAGAAGTTACATTTGGTCCAGATAGAACCGGGGCACTTGTCTGGGGCAGTAATCCATCGCTGATGGAACTCACTGTGCTCACATTCATAACAGGCAGACGATTTATTACCAATTCCAGAAAGCAATTATCTTTTATCATTTGGCAGTTTTTTTTACGGGCTGTGATGTAATTGTTTAATTTTCTTCCTCCATCTGGCGACGCTGGCCTGGCCCTAAGTAACGTTCATGTGTTTAGCTCTGAGGCCCCTGTGGCACTCCATCACTCTGACCTCACATCAGTTAAGGTCCTATCCCAGATGTGATGACACTCAGACGGGGGAACAGATATGAGGTCAGTCCCCTCCGGTGACTGGAGGTTACTATTGAGGTGGCAGAGACCTCTGGATTCGCTGACAGAGGTGAGTGGTGGAGAGGAGAAACCTGCTGTGGTTCAGTACTCTTTAGGGGAATCTCAATTGCATTTAATTGATTCCTTGCGTCCTCTCTCCTCACCTCCTTCTCAAAACCCATTGAATGAGAAGGTCAGAGGGGGGGGACCTCTGATGTTCTCATCCAATGGGTTTTGAGGAGGCGGCCAAGAGCGAGGACGTGAGGAATCAATGACCTGCAATTGAGATTGTCACCTAGACTCTCTGCAGTTGTAATAAAATAACAAAGAGCAAGTTTGTGGGATGCTCTAATCAAATCACGACCCATTTTTGTGTTATTGCTATTCTAAACATAGTTGTATGCCCCACGGCATTTTGTCCATTACTGACAATGCTGTCGTCTGAAAATGTTTGATTGTATATTATCACACAAAGAGATATTCTGTCACTGTAGTGTTGTGGAAATAACTAATTGCAACCGGATAAATAATTAATATTCGATAAGTAGACTAGCTAGTCTACGTGAGGGATTTGCAAATATGCATAGCAGAATAAATTTTGCCAAAGGAACAACAGTAACAGTAGTGCCCTGGTGTAGTTGGATGGAAATTATAAAACCATTATGTAGAAATTATGTTGAATATAATAATAAACTACATTTATTAGTCTGACTCTAATAGTATGTGAATAAATGCAACAGGCCCTGTCTCTAGAGGATGTAGTCAAGGTAGAGCCTTACATCACCTCTCACTATGACTATAATGAACGTGTCTAACTTGCACCTTATGCGGCTATTAAGAGACTAGATACAACTAGCTAATCCTGGCGACCAATGTTCTAGCATTCATCTATTGAGGCAAGCAGATCAGCGATGTCAAGGTGGAACCCAAGCATGTGCTATGTGTATAGTGTGTATAACAACTATCAATAGACCTACTAAATTACACTCCGCATACCAAACATTAGGAACACCTTCCTAATATTGCCCTCAGAACAGCCTCAAATCGTCAGGGCATGGACTCAACAAGGTGTAGAAAGCGTTCCACAGGGATGCTGGCCCATGTTGACTCCAATGCTTCCCACAGCTGTGTCAAGTTGTCTGGATGTCCTTTGGGTGGTGGATCATTCTTGATACATACGGGAAACTGTTGAGCGTGAAAAACCCAGCAGCGTTGCATTTCTTGACACAAACTGGTGCGCCTGGCACCTACTACCATAACCTGTTCAAAGGCACTTAAATATTTTGTCTTGCCCATTCACCCTCTGAATGGCACACATACACAATCCTTGTCTCAATTGTCTCAAGGCTTAAAAATCCTTCTTTAACCTGTCTCCTCCCCTTCACTGACTGAAGTGGATTTAACAAGTGACATCAATAAGGGATAATAGCTTTCACCTGGATTCACCTGATCAGTCAATGTCATGGAAGGAGCAGGTGTCCTTAATGTTTTGTACACTCAATGTATAAGCGTATAATCAATCAAATAATTACTCTGTAAAACGAGAAATGGATTTACTCAATTCGACTACTAGAATTTATTAGTCACTAAATAATTACCACTAACAATTACAGTGTACATGAAATTCATGATACATTCAAAGCCAATCAAATTCTATTGGTCACGTACACATTTTTAGTGTTATTGCAGGTGTAGCGAAATGCTTGTGTTCCCAACTCCAACAGTGCAGTAATATCAAACAATTCACAACAATACACACAAATCTAAAAGTAAAAGAATGGAATTAAGAAATATATAAATATTTAGGACGAGCAATGTCGGAGTGGCATTGACTAAAATACAGTAGAGTAGAATACAGTATATACATATGAGATGTGTAAAGCAGTATGTAAACATTATTAAAGTGACAAGTGTTCCATTATTAAAGTGGCCAGTGATTCCATGTCTATGTATATAGGGCAGCAGCCTCTAAGGTGCAGGGTTGAGTAGCCGGGTGGTAGCCAGCTAGTGATGGCTATTTAACAGTCTGATGGCCTTGAGATAGAAGCTGTTTTTCAGTCTCTCGGTCCCAGCTTTGATGAATCTGTACTGACCTCGCCTTCTGGATGATAGCGGGGTGAACAGGCCGTGGCTCGGGTGGTTGATGTCCTTGATGATCTTTTTGGCCTTCCCGTGACATCGGGTGCTGTAGGTGTCCTGGAGGGCAGGCAGTGTGCCTCCAATGATGCGTTGGAAAGACCGCACCACCCTTTGGAGAGCCCTGCGGTTGTGGGAGGTGCAGTTGCCGTACCAGGCGGTGATACAGCTCGACAGGATGCTCTCAATTGTGCATCTGTAAAAGTTTGTGAGGGTCTTAGGGGCCAAGCCAAATTTCTTCAGCCTCCTGAGATTGAAGAGGCGCTGTTGCGCCTTCTTCACCACACTGTCTGTGTGGGTGGACCATTTCATATTTGACCATTAGACTACTCAGAGTAAATTACTATGACCAATAGACTGAGACTTAACATGGTTACTTGTCTTCAGTTCAGAATAATCTCTAAGAGAAAAAACTAGGTGTGTCTGATACACACAGGAGCTTTCTAACAAGTTCTCAAAGTATGAACAAATTCACTGTCCTTTAAACCAAATTCAAGCAGAAACTCACGCCCAACCTGAATTAACATTCTTTGCACTTTGCTAGTAAAAACAATAGACAGGAACAACACACCCAGATTGTAATCTAATCAACTCAATTTAAATGAAAGGAGCGCACCCATGACACTCCTCTTTGAACTATCCAACAAATGTGTAGGTCTTTATGAACTCTTGAAACAATCCAAACATGACAATTTAATTCAAACAGTAACATTAATTTTGTCGATTTCATGTTTCATCTGTTTTCACACCTCCAACGGTGTCCATGCTCCCAGGGTTCTGTGGGAACTTCCCGCCCCGGAGAAAGCCACAGATAAGGTGTGTTTGACCCCTGTGATAGCCCACAGATTGTCAGCCATCCAAACAATGTCATAAATCGTGATTGAGTCATCATGCTGGGCCTCAACTCCTGCAAATTGCCAGTCGCGAGTATCACCTTCTCTCATTCTTCCACTACACTGGTGCCCTGTGTAGCGGATCGAAGGTCTTCTCTACTCTACAGGATAAAACCCACCTTGGCAGTCCTCCTTCATTAGAGCCCAGCTACCAATCACTGTGTTTGGAATTTGTTTGCCCGGCACAGCTTGTCCACAGCATACAAACCCAACATGGACAGCTTTTTCAAGTCGAAACACAGGAAATATGTATTGATACATGGATGTCATTATATTGTCTTCTTTACCAAATGTTCTCACGTTCAATGCGTGTAGGTAGGAGGACTATCAATAATGAAGTCATTGGAGTATTTATTAAAAGCTTAATTACAGCTAATTAGTCATTGATTGATTTTCAATGGCCTCAACTATTTGTTGGTAATTAATACAGTTTCAAATGAGCTACCGGCAAAGTTTAAACCCACTAGTGGCTCATTAGTTCCTTTCTAAAAGATGGAGTGTGTCACGACTTGTTCGGGCAGGCTTCGGCGTTCGTCATCACCGGCCTTCTAGCCACTGCCGCTCCATATCTCATCATTCCATTTGTCTTGTCTTGTCAATTACACATATCTGGTTCAAATTCCCCTCATTAGTATGTGTTTAAGTGTTCCCTCTGCCCCCTTGTCCTTGTGGGTGATTGTTGTATGTGAGATGAGTGTAGCTCGGTGGAGCTACCTGTACTTTGTATTGCCGGGGTATATTTTCCCTGTGTGCCTGTATTTGTTCCAGTGCCCCTGTTTTGCGCACTGGACTGTTGACGCTATCCAGCGTAACCGTGTACTACGGAATAAACTCTGTATTCTGTGATTTACCCTCCTGCAGCTGACTACTTCAAATCACACTCTCACAGAGTGTTCTACAATATGGTACAGTATACTTTGTTTTGAAATGTGTCTTTCAGTCAGTCAGTACAGCATTCAACGAGACACCAAGGTTGTGTTGGGTCACATTCGGCACAAAACAGAAGAACAATGGAACAAAGAGGTAGCCTACTACTTGAACTTCCAATAAAAAATGCTTGTGTTTGTTCTCCGTTGTTCTCTGTTTGTTCTCTGCAACAACCTAATCCTTAGTTACTTTGAACCTAATGTGTTCTACAGTGACTAAGTCTCTGGGTTTTGAAGTCTGTATTCTTCAGTCAGCCAGACAGGTCAGACATGCCAGCGCCATCAATGTCACCGCAGGGCACACAGTCCGTCTCTGCACATTCCCCACGTACATGGCAGCTAAGCTTTCTGGGTCTTTAAATGGCTGACAGATGCATTAATGATGGTCCTCTTTTCCCATCAGTGCACAAGTGAGTCTGTGAAGGGCTTCAAAGAGCAGGCCAACTTTCATGTCCGAGTAATTTGCCATCATAGTTAATGTAGGCATATTCAAACTCAAGCCTAAAAAGGTCTGTTGAGCCTTGATATCGTTTCGGGGCAGAAACGATATCAAGGCATTGTTTCGGGGCAGAAGCTCTTCAGATCTCAGTCAAATTGTAATTTGGTTTAAGATTATGTGTCACTATCCCTCTGTTACCATGGTGAAATATTTAATTTACTTCATCCCTCAATTATATACCATAGTAATCCTGATATACCATATATCTTTCTTTTTTATATGTCACATCGGTGTCCATGGATTTTTAAGAGTTAATTGGCATTATCATGTCATCGCACCATGGGATGAAAGAACACAAAGTACACCAAACATCCAAAAGTCAAGTGTCGATTCAACAGAGGCCTTTGAGGTACATCAAGGATCTGTCAGTATCTTTGACACACAATGTGGAGATAACAAACAGGCACAAAGTTTTACTGTTGAAATATTGTTTCGTTTTTTAAAATATAAATTCAGTGAATGAATTGATAATATGGAGGGAGAAGCCCATTGAATTACATCTACACTGCCTTGCAAAAGTATTCATCCCCCTTGGCGTTTTTCCTATTTTGTTGCATTACACCTGTAATTTAAATAGATTTTTATTTGGATTTCATGTAATGGACATACACAAAATAGTCCAAATTGGGGAAGTGAAATGATTTTTTTTTTATTGTTTCAAAAAATAAAAATAAAAAAATAATGGAAAAGTGGTGTGTGCATATGTATTCACCCCCTTTGCTATGAAGCCCCTAAATAAGATCTGGTGCAACCAATTACCTTCAGAATTAAAGTCCACCTGTGTGCAATCTAAGTGTCACATGATCTCAGTATATATACACCTGTTCTGAAAGGCCCCAGAGTCTGCAACACCACTAAGCAAGGGACACCACCAAGCAAGCGGCACCATGAAGACCAAGGAGCTCTCCAAACAGGTCATGGACAAAGTTGTGGAGAAGTACAGATCAGGGTTGGGTTATAAAAAAATATCCGAAACTTTGAACATCCCACGGAGCACCATTAAATCCATCATGAAAAAATGGAAAGAATATGGCTCCACAACAATCCTGCCAAGAGAGGGCCGTCCACCAAAACTCATGGACCAGGCAAGGAGGGCATTAATCAGAGAGGCAACCAAGAGACCAAATATAACCCTGAAGGTCCTGCAAAGCTCCACAGCGGAGATTGGAGGGGTGAATAGTTATGCACGCTCAAGTTCTGTTTTTTTGTCTTATTTCTTGTTTGTTTCACCCCAAAAAATATGTTGCACCTTCAAAGTGGTAGGCATGTTGTGTAAATCAAATGTTACAAACCCCCAAAAAAATCTATTTTAATTCCAGGTTGTAAGGCAACAAAATAGGAAAAATGCCAAGGGGGTGAATACTTTCGCAAGCCACTGTAGTACTCAATTATATGGTCTCTGTGGAGGAGCCTATGTAATTATTCCAAGATTAATGAACAACTGTGCTGCCAAATGTCAGCAGTGTGGTTTATCTGTGATTTAGAACAGCTGCTAGATGGGTAGTTGGCGAATGGGTAAGGGTCAATTTATACCCACCGTATATGAAGCAATTGTGTATACTTTATTGCCTCAATGCTTGTGCTACTTAAGAACAAATGCTGCGCTGAATATATAAAGGTACATTTAATCTTGTTCTATATTAGTCACCAATATTCAGTGTTACATTCAAGTGTAACCAAAAAGTCTAACCAAGAGCTTAAAATATATTGGATCAAAATACATCTGAAATGTTAACTCACTTTCCATTTTGCAGACAAGACTGTCTTTTTCCAGTATGATAGAGTATGTGTAAAATATGTTCTACAGCTCACATCCATACTCCAATGAATGGAGCTAAGAGAAATGTAGACGTTACAAGAGCCAAAGCTTTACCAACTGAGCTACAGAGGGCTGTATGTTCTGCATTGTTACTTACTTACTTTCTCCTCTTGTTCTCAGTGGAGCATAAGACCACTACAAGCCCACACTATGCTATATGCCATGGTCCTTTGCAGCTTTTTCCGCTTCACCCGATGGCCCCCTGGTCATCTCCCTTGTAGCGTCCACTGATGGGAAATCTCTGCTACAACTTCTAATTCCATCCTAAGAACAAATAGCCATCTTCTTTTTTATATATATTGGTTGTTATGCTTTTTGATCCTGGTTTAGAGACCTGTATTTACAAAGTAGGAGTCAGTGCTGATCTAGGATCGATTTAGCCTTTTAGATCATAATACATATGATTACATGGACAGGAGGGACCTGCTCCTTGTGATTCAGAGCTTCACAGTAAAACATATGACAGTACATGAGTAAACAAGGTAACATTGTTATCAAAATGCTTGTGTAAATTAGGATAAAAGTTCAAGGTGCACTTACTGTTTAGCAACCTCTGATCAGATGTCAACCAACCAGATTTAAAACGGAAAAGCTTTTTGGTATTGTCAAACGAGCCCATTCAACTAAAATAGATCGCATTGTTAACGGAGTACAACTTGACCAATCAGTAAATGTCTACTCTGCATGATTTGGAATGTCTGATGTCTGTTATTCCTCAAGGAGGGAGAATTGCACTAGAGTCAGTGTCAACAAGATAGGCAATCAAGCCCACTGGGCACAGACCTCAGTTCAACAACGTTTTGATTTACATTTGGTTGAGATGTCAACTAATGTGAAATCAAAAATATATATATATCACCATGATTTAGGTTAACGTTTTTTGGGGAAAAAAGACGAAATGCCCTTATGTTGATGACTTTTTGCAAATCCAATACGTTTTCAACATTGTTTAAACTTCATCACATATATTTTTTTGTGTTGAAATTACTTGGAAACAACGTTGATTGAACCATTTTTTGCCAAGTGGGAGGAATTCTCTCTCTCTCTCTCTCTCTCTCTCTCGGTGCTTCAATAAAGTTACCTGTTTTTGCTTTGATGAGGGAAAAAACAATTTAATACATTTTAGAATAAGGCTGTAAGGTAACAAAATGTGGAAAAATGTGGGGTCTGAATACTTTCTGAAGGCACTGTATATAGCTATAGATAGGCTAGTAGGCTAGACTGCATTGTCTGCATAATTAAACAATCCCTAGTGAGCTATTGTTTTGACGATGGACGGATTGTATTATTTGTTATTAATAGACTGGTTTTACGCAACTTTCTATCCAAACTGCGAGAGAGTGCGAGGACAGCTAAGATAGGCTATAGGCCTTACAGGACAGTTGTATATTTTTTTTAAATATATTGGTTAATGATTGGTATGCTGTTGCATCGAACATTTTACAATCTGCAATGTTTGAATTTCCACTTTAATTACTAAACAAGTAAATACATTATTGCTGCCAGCCAGCATTCTAAATAGCAGCATTGTGACACGGTAGGCCTATAGCTTCGTAAAACATAAACGTTAGACTTAGCATGAGAAAATGAGTACTAGGCTACTACAAGCACTAGCGTATCAATAGACAGCTGCATAGACGTCTACATTTCAGAACCATGGACAGCGATTGGTAGTCTATACTTTGTGAGTGGCTGAAGCATTAGATTTTACCTTATGGAGGAGGGGGAGGGGGGGGGCAAACTCCGACTTTGCGGGTAGGGTGTACATGGTCAAGGCTGGGCTTGAACACCTGGAGCTATCCATGACAATGAATGAGCCTTGATAGCCAATCAGGTGAGGAGGCCGCGGCAGGCTGGTGCCGCCAATAAATATGCTAATTAGATGCATGAAAACTATATTGTCTGTCCGACTCACTTACTACCCATGTAGAACATTTAGGCATACTGTTGGTGTGAGTAGACAGGCACATGGGCCCTCAGAGCTTGCCCCTGTCACAACATCACAGGGAGGTTAGATAACATCTGTCTAGCCCTGTGTCAATTAGTCTGTATCTGCAGCATTTTCTTGGGTGTGTGAGCTAGTGGCAGACAGACTCTGTGCATAAGGCTTTTAATGTCATAAATCTAATTAAAGACAGAAATCATCACTGCTTCCTTTTAATGAGTCATTGTGGGCCTTTATGTAACTGAAGAATGCCTTGCATTAATAGGAGCCCCAGAGAGCATGATTAAGAGTCAAGCAATATGTGCAGCCAAAGTCGACAGTTTAGCTACGAGAGTTTTCTGTTGATTGGGTTTCTCCGAATGCTGAGGTGTTGATTTTCTGAATTTCAATGTGACTGAAGCCCATTGAAACTGCACGTTTTCACACAATGACACAGATGTCCCACTGAGCCGGCTCAGATGTGATCAATGCACCCTAGTCTTTGGAACAGAGTCAAAGAGAATTATGAGGGCCATGTAGATTCCCCAGGCTGTCTGAAGGAATTTGTGTGTGTGTCTGAGTGAGATATAGAGGCAGTGTGAGAATGTGGGGGAGAGAGCATGAATCATAAATGTACTGAATTTACTCATTATTCAATGAGTGAAGACTTGTTCTTTGAAATATCACAATCACTTTTGGGGCATTGAATCAAGATGGGGCATTGAATTAAAGATGCACTCTGGAACTTTTGTATAATTTCAGCCAGTAGTTTTGAAAGTGGTGCTCACGAGCCAAAAGTGGTCCCCGTTTTTTGTGTACTACATCATAAAATGGTGTACTATGTCACCCATTTCGTATGATATGTTACGTCCCCCTTTTGGGGTTGCAATTCATATGATATGGAATCCAATTCGAATTCGTACAAAATGTAACATGTTTTGTGCTTAAGATCCTGTAGGTTTATATTTTTTCAGTCACGTCTCCTAAAGCAATGACTTTTTGTTGTTCTGTCTGCCTTCTCTGCCCTTCCCTGTCAGTCAAACAAATACTGTAATTGAATGGCAGAGATTTGATGAAAACATTCCCCCAACCCTGACAACACTGCCTCTTGCGGGATCGAATCCAGGTAAAACTCTGTCATTCTGACCCTGAGCAAGGCAGTTAACCCACTGTTCCCCGGGCGCCGAAGATGTGGATGTCGATTTAAGGCAGCATTTCAGTTGAATGCATTCAGTTGTACAACTGACTAGGTATCCCCCTTTCCCTCTTTGCAATATTCAGCTGTAGATGTTATCATCTTGCACAACCTTGGATGCCGTTCCATGGGACTTACAGTGAGGGAAAAAGTATTTGATCCCCTGCTGATTTTGTACATTTGCCCACTGACAAAGACATGATCAGTCTATAACTTTAATGGTAGGTTTATTTGAACAGTGAGAGACAGAATAACAACAAAAAAATCCAGAAAAACACATGTCAAAAATGTTATAAATTGATTTGCATTTTAATGAGGGAAATAAGTATTTGACCCCTCTGCAAAACATGACTTAGTACTTGGTGGCAAAACCCTTGTTGGCAATCACAGAGGTCAGACGTTTCTTGTAGTTGGCCACCAGGTTTGCACACATCTCAGGAGGGATTTTGTCCCACTCCACTTTGCAGATCTTCTCCAAGTCATTAAGGTTTCGAGGCTGACGTTTGGCACTCGAACCTTCAGCTCCCTCCACAGATTTTCTATGGGATTAAGGTCTGGAGACTGGCTAGGCCACTCCAGGACCTTAATGTGCTTCTTCTTGAGCCACTCCTTTGTTGCCTTGGCCGTGTGTTTTGGGTCATTGTCATGCTGGAATACCCATCCACGACCCATTTTCAATGCCCTGGCTGAGGGAAGGAGGTTCTCACCCAAGATTTGACGGTACATGGCCCCGTCCATCGTCCCTTTGATACAATGTTTCCACCTCCATGTTTGACGTTGGGGATGGTGTTCTTGGGGTCATAGGCAGCATTCCTCCTCCTCCAAACACGGCGAGTTGAGTTGATGCCAAAGAGCTCCATTTTGGTCTCATCTGACCACAACACTTTCACCCAGTTCTCCTCTGAATCATTCAGATGTTCATTGGCAAACTTCAGACGGCCCTGTATATGTGCTTTCTTGAGCAGGGGGACCTTGCGGGTGCTGCAGGATTTCAGTCCTTCACGGCGTAGTGTGTTACCAATTGTTTTCTTGGTGACTATGGTCCCAGCTGCCTTGAGATCATTGACAAGATCCTCCGGTGTAGTTCTGGGCTGATTCCTCACCGTTCTCATGATCATTGCAACTCCACGAGGTGAGATCTTGCATAGAGCCCCAGGCCGAGGGAGATTGACAGTTATTTTGTGTTTCTTCCATTTGCGAATAATTGCTCCAACTGTTGTCACCTTCTCACCAAGCTGCTTGGCGATGGTCTTGTAGCCCATTCCAGCCTTGTGTAGGTCTACAATCTTGTCCCTGACATCCTTGAAGAGCTCTTTGGTCTTGGCCATGGTGGAGAGTTTGGAATCTGATTGATTGATTGCTTCTGTGGACAGGTGTCTTTTATACAGGTAACAAGCTGAGATTAGGAGCACTCCCTTTAAGAGTGTGCTCATAATCTCAGCTCGTTACCTGTATAAAAGACACCTGGGAGCCAGAAATCTTTCTGATTGAGATAGGGTCAAATACTTATTTCCCTCATTAAAATGCAAATAAATTTATAACATTTTTGCCATGTGTTTTTCTGGATTTTTTTGTTGTTATTCTGTCTCTCACTGTTCAAATAAACCTACCATTAACATTATAGACTGATCATTTCTTTGTCAGTGGGCAAACGTACAAAATCAGCAGGGGATCAAATACTTTTTTCCCTCACTGTATAAACTCTCCTGACGTGCATGGGACGATAATCATCGTTCTGCCTTTTATAGATGAGCACTAACTGTGGATAATGAATCATTTATACAAATTATTATAATAATAATAATAAAAGGCAAAAAGGACAATGATGGATATGATTCACATCACCACAAATTAAGACATTTTGGGAGGAATTCAGCAGACCTCTTGTATGTTAGATGTTAACGGGATAGGCCAAATACATAATTCCTCTTGCCCCCAAAAGAATGCACTTTTGATTCCATGTGCTACAGCATATCAATTCAAATTATGATTATGATTATTTAATTGTAATTCATAACTTGCCCTTCTTTGAACTGCTGAGCCAAACTCTCACTGCCATAACATAAGAGTCGTGAAGAGTGGTCCATTCTCTTTGTTTTCCTTCCTCCTGGAGTTCTGAGTGAGTGATGCACAGCGGTCGCCTAGGAACTAGTAAGATTTTTATCCTTTAATCCAATTATCCAACTCCATATGTTATTGTCCTCCGAGGCCCAAAGCAAGAAAAAAAGCAATTGAACACTTGGAGAGATAAACAAGAAATAGAATCAAATCAACTTTTATTTTCCACCTGCGCCGTATACAATAGGTGTAGACCTTACAGTGAAATGCAACAATGCTGGGGGGTTTTTTAGACAAAAAAAAGTTAAGTAAAAAATAGCTAATACTTAAAGAGCAGCAGTAAAATAAAATAACAGTAGGGAGACTATATACAGGGGGTACCGGTACAGAGTCAATGTGCGGGGGCACCGGTTAGCCGAGGTAATTGAGGTAATTGTCACGTTTGTTTAAAGACGGGTCGGACCAAGGCGCAGCGTGATATGCGTACATGTTTATTTAACGATAAACACACGACAAAACATCAAAGGAAACGAAACGTGAAGTCCAAAGGAACAACACAACAAACCTTCCACGGAACAAGATCCCACAACTCGACAGTGGCAAAAGGCTGCCTAAGTATGGTCCCCAATCAGAAACAACGGGCGACAGCTGCCTCTGATTGGGAATCACACCGGCCAACATAGAAATACACATACTAGAATACCACACATAGAAAAGCACCACAAGGAATATACACACCCTGACTCAACATATACGAGTCCCCTGAGTCAGGGCGTGACAGTAATATGTGCATGTGGGTAGAGTTAAAGTGACTATGCCTAAATAATAAACCAGGGGGTTGGGGTGGGTGGGCTGGGGTGGTGTGGCATTGCAAATAGTCCGGGTAGCCATGATTAGCTGTTCAGGAGTCTTATGGCTTGGGGGTAGAAGCTGATAAGAAGCCTTTTGGACCTAGACTTGGCGCTCCGGTACCGCTTGCCATGTGGTAGCAGAGAGAACAGTCTACTACTAGGGTGGCTGGAGTCTTTGACAATTTTTAGGGCCTTCCTCTGACACCACCTTGTATAGAGGTCGTGGATGGCAGGAAGCTTGGCCCCAGTGATGTACTGGGCCGTACGCACTACCCTCTGTAGTGCCTTGCGGTCGGAGGCCGAGCAGTTGCCATACCAGGCGGTGATGCAACCAGTCAGGATGGTCTCGATGGTGCAGCTGTAGAACTTTTTGAGGATCTGAGGACCCATGCCAAATCTCCTGAGGGGGAATAGGCTTTGTCGTGCCCACTTCACGACTGTCTTGGTGTGTTTGGACCATGATAGTTTGTTGCTGATGTGGACACCAAGGAACTTGAAGCTCTCAACCTGTTCCACTACAGCCCCGTCGATGAGAATGGGGGCGTGCTCAGTCCTCTTTTTTTTCCTGTAGTCCACAATCATATCCTTTGTCTTGACCTCCACCCTATAGGCTGTCTCATCGTTGTCGGTGATCAGGCCTACCACTGTTGTGTCGTCTGCAAACTTAATGATGGTGTTGGAGTCATGCCTGGCCATGCAGTCATGGTGAACAGGGAGTACAGGAGGGGACTGAGCACGCACCCCTGAGAGGCCCCCGTGTTGAGGATCAGCGTGGCAGATGTGTTGTTACCTACCCTTACCACCTGGGGGCGGCCCGTCAGGAAGTCCAGGATCCAGTTGCAGAGGGAGGTGTTTAGTCCCAGGGTCCTTAGCTTAGTGATGAGCTTTGAGGGCACTATGGTGTTGAACGCTGAGCTGTAGTCAATGAATAGCATTCTCACGTAGGAGTTCCTCTTGTTCAGGTGGGAAAGGGCAGTGTGGAGTGCAATAGAGATTGCATCACCTGTTGATCTGTTGGGGCGGTATGCAAATTGGAATGGGTCTAGGGTTTCTGGGATAATGGCTACAGACGTGAGTGCTACGGGTCGGTAGTCATTTAGGCAGGTTATCTTAGTGTTCTTGGGCACGGGGACTATGGTGGTCTGCTTGAAACATGTTGGTATTACAGACTCAGTCAGGGACATGTTGAAAATGTCAGTGAAGACACTTGTCAGTTGGTCAGCGCATGCTCGGAGTACACATCCTGGTAATCCGTCTGGCCCTGCGGCCTTGTGAATGTTGACCTGCTTAAAAGTCTTACTCACATCGGCTACAGAGAGCGTGATCACATAGTCATCCTGAAAAGCTGATGCTCTCATGCATGCTTCAGTGTGGCTTGCCCCGAGGCGAGCATAGAAGTGATTTAGCTCGTCTGGTAGGCTCACTGGGCAGCTCGCAGCTGTGCTTCCCTTTGTAGTCTGTAATAGTTTTCATGCATCTGCCACATCCGACGAGCGTCAGAGCCAGTGTAGAACGATTCAATCTTAGTCCTGTATTGACTCTTTGCCTGTTTGATGGTTCGTCGGAGGGCATAGCGAGATTTCTTATAAGCTTCCGGGTTAGAGTCCCGCTTCTTGAAAGCGGCAGTTCTACCCTTTAGCTCAGTGCGGATGTTGCCTGTAATCCATGGCTTCTGGTTGGGGTATGTACGTACGGTCACTGTGGGGACGACGTCATCGATGCACTTATTGATGAAGCCAGTGACTGATGTGGTGTACTCCTCAATGCTATCGGAAGAATCCCGGAACATATCCCAGTCTGTGCTAGCAAACAGTCCTGTAGCTTAACATCTGCGTCATCTGACCACTTCCTTAATAACCGAGTCACTGGTGCTTCCTGCTTTAGTTTTTGTTTATTAGCAGGAATCAGGAGGATAGAGTTATGGTCAGATTTGCCAAATGGAGGGCGAGGGAGAGCTTTGTACTCGTCTCTGTGTGTGGAGTAAAGGTGGTCTAGAGTTTTTTTTCCCTCTGGTTGCACATTTAACATGCTGGTAGAAATTAGAACGAATTTAAGTTTCCCTGCATTAAAGTCCCCGGCCACTAGGAGCTCTGCCTCTGGATGAGCGTTTTCCTGTTTACTTATGGCCTTATACAGCTCATTGAGTGCAATCTTAGTGCCAGCATCGGTTTGTGATAGGAAAGGTACTTGTGTTAATATATCGTTGCATTTACAGTAGCTCAAGTACAACTCCTAAAGGCCAGGCAAGAACACAGCATTTGGAGTTTCCATTGATTTCATCAATATCTGCTATATTTTGGTCAGTGGATGTTTGATTGTCTGTGACGTATTTTCATATTCGAGATGCACGTAAACTCTTGCCCACAGGAGTTTTTCAGGTCAAGTCATTGGGGAAGGAGGCCAGATGTGGAGGTGCTGATGTGAAACACAATGCAGGGAACTGTAGTTTTAAATATGGAAACCAAAGAACAATGCAGCTTTATGATAACATGTGTTCTTACCAAACATGAATACACACATTTCTAATGTACTATATGTCAACTCTGGAACTGGACTGTATTAGACTGGACTGTACAAAATGGTTCTGGTGCTATGGAGTTTGACTGCGGCATTTTATAGAACAAACTCAGTGTGTCCATGTGTACATGCGTCCGTGTGTGGGTGTGTGTGTTCGTGTGTGTGAGCGTGTGTGTGTGTGTGTGTGTGAGAGCGCGTGTGAGAGCATGTGCGAAGCGAGCATGGGGTGAGATAAGAATGACTGCCATAGGAATGTATTACTGTTGATCCTATTTATCCCTGTACATAAATCATGGATCATGGATATATATCATGGGATATTAGCCTTGTGTTACCGAGAGTGGGAGGCAAGCCTGTGTTTGTGTTGAATAATGGAAAAACCTGTGACTCAATTGTATTAGGATTTATATTGCGAAACATCAGTCATCATGATTATGTTTAGATGCCATGGATGTAGAGCTAACCATATCTTTGAGGGTCTGAATCAAATTCTCAATGATGTGTGTGTTTGGTGTCCATTACTAACGAAGGTGACATACAGTGTGTGGCATTTGCTTGCTGTTTCTCGATATCATAGAATCTAGACGATTTGGGCAAGGCATTTAAAGGGATAGTTCAGCGATTGTACTTAATTAGATATTGGTTTCCTTACCTTGAAAGCAGTCTATGGACATTGGAGTGGCTGTATTCCACACTTTGCCACTGCAAACAATTGACAACATAAAAAGGTAAGCAATGTCCAATGTACATTTATTAACAATCCTTTCAACATATTTGATCAATTCCATATTACCCCAGCACATCATTTCTCTATTTATTGACAATTACAGTGAGGGAAAAAAGTATTTGTTCCCCTGCTGATTTTGTACGTTTGCCCATTGACAAAGACATGATCAGTCTATAATTTTAATGGTAGGGTTATTTGAACAGTGAGAGACAGAATAACAACAACAAAAATCCAGAAAGACGCATGTCAAAAATGTTATAAATTGATTTGCATTTTAATGAGGGAAATAAGTATTTGACCCCTCTGCAAAACATTACTTAGTACTTGGTGGCAAAACCCTTGTTGGCAATCACAGAGGTCAGACGTTTCTTGTAGTTGGCCACCAGGTTTGCACACATCTCAGGAGGGATTTTGTTCCACTCCTCTTTGCAGATCTTCTCCAAGTCATTAAGGTTTTGAGGCTGACGTTTGGCAACTCGAACCTTCAGCTCCCTCCACAGATTTTCTATGGGACTAAGGTCTGGAGACTGGCTAGGCCACTCCAGGACCTTAATGTGCTTCTTCTTGAGCCACTCCTTTGTTGCCTTGGCCGTGTGTTTTGGGTCATTGTCATGCTGGAATACCCATCCACGACCCATTTTCAATGCCCTGGCTGAGGGAAGGAGGTTCTCACCCAAGATTTGACGGTACATGGCCCCGTCCATCGTCCCTTTGATGCGGTGAAGTTGTCCTGTCCCCTTAGCAGAAAAACACCCCCAAAGCATAATGTTTCCACTTCCATGTTTGACGGTGGGGATGGTGTTCTTGGGGTCATAGGCAGCGTTCCTCCTCCTCCAAACACGGCGAGTTGAGTTGATGCCAAAGAGCTCGATTTTGGTCTCATCTGACCACAACACTTTCACCCAGTTCTCCTCTGAATCATTCAGATGTTCATTGGCAAACTTCAGACGGCCCTGTATATGTGCTTTCTTGAGCAGGGGGACCTTGCGGGCGCTGCAGGATTCAGTCCTTCACGGTGTAGTGTGTTACCAATTGTTTTGTTGGTGACTATGGTCCCAGCTGCCTTGAGATCATTGACAAGATCCTCCCGTGTAGTTCTGGGCTGATTCCTCACCGTTCTCATGATCATTGCAACTCCACGAGGTGAGATGTTGCATGGAGCCCCAGGCTTATCAACATTTTAATAATCTCAGCTCGTTACCTGTATAAAAGACACCTGGTAGCCAGAAATCTTTCTGATTGAGAGGGGGTCAAATACTTATTTCCCTCATTAAAATGCAAATCAATTTATAACATTTTTTACATGCGTTTTTCTGGATTTTGTTGTTGTTATTCTGTCTCTCACTGTTCAAACAAACCTACCTTTAAAATTATAGACTGATCATTTCTTTGTCAGTGGGCAAACGTACAAAATCAGCAGGGGATCAAATACTTTTTTTCCCTCACTGTACATACGTTTATGAGAATAAGTAGTGTATCGTGCATACTAAATTAGATGAGAGCCTGGTAAGGAGAACAATGTGGACAGGAGAGGTGAGTAATTAAGACATAAGAGTTGAGATGAGATGAGATGAGATGAGAGCATCTCCCCCAATGAGGTTGGTACCTACTGCCTATGGGCAGAGGACTTTATTACAGATGCAAGATTCATCTGCCCACCCCTTTACCACGCTATTGCATTCGTGTGAGCTGCCAAAGAGACGTACAGCACAGCGTCTCACTAGTCAACAGTGTGTAACTAGAGATAGCTCGGTCACAGAGCTCAGTTTGCTCTGTGTGAATCACAATGCTTGAGGCAGTTGTCTGCATAGAAAGATTATATTTGTATGCTTGTCTACATGTTCCTCGAGTCGACACAGAACTAATTTTCTGGGTGCCAGTCACTGGTGGGGTGTGGAGATCTGATAGAGAGAATTGTCATGGTTCTCGTTATGGAGCACCTGCTCCTGTAGATGCCACTGCAGTGGATAGCAGCCTTTTTACGGGCTCCTGACCAATTCTGCTGTTTTGTGTGTTTTCTTTTTTTGTACATATTGTCTCCACCATCATTTCCTTTGACCGAAAAATCTATCCTGCTGCCTAGTCACTTTACGCCTACCTATATGTACATATCTACCTCAATTACCTCATACCCCTGCACATCGACTCTGTACTGGTACCCTGTGTATATAACCAAGTTATCGTTACTCGTTGTGTATTTATTCTTTGTAATAATTTTTCTATTAATTGTCTTTTTTCTCTCTGCATTGTTGGGAAGGGCCTGTAAGCAATTCACTGTTAGTCTACACCTGTTGTTTACGAAGCAAGTGACAAATAATATGTGATGTTGATATCAATTACTGCCGATAAGACTAGCCAGCATCTGGTGACCTCTACGCCCAAAATAGGCGTCACCTTAGCACCTGTTCCCCTCTGTTTTCCACGACCATGTCTCTACGTGCTTGTTATTATCGATCATTAGATGGACCATGAAATACACCTACTGCCAGGGGCGTGTTCAGTAGCACGAAGCGGAAGAATACACTCAGAAACAGGGAGAGGTAGCAGACTATCTGAAATCATCCAATAAACATGTTTTTATATGAAAATGAAAACAGTGTGCCCTAATGAACACAACCCTGCTATAGTATAGAAACAAGCCCTGAATGGCATTATCCTGTGTCATTGGTGAGAAAAATGGCCACAGGAAGTGCCACTGGTCCAAATAGATAATAGGTAGCCTATTAGGGTGAATAATTAATAATTGCCTTTAACCGGAGAGACAGGTTGACCTCAAATCTATGATGAACCTCTCTTTTAGTGCCAAGAGATGACCTGACAGGTTATCAATACAAATACAAATCTGTTCTTAATTTACTTACCTGTATGAATAAAGGTTCAATAAATATGAATCATTCCAAATAAAGTGTTAGGTTTAATTAAAAGCTCACAACATGTTTTATCTGGCCACATTAAGCAAGTTTACATAAGCCAGCACTTAGTATGATGATTGAGGATGTTTGAACATGGATAAAAGGCTTTTTAAGAGTTATTTGATTATGTTCGTTGTCATTCTTTGACCACCTTTTCAAAGACTGTTCTCAGTCAGTGGCACATATTGACTGTCATGTTTCCAATCTGCTCGGTTTGAGAGAGTAAGATTTGTCTCACATCAGTCATAATGGTGTTCAGAAGTGTCTGAATGATGACAGCTACTTTAAATTATGACAATTATCAAAATGCACGGAGAAGAGCTCTAAAATCGTCCACAATAGATCCATTTGAAGGGTATAATGAGTGTATGAGCTTGTTGTTTCATCGTTTAGACATTCAGAATGAAACTGAAACGTCTGCCATTTAGGGTCTCTGTCTTGTAAAAGGCTTCATTGAATGTGACGTTTCACTCTGATGAAGTACGCTGTCAGGATATGTGCTATGTAAATACTACACACAGTAATTTGACATGAACAGTTTAGACTGCACATAAAAGTGCAGTGCTCTTTTTATTAAGTTTGAACACAAACTTGAGATGAACATTGAATATGTTTCTTATGAGGGAGAGTATAGCCTATAGAGATTAACAAAACAACCTGATGCTTGAAGTTGAAGCCTGTTGTGTTGTATGCTGGAGTGTGGTTTTATAAACTTCACAGCAATGTTACATAGTGAAATAAATCCACTCAAGATCTTCCACAGCCATTGCAGTTTTTCAACTCATCTGAGAAGATACTTCACTGTGTTCGGACAAGTATTTACTGGGCCAATTTAATTTAAGTGCCTTTCTCCACACGATGAAGTATGCCCGAGTGCAGGGTGTTACGTTCCCCAGCAAGAAAACCAAAAATGTCGCAAACAGAAGGGGGAACTAAAAAAGAGTCACTGACCAACAACCAAAATGAAACAGGTGGGGTTTTAGGAGGGGTTCTGAAAAACACTCATGGGGGTGTCCACTGAAATTTGACTACCAACAACTGGAACCTAAAAGACACACACCATGAGCACCCACTAAATTTGCACAAGAAGAAGCAAACAAAATAAAAACCCACACCTAGGGCTGTTACGGTGACCGTAGCACTGCCACACCAGCGGTCACGAGTCATGACGGCAGTCAAATTCCACGTGACCGTTTAGTCACGGTAATTAGGCTTCTCCAAGCTCTGATGCTGCTGATGGTCATTAGTAGCCTACCAAACTTGCTAACTGCCTGGTACTCAGCAGTCTATTGTCCCTCTAATCACCCTGACATCAATTCAAATGTAATCGAAAATCAAATCAAACACTTCATGAGTGCCCATGAGCTCATGTTATGCAACATTTCTATAGGCTATGCAATTGTGTGAGAAAACAGAGTGATGGCCTCTATTAAATAGAGGAGGATCCCATCAGCTCTCTATAGGCTAGGCCTACTATATTTATTTCTCAACTTTCCTAATATTAAGCACATTGCGTCTCTTTACAGCAGGAGTATAGCCTACCTGGCTGGGATGAAAATGAACCACGGGAAAAGCGTCCTCCCTTCGCTATTTAAGTGCATAGATTTTCTGCTGCCCCTGTTTCGAGACAGTTGCATGATGGTCCATTCTAAATCAAAACAACTTTCACACATATTATTTTGTATATGTAAAGACAAGATTAAATCAAGAATAGTGTGATGGGTGACAATATTAGCTTATCACTTGTGAGTGACATATTATCACTTGTGAATGATGCCCAGCTGAAGGCAAGAAACAGCGTATGCTTTTTTTTGGTGACTTTTACAAATCATAGTCGCACACCTCATGTAGCCTAGCCCATAGGCCTATATGTTTGATAAGGTTTGTATCACAACTAAAGTGGCCAAATAACTTTAAAATGAAGCACATTAATCCACTTTACAACGGGTGTAGAGCCTAACTGTATACATACGTGAGTTTCATGTTTGGGGAAGATAATTTTCACCATAATAATGCACTTGAGAGTGGTGTTTTCGTGCTAATGGAAAACACCATAATGTGAAAAAATTGCCTAATAGTTTATCAACATTTTAAACTAAACATTCACATCTGTTGTGTCAGGCTCATTGCTTAAAACAGATTTTTTGATGCTAGTGGTTGTATTAATTTGGGATCTATCGCATCCCACAACTGTCCCAGACTATGTTTGGAATATTTATTTCTCGCACAGAATAGAATAGGTCAACTGTTGTACTATGGGGGATAGTAGATTGACATAGGCTAGTGCTTTTGCTGTTTGTTAGGCCTACTCATCTTGTTGGCTGACGAAAAGTAAATGTGGACAGTTCTTCCAATATCTTCAATATGTCTGTCTTCACTTGTAGCCTGTGAGAAAGACCCGATCACGTGACGGAGAGCCATGTGAGTGAGAGGTGCTTCGGCATGCAGCCAGGAGAAGGGAATTATAATTATTATATTCAGCCCAAGGGCACAACGGCCACTGCCCAACAAAGGCATGGATTTCTTTAGGGGGCATTACGGCCACACAAAGGGGATGCAGCCAGGAAATTCGAGGCATTATCAAGTGCTTGTCAAATTGTGAATGAGAGACTGATGAAGTGTGTACAGCCTGCACAAGAAACAAAGCGGAGCTAATGCCTTTCATGCAACTTTTTTCAAATCATCATTAGATTCGCATCATGCAGCTTTAGACTGTATTAAAAATCTAAACATATAGCCCAACGTTTGTATCACAACTAAAGTTACATAAATAACTCTAAATTAAGCATATAGGAGTACCTGTTTCTTTGTTAACCGCTCAACACAGAATAGCTGCATGTGCGCACTTGTGATGAAAGGAGTCAGGCGCAGGAGGGTAATCACCAAATACAGAGTTTATTCCTTCGTTACACAAAATACGCTGGAATAGCGACAAATGAAACAGGCACAGGGGAAACTATCTACCCTGGCAATGCACTGTAACGGTATCTCCATACAATAAATAGGCACAGGGGAAATATCTACCCTGGCAACAAAATGGTACAAGTAGCTCCACCGAGCTACACTACTCTCACATTCAAACAATCACCCACAAGGACAAGGGGCAGAGGGAACACTTATACACAGACTAATGAGGGGATTAGAACCAGGTGTGTGTGATTGACAAGACAAGACAAATGTGATGATGATAATTGGGGCGGCAGTGGTTAGTAAGCCGGTGACGACGAACGCTGAAGCCTGCCCGAACAAGGAGGGGAGGCAGCCTCGGTGGAAGTTGTGACAGCACTCCCTCAAATATTTGAGAAAATATCCTTTCTATTTTATTCAGCTATGTTCTATTGTATTCTTCATACTATAAAATAAAATAAAATAATGCCACAGAATTCTTAGCAAATCTTGTCTTCTAAATTAACTAGTGTAGCCCACAGCCAAATGGCATAACCAGATCAGGACCTAACATAAGGACAACTCAGAGTATGCTATTCTGTTCTTCTGAAATAGACTACATTTTCTTCATATCATGTTTCTTTAGACCTGTCTAAAATAAATAATGGATTTATTGTTATGGTGTAGGCTATATTACATGGATTTATTAGACTTTTTTAAATGTACATGTTCCTAAGGTCTGCATCAGTGGCTTGTAGGCTATGCGTGGAAGCCAGGAGATGCTAAATGTGTTTATGTTAATTAACTGTAAATTACCGTGAGACCGGCAGTTATTTGGTTGACAATCACCCACTGACAAAATTTCATGACCCCACAGCAAACTGAAAGACAGGAAGCTATCTGGGTCAAATAGGGGAGAGGTCTGGTGCCGTGAGGTGTTGCTTTATCTATATGAGTGTTAGGCCTACTGCTGCTAGGTAGCTCTCTCTCTGCTCTTCCCCTCCCCTCTGTCTGTCCTTGATTGCAGGAGTGAAGTCTGGTGTGCGGGAGTCAGGGTTCCAGCTGCAGCTCATTCACCATAATCACCTCAGCCTTTAAGACCCGGTCAAACTTGCCACTCATCGTCAGATCATAGTCAAGACGACCATGTTAGTCTCGCTGCCGACTCAACCTGTTTGTTTTCGCTCTTTGTGTTTTTTGGCCTGTTCTATTTACTTTTCTCCTGTGCCACAGATTATTGGAACCTGACTCCTGCCTCCGCTTCACTCCTGCCACCACCATCCTGCTTTCCACTACCGGACCTCCCTTTTGGACTCACCACGGACACTAGGACATTACGGTACCACACCTGCTCTGACCTGGATCTGTTACCCTCCCTGTAACCTGGACTTGCTCTTCCCCTATTATTGGAAACCTGGACAAATTGAACATTGTAAATAAACCTGGTAAACCTTCTCTGGCTCGGTGTAGTTGTCTGCATTTGGGTTCAAATCCAGTTTAATCATGACAGTATGATCTGACCATGATGAACCCAGCAGACTGTAGCTCGGATACCAACCCAGAGTGCACTCAAATTCGGACTGCCATAGCCAATCAGGGCATTTTACTTGGCCAACATGATACTTTGTTTAAGACTATTTCTGAGAACAGTCAGATGCTGTTTAATCAGATTCAATTACTCACCCATCAAGTGTCTGTCCTTACTACCCAAATTAATAATGCACCCCTCGTTCATGGCATACAAACTGCTCCTCCAGCCCAGATCAGAGAGCCTTTTGTTCCTGCTCCAGAGCGCTATGACGGGAACATGGGAACCTGTGGTGATTTTTTGACTCAATGCTCGCTAGTGTTTGAACAACAGCCCCTCACCTACGCCTCAGAGAGCCCGTATTGCCTACCTTATCAACTCTACTAGCGGTTCCGCTCGTTCCTGGGGATCCGCGGTCTGGGAGAGTCAGTCGGACATTTGCAACGCTTACGTTGCCTTCACCACTGAGATGAGGAAGGTTTTCGACCACCCCGTACGGGGCAAGGAGGCTGCTAAACGGTTGTTGTCTCTTCGGCAGGGGTCTCGCAGTGTGGCGGAGATGGCAGTGGAGTTTCGGACGTTAGCGGCAGTGAGTGGTTGGAATGACGAGGCATTACAAGGAGTGTTCATTAATGCTTTGTCTGCGACTTTGAAGGATGAATTGGTGTCATATGATGAATCGCCTACGCTGGATAACCTTCTTTCACTCACCATCCGGTTGGATAATCGGATTCGGGAGCGCCGCCGGGAGAGGAGTGTTAGTTCCAAGCAACCTGTCTGTCGTCAACCAACTCCTCCCCGCCTCTTCCCTACGGAGAGGGCCGAGTCTTCCCGAGTCGATACGAGGAGCACTGAACCCGAAGCCATGGAGGTGGGTCGTGCACGGTTGTCCTCAGAGGAGCGTGCACGTCGTATTCAGGTTCGGGCCTGCCTGTATTGTGGAGAAGCTGGTCATTACGTTCCTTCCTGCCCAGTTCGTCCGGGAAAAGGGCCGGCTCATCATTAATGGGAGAAGTTTTGGTGAGCCGAACAGCGGATTCTTCCTCTTCTCCCCGCATTCTGCTCCAGGCATCCCTCCAGTGGCAGGTCCAGGATTTCCCTGTTAGTGCGCTGGTTGACTCTGGTGCCGATGAAAGCTTTTTGGATCGAGAGTTGGCTCAACAAATGGAGTTAGAGACTGTTCCTATGGACCGTCCGCTGCAGGCTAAGGGTCTAAATGGACAATTGTTTTTTTTTTTTTTTTTTTTTTTTTTTTCTGGGGGGATGGATCAGCTTAATATTGCAGATAGATTGTATCTTCTATCAATGTAATTGTCTGCATCACTTCCAATCCCCCATGTTTTTTTTATTTTTTATATATATATATTCCCCTTTATTACTTTTCAACCCCACCATCCTTTCCCTACTTGGAGTAAATTAGTGAACAACAACGCCCAGGCCTCTACTTCCGGTCTATAATTACTATCTACACCTTATGGACAGAGTTAATTTTACAATAATTCTATATCTATATATATATATATATATATATATTTATTTATTTTTTTGCTCCTGAACTTCTTCTACTCTCAACCTCTCCGATCATTTTCATGATGTCAAACCGGTTTGCTTCTAAATGCCATATCTTTCTAACTGTGCTCTTTCCCAAAAGCTCCCAACATACAACCTATATACTTATTATGGACACAGTATGCTTACATTATTAGCTATCTTTGTTATTATTTGTTGTTATTTGTTATTAGTCCCATCCTTCAACTCTATTCAATACCTCCCATCTATCTCTTAACACCATCCATATAGGATTTCTATTTGCCATATATATTTCAACCATACTGTGATGTTTTACAAAAGTTCTGAACCTTTCTATTCTCATTGCTTCTACAGATTGTGAATTAAAAATAAACATTTTTGCTAAAAGTATTATTATATTATTGATTGATTGACTATGACTTTTCAGATCACCCAGTAATGCTATCTGCAAGGTTAGTTCCAGGTAAATATTGCAATCCTTTAGCCATTCCTGGACCTGTGTCCAAAAACAAGCTACAAATGGACAGAACCAAAACAAATGATCTAATGATTCTATCTCTTCACAGCAAAATCTGCAGAGCTGGGAAGATTGTATCCCCCATATAAATAACATTATATTGGTAGCAAGAATTTTATATATTAATTTAAATTGAAAGATTCTAATTTTTGAATCCGGTGTCGTTTTGCGTGTCAGTTCATAAACACTATGCCATGGGATTGGTACGTCAAAGATCTCTTCCCAACTATTTTGCAATCTATATGGGACGGCTGTCAATCCTTTGGTCCTTAAGTGAAACTGATATACTTTTTTATTTATCACAGTTTTCCTTAACCAATTATGTTCTTTAATGCAAGGCCGACAGACAAGTTCCTTACTTTCTCCCCCTTCAACTTTCCTCTTCCACTTTTGCGGTAAGGCTGCAATTATTTGGTTGTAATTTTGGGTAGAGCAGACATTTCCATATGTTTTTGTTAGCTGCATGTGCGACATAACTCCACCAGTCCTACCGATGATATCATTTACGAAGATTATACCTTTTCCAAACATTCTGTCAAAAAATAAAGGTTTTTTGTCAATTAGTATATTTGAATTTAACCACAATATTTGTTGCATTATTTGTTCTGTCGTTTCTGGAGGATTAAATTGAAATTGCAACCAACTTTCTATGGCTTGTTTTAGAAATAGTGACATTTGGGAGATTATTTCCTTTTCTAATAACTGAAAGTGAGAGATTGTAATCTGAATAAAGGGAAAAAGGCCTTTCTTGAACAGTGGGTGAGACAATCTTACTAATTTGCTTGAGAACCAGTTCGGATTTAAGTATAACTTTTGGATGACTGAAGATTTTAGTGATAGGTCTAATGCTTTAATATTTAATAATTTCTGTCCTCCGAATTCATATTCATTATATAAATATGCTCTTTTAATTTTGTCTGGCTTGCCGTTCCAAATAAAATTGAATATTTTTTTCTCATATATTTTAAAAAACTGTTTGCTAGGCGTAGGCAAGACCATAAGCAAATAGGTAAACTGGGATAATACTAAAGAGTTAATCAGGGTGATTTTTCCACAAATTGACAGGTATTTTCCTTTCCATGGTAGTAAGATCTTATCTATTTTTGCTAACTTTCTATTAAAATTTATTGAAGTGAGATCATTTATTTCCTTTGGGATATGTATTCCGAGTATATCCACATCACCATCAGACCATTTTATTGGTAAACTACATGGTAATGTAAAAATTGTATTTTTTAGTGATCCAATACGTAATATAGTACATTTGTCATAATTTGGTTTTAATCCAGAGAGGTTAGAAAATGTATCTAGATCCTCTATGAGGCTGTGGAGGGATTCTAGTTGTGGATCTAAAAGAAAACATGAATCATCTGCGTACAATGACACCTTTGTTTTTAAGCCCTGTATTTCTAATCCCCTGATATTATTATTGGATCTGATTTTAATAGCTAACATCTCGATGGCCACAATAAATAGATATGCCGATAGTGGACAACCTTGTTTCACTCCTCTTGATAGTTTAAAACTTTCTGAGAAATAGCCATTATTTACTATTTTACACCTAGGGTTACTATACATGATTTTGACCCATTTTATAAGAGATTCTCCAAAATTGAAATGCTCCAGGCATTTATATATAAATTCCAGTCGAACTTTATCAAATGCCTTTTCGAAGTCTGCTATGAATAGCAGGCCTGGTTTCCCATATTTTCCATAGTGTTCTATTGTTTCCAATACTTGCCTTATATTATCTCCAATGTATCTTCCATGTAAAAAACCTGTCTGATTAGAATGAATAATATCCGACAATACCTTTTTAATTCTATGCGCTATACATTTTGCTAGGATTTTTGCATCACAACACTGAAGTGTAAGGGGCCTCCAATTTTGTAAATGGACTGGATCTTTATATTTTCCACTTGTATCCTGTTTCAGTAATAATGAGATCTTCTTCTTGAGTGTCAGATAATCTACCATTTACATAGGAGTGGTTAAAACATGCTAATAACGGTCCTCTTAGTATATCAAAAAAGGTTTGGTATACCTCGATTGGTATGCCATCCAACCCTGGAGTTTTCCCCGACTTAAAGTCTTTAATTGCATCCAGAAGTTCCTCCTCTGTAATTTCACCTTCACATGAGTCTTTCTGTGTGGCTGTTAATTTGACATTATCAATAGAAAAAAAATCTCTACAATTAGCTTCAGTTAGAGGAGATGGAGGCGACTGAAAAGAAAACATATGCTTAAAATACTTTGTTTCTTCCTTCAAAATATCATTAGGTGAATTATGGGTGACTCCGTCAATTGTAACTAGTTTCATTAAGTTCTTTTTGGTAGCATTCCTATGTTGAAGATTAAAAAAGAATTTTGTGCATTTTTCCCCATATTCCATCCAGTTTGCTTTATTTTTATAATATATTACACTTGATCTTTCTTGAATAAGTTTTTCCATTTCTTTTTGTTTTTCCTCTAATTTATTCTGAGCCTCTATGTTACAGTTTTTATTGCCATCTATCTGTTCTGTTAGACTTTCTATTTCCTTTCTTAGTATAAACTCTTTTGACCTAAATTGCTTTTGTTTTCGAGATGAGTACTGAATTGCATGGCCTCTAAAGGCACATTTAAAGGTGTCCCATACAATAAGGGGATTCGCTGTACCTATGTTATGTTGGAAAAAGTCAGTTATAAATTCCTTTGTTCTAATTATAAATAAATTATCATCTAATAGGCTTTGATTAAATTTCCAATATCCTCGCCCACGTGGAAATTCAGTCAGAGTAATGTATATGCCTATTATATGATGGTCCGACCGCATTCTGTCCCCTATCAACACTTTTTTTACTTTTGGTGCCAACGAGAATGAGATAAGAAAGAAGTCAAGACGACTAGCTTGATTCAGTCTCCGCCATGTATATCTCACTAGATCAGCATATTTAAGCCTCCATATATCTACTAGTTCTAATGTATCCATGACATTCACAATTTCCTTAAGAGCATGTGGGTGATTGTTTGTGGTGTGATTTCCTTTTCGGTCCATTGAGCTATTTAAAACAGTATTATAATCCCCCACCATAATAATATTGTCTTGAGTTGCTTGCAGGCTTGATAATTTATTATATATATTGTCAAAGAATTGTGGATCATCATTATTTGGTCCGTAAAGGTTAATGAGCCATATCTGTTTATGGTCCAATACCATATAATCCATCTACCTTGCGTATCTATTTGGACAATTTGCACATTTGGATCGAAATTACTATTAATTAATATCATCACCCCTTTTGAATTTCTTTGCCCATGGGAGAAGTATATTTCCCCACCCCATTCTTTTTTCCACGCTACTTCATCTCGAATTGTTGAATGAGTTTCCTGTATACAATAGATATTATATTCCTTCTCTTTGAGCCATGTAAATATTGTTCTTCTTTTGTTATTATCAGCTAAGCCATTACAATTATAACTGGCTATACTTATTTCACCATACACCATAATGAGATACAAGTTTCAAGTCTATTTATCATTATATATGTTTGTAAATTTATCAATAAAAAATAGCGTAATGATTGAGTGTCCATATAGCTGTACCGTGATATTTGCATTGCTACGGAGTAACCCTTCAATTGTTCTCCACTAATTCCCCCGCTAAAGCCCCTCCCCATCCCAAGTTGAGCCGTCATCCCAGTGATCAGCATCCCACCCACGTCCCTCCGTATCCCTAAGGCCCCGAGAGGCCAGGACCCATCCATCGATAACAGCACACAGTGCCACCCACAAAACAGAAGCAGGTTAACCGCCAAAAGCATTTCCAATGCTTTTACCTCTATATATATATATCTATATAACTATTATTATTATTTTTATTATGCATATCCTATTTTCCATCATTATCAATTAATATGCGTAATAATGTCGGCAGTTCACGCATAGGATTCTAACATATAACCAGGATTGCCATTGTATTACATTTAATTCATTGACAAGCAATTATTATCCTAGCAAATAATTCCCGCGGTCCATCCCATACCCCCCCCCCCAACATCCCCACCCCCCCCACAACAGATGCCAGACCAGCACACACGCACATACTCACATACTCCAACACACTCAACCCCCCTCCTCCACAATCCACCATAAAATCCGATACTCAACGGCTGTTATATCCCAGAGCCCAACTCGAGAAATAACTTGATCTACGAGTGCACATACAGTTAAAGCTGATTGAGAAAGCATGCAGATTGAGCAGAAATTGATAACAATGTGAGATTTGATTAATCTACTTAATCTATGTCAAGTCCTAGGTGATGGAGATCAGATCCACCCTCTTCACCTGAGACACAAACACTCTGATCCCCTGTTGTAACCATTTTCCCAAGCATCTCCATGCGGTCAGACCTTTGATTGTTTTGTGCCACCTGGGCCACAATGATAAACCCCCTCTCTGATTGTCCGAGTGTGACCCCCTCCCCATGGGTTACTGCAGCCAGTGTTGCCAGCACTGCCACTACCTGGGTGGGCGTACCCCACCGGAATCCCCACCGGCTAGGTAAAAGGTCGTCAAGGTTCTCATTAGCAGCTTTGAGAATTTCCTTGTATATTTTGCTCTCCCATCAGGGGGCTCTGGCTTTGTAGGACCAACCCTGCCAGGCAGGCTCAGAATCTTGAGGGGGCGGTGCTGCTCAAGTAGGTCTCTGACCGCATTTATTTCTCTGTTTAGGCTGCATATTCACAGCAGGTCCATAAAATAGATGGGAACTTCTCTTTGGTGTATGGGTCGCTCAGGTGGGTGTCCAGGTTATAGGGTTAGGGATCTTTCCATCATGATAGGACAATGAATAATTAGATTAGATGTATACTATATTTAAAAATGTATATCCCTCATCTACACAAAATTGAAAGCTCTCTCTCTCACTACCCCTGTTCATAGACCCCCGGTCGGCTCTGGGATATGCAACCATTTCCCCTCTCACTCACTTAACGCCGTACCTTTTCAAATACAAAAATGCACACCACATGGTTGACTGCGGAAGAAATGGGCCGAGCGTGCAAACGCACCCGCATCCACATCTGCTGCAAGGGGGAAAGGACGCCAGAGAGAACACAGGACCAACCACAACAACCATCCGCCAAAACAACAATCTCCCGGCAAAAAATCCATGTTCTAATTATTTGTATATAAAGATGTATTATTCTGCTTGTTATATCGTTTTATCCATTTATAAAATACTATACTTACTATAAATGTTATTTAATATTACAATCCCTATCATTGCTAGTATCAGGTGCTCCAATATTTGACTCCTCTATTACAACTTTTAGAATAGCCATGGAGTAGTCTTTGTGTCTCTGAACATTTGGTTGTCAATATATAATTTATCCACCACTAGTGCAACACGTTTCCCTTTTAATCTGTTTTCCTTGAAGATTGGATACAGAACTTTGCGCCTTTCTACAATCTCCTTCGGGAACTGATCATTCATGCCTATTTTCGTGCCAGCAAGTCTTTTTCCCAGGCTTTTCACCATAGCTTTGTCCTTAAAAAAAGCAAATTTGGCAACGATTGGGCGCTCATATTTCTGTCCTCTTTTTCCGAAACGATGTACACGTTCTAGTTGGATTTTATCGACAGCCTCGAGTGGGATTTGTAGCGCTGTATGCAGGAAGTCCTTCATAATATTCTCTGTTATTTCTCCCTCCTTTTCCTGAATACCCGTAAGTACTAGATTTTCCCTCATCGATCTAGTTTGGATGTCTAGTAAGGCTTCTCTCAGAAGATTGTTCTCCTTTTTTAATTCCCTAACGTCCGTTTCCATTTTAGAGACTGTCACTTTTATTTCTTTGGTTTCTTTCTCCATTACCAAAGCTTTTTCGTCACTCATTTGAAGACTCGCTTTCAACTCTTTTACGTCTTTACTGACCAATTCTAATATGCCCAATTTGTCATTTATCGACTTCAACAGGTCGCTTTCCACACTTACCATACCCAGTGGTGAAAAGCATATATCATCTGTATCTGTCGATGAGTCGCGTTTTCTTTTGGGGATCGGCTCTCCACGCTTGTCTTCAGTCATGTTTGGGTGTTGCTTGTTGTAGTAATATTTGTCGATATATTTCTCTAGCCTTATGATCTTATTTCTGTTATTATCCAGATTGAATTATATTAACTGCGAATATATGAAATGCTAATATTTAGTCTAACTTACTGATTTTGAATATTATGTTTTTATCTTGAGGTGTTTTGTACCGATTTCTATTCAATACGCCATCTTGTTTACGCGTGCCCCGCCCCTTTGAGACTTACCCAGAAAAGCACCTATGGACAATTGTTGACCCGTATTACTCATCAGACTGTCCCTGTTTGTCTCAGAGTGTCGGGTAATCATCAGGAGAGCATTCAATTTCACATAATTGACTGCCCACAGACCCCCCTGGTCCTTGGTATCCCCTGGCTCATAAGACACAATCCACACATTGATTGGGTGACAGGTAGAATTGTTTCATGGAGCACATTTTGTCATGTGAACTGTTTGTGTTCTGCTCAGACCCCAGCCAGCACTGTGCCTCAACCTCCACTGGAGTCCATGGATCTCTCTGCTGTTCCTGACGTGTATCATTACCTGGCATCCGTTTTCTGCAAACACAGAGCTACTTCTCTTCCACCTCACCGGCCATACGACTGCGCCATTGACCTCCAGCCAGGAGCCCCTCTCCCTAACAGTCGCCTGTACAATCTCTCCCGCCCGGAGACGGAGGCTATGGAGAACTACATGCGGGACTCCTTGGCGGCAGGTATTATTCGTCCTTCCTCGTCACCTGTAGGAGCAGGATTCTTTTTTGTTGGAAAGAAGGATAAGACCCTCAGACCCTGTATTGATTACCGTGGACTTAACAACATCACCATTAAGAACAAGTATTCTCTGCCTTTGATTAATTCTGCTTTTCCCCTCCTTCATGGTGCTACCATCTTTACGAAACTGGATCTACGTAATGCGTATCACCTGGTGCGCATTCGTAAAGGTGATGAATGGAAGACTGCCTTCAACACAACCTTGGGACATTTTGAGTATCTGGTCATGCCTTTTGGTTTGTCTAATGCCCCTGCTGTTTTTCAGGCACTCGTGAATGATGTCCTTCGGGACATGTTGAATCGTTTTGTTTTTGTCTATCTGGATGATATCCTGATTTTCTCAGAGTCCTCCCAGGAACATGAACTGCATGTGCGCCAGGTGTTGCAAAGGTTGTTGGAGAACAAACTATTTGTGAAGATGGAGAAATGTGAATTTCATGTGTCTGAGACCTCTTTTTTGGGTTACATAATAGCTCAGGGGGAGTTGCGGATGGACCCAGCTAAGATCTCTGCGGTCACGGACTGGCCAGCCCCCTCCACCCACAAACAACTTCAACGATTCCTGGGGTTTGCGAACTTCTACAGGAGGTTCATCAAGGACTACAGCCGCATTGCGGCACCACTCACCGCTCTCACCTCCATCTCACTACCGTTCGCTTGGAATGAAGGGGCCGAATCAGCGTTCGAAGAACTGAAACATCGCTTCGCCTCGGCTCCCATTCTGATGCAGCCGGACCCAGACCGCCAGTTTGTCGTGGAGGTGGATGCATCCGACACTGGGGTAGGTGCGGTGTTGTCACAACGTTCTCCTGAAGATAACAAACTGCATCCCTGTGCTTTTCTTTCACGGAAGCTTTCTCAGGCAGAGAGGAATTATGATGTTGGCAATCGTGAACTGCTCGCCGTTAAGCTGGCTCTCGAGGAGTGGCGGCATTGGTTGGAGGGGGCGGAACAACCCTTCATCGTTTGGACGGATCACAAGAATCTGGCATACATCCAGTCAGCTAAGCAGCTCAATCCCCGTCAAGCCAGGTGGGCACTATTTTTTGGGAGATTCAATTTTTCTCTGTCTTACCGTCCTGGGTCACGCAACGTCAAGCCTGACGCCCTGTCTCGTGTTCATTCTGCTGTTGATACTGGTAGTAACCCTGAACCCATCTTGCCTCCTACCTGCAGTATTGCGGCCATTACATGTGACATCGAAGGGATTGTTAGACAGGCTCAACATCATCAAGCTGACCCTGGGAGCGGTCCTCCTAACCGGTTGTTTGTCCCTGAGTCTGTTCGCTCCCAGGTACTTCAGTGGGCTCACTCGTCTCCCCTTACCTGTCACCCTGGAGTTACTCGGACCCTTGACTTTGTGCGACGGAAGTTCTGGTGGCCCAGGATGGAGGCGGACACTCGAGCCTTCATTGCTGCTTGTACGGTATGTGCACGTAGTAAGAACTCCACCCAGGCCAGCGCTGGTCATCTACGACCTCTGCCAATACCCAGCCGGCCCTGGTCCCACATTGCATTGGATTTTGTCACTGGACTTCCCCCCTCGTCTGGAAAGAATGTCATTCTTACTGTGATTGATCGTTTTTCTAAGTTTGCTCATTTTTTGGCCCTACCTAAACTGCCCACTGCCAGAGAGACGGCTGATATTTTGGTTGAACATGTGTTCCGCTCTCATGGTCTGCCCACTGATATTGTCTCTGACAGGGGTCCCCAGTTTGTCTCCCAGGTATGGAAAGCTTTCTGTTAAGCTTTGGGCATCACATCCAGCCTGTCCTCTGGATATCACCCCCAGACCAACGGGCAAGCCGAGAGAGCGAACCAGGAGATGGAGACCGCTCTCCGCTGTGTCACAGGGTCTAACCCTGGGTCTTGGAGCTCCATGCTCCCCTGGGTGGAATATGCTCATAACACCTTGACTAACGCTTCCTCTGGTTTGTCTCCATTTCTGTGTGCTCTGGGTTATCAACCTCCCCTGTTCCCTTCTCAAGAGAGGGAACTGGCGGTACCCTCGGTGCAGTCCCACATGCGCCGCTGCTTCAAGGTCTGGAGGAAGGCCAGGGTAGCTCTGTCCCGAGCTTCGTCGTACATGCAGAGGCAAGCCAACCGTCACCGGTCCCAGGCTCCCGGTTACTCTCCTGGTCAAGAGGTATGGCTTAAGTCACGTGATCTTCCATTGAAAGTAGAATCTAAGAAGATGGCGCCGCGTTTTATAGGACCGTTCAAGATACTGTCTATTGTTAACCCCTGCGCGGTTAAACTACAGCTTCCTGCCTCCCTACGGGTTCATTCCACTTTTCATGTGTCCCAGATCAAGCCTGTGTCTGTCAGCCCTCTGTGCCCGCCCTCTCGTCCCCCTCCTCCGCCCAGGATCGTGGGTGGGGGTCCTGTCTACACTGTCCGGCGACTTCTGGATGTTCGCCGCCGGGGTCGTGGTTTCCAGTACCTGGTGGATTGGGAGGGTTATGGTCCTGAGGAACGTTCCTGGGTGCCCAGGAGCTTCATTGTGGATCCTGCTCTGGTCCGTGAATTTCATCGGTTACATCCCGATAAACCCTGTCGGCCGCCAGGTGGCGTCCGTAGAGGGGGGGGTACTGTTAGGCCTACTGCTGCTAGGTAGCTCTCTCTCTGCTCTTCCCCTCCCCTCTGTCTGTCCTTGATTGCAGGAGTGAAGTCTGGTGTGCGGGAGTCAGGGTTCCAGCTGCAGCTCATTCACCATAATCACCTCAGCCTTTAAGACCCGGTCAAACTTGCCACTCATCGTCAGATCATAGTCAAGACGACCATGTTAGTCTCGCTGCCGACTCAACCTGTTTGTTTTCGCTCTTTGTGTTTTTTGGCCTGTTCTATTTACTTTTCTCCTGTGCCACAGATTATTGGAACCTGACTCCTGCCTCCGCTTCACTCCTGCCACCACCATCCTGCTTTCCACTACCGGACCTCCCTTTTGGACTCACCACGGACACTAGGACATTACGGTACCACACCTGCTCTGACCTGGATCTGTTACCCTCCCTGTAACCTGGACTTGCTCTTCCCCTATTATTGGAAACCTGGACAAATTGAACATTGTAAATAAACCTGGTAAACCTTCTCTGGCTCGGTGTAGTTGTCTGCATTTGGGTTCAAATCCAGTTTAATCATGACAATGAGATGAAACGGAGTTCCATACAATAATGGCTCTATATAATACTGTACACTTTCTTGAATTAAGTGTGTATGTCAGAGCTATGTGTAAGTTGACTTATACAAAGGTCTTATGTTTGACATCCCTCCTGGCTGACTCTTCTGATTCCCAGGGCCTCTCGACACTTGTAAAGATTGCTCTTGTGTAGTTCACTGTCCTCCTACCCCACATCCATTAGAACTGAATGTACTTGATATGGCTTGGCTACTGCCCACAACATCCCACCAAGGTTTCAAAGGCCAGTAGTAGTATGCTCAGCGCAGTTAATGTGAATACCATTGGCATCCGGCAAAAAAATAAGTTAATAAAAATGGTTACAAAACCTATTAGCTAGCCTACTCATTTTGCTACACTTGTTTTGGCTAGGGGTACTAGTTCTAGCTACAAGGTCTGTAAGCTGATTTAATGTGTACACTTGTGACCGGTTACAGCATCCTAGACTTATTGTAATTTTTTACATAAACTGTTCTTTACACTTTATAAAAGTACAGACTCAGAGCTTCAAAATGGTATACCATACACTGCAATTAGAAAAAGTAATGGGAAAGTAATGCTGCTTTGAAAATGGATAAACTTGTCCAACCACTTTTGAGAAAATGCCCTTTAAAGATTTTGATGCAATTTTCACACTGGCTAGAGAGCTCTTCTTTGTTTCAGCTTCGTTCACACCCTTTAGCAAAGACTATCTATATACTGACCAGGCAAGCCCCCATTCTGTTATAGACAGAAGTCTGTGACATGACAGACAAATCAGGATCGTTCTCATCGATTGAGTTCACACCTATAAATATCTGGGCATTTGGATTGAAGATTTAATTTTAAAAACATACGAATTAGCTAATTAAGAACCTGAGATTTAAAGTGGGCTTTTTGGGGGGGAAACAGATCATGCTTCTCCCTAAGCAGCAGGAAGTAGATTGTACAGTCAACCTTCCTGCCAGTTCTCGACTGCGGTGACACAGCAGTCACTACTCTTAAATCTTTGGATGCAGTTTACCACAGTGCTCTTCACTTCATCGCAGGTGACAGGTTTAATACTCATCACTGCACGGGACTTTAGTGATGTCCAGCTGACCTTCTGATCCAGTATCAGAAGGTCGGCTGGACATCACTAAAGTCCCGTAGGTCACTTCATTACTCCCTTACTGTATACTAAGCTCTGCTGCACAAGCTTCCAGCATAACTCACATCAATTTGACAGTTTGTGCAGAAATTCTTTGGTTGTGCAAACCCACAGTTTAATCAGCTGTCCGGGTGGCTTCTCTCAGAGCATCCCTCAGGTGAAGAAGCTGGATGTGGAGCTCCTGGGCTGGCATGGTTACATGTGGTCTGCGGTTGTGAGGCCGGTTGGAGGCGGCTTATGGTAGAGAAATGAACATTCAATTATCTGGCAACAGCTCTGGTGGACTTTCCTGCAGTCAGCATGCCAATTGCACGCTCCCACAAAACGTGAGACATCTTGTGTTGTGTGACACAAGGTACACCTGTGTAATGATCATGCTGTTTAATCAGCTTCTTGATATGCCACACCTTTCAGGTGGATGGATTATCTTGGCAAATGAGAAATGCTCACTAACAGAGATGTAAACAAATTTGTGCACAAAATTTGAGATAAATAAGCTTTTTGTGCGTACATTTCTGGGATCTTTCATTTCAGCTCATGAAACATGGGACCAACACTTTACATGTTGCGTTTATATTTTTGTTAAGTATATTTAAGCAAAAACTGCAAATAAGGTTAATCTCAGGAAAAAAATAACATTTAAGGGCATTTGAAGGGATTAGCCTAGCAATGGGAGACATTTTTCCTGACATCTTGTTTGAAAAATGGGGGTGGGGGTGGGGGGGAGAGGCAGAGGAAGAGAGAGAGAGGAGGATAAAAGCAGAGTGTAGAGTGGAAAAGTGGATGTAGCTCAGTTGTGGTCCTAGTTGTCCTGAATAGGCCTACATACTTGCCTGGTTTCATTGTTAACTCCTGATAGGCTCTGTCTCAGACAGGAAGTGGATTGACGTTCACTTCCAGCATCTGGAACAGTGACTGTCACGGTTTCGGCCGAGGCTGCCTCTCTCCCTTGTTCGGGCAGGCTTCGGCGTTCGTTGTCTCCGGAATACTAGCTGCCACCGTTGTATGTTTCATGTTCGTTTGCTTTTGTCTGATTGTTGTCACACCTGTTTTCATTTTAGTGTCATTAGTGTCCTATTTAGTTCTCGTTGTGTTTGTCAGGTGTTGTGTGTTATTGATTTGTGTCAGTCGTGTATTTCGCTCGGTTGAGCTTCTCTCCACTGCGCTGGAGTTATTTACGCACTTATATTGTGCGCTGTTGTTTCATTTTCGCCTTCGTGCGTATTTCGCCTTCGTGCGTATTTCGCCTTCGGGCAAGTGTTGTCCGTTTGCCGTGTTTTGGCATTAATACAAGTCTGTTGGATTATCCGTCTGCGTCCTGCGTTTGATTCCACCACTGCACCTACAGCACGCTCTGACAGAATAACACACCTCAATGGAATCAGCAGGAGCCGCAGCAGCCCAGGCGACTCTGGAGGACAGGGTCCGGGAACAAGGTGACCAGATCCTGCAGATGGGGACCGCGCTGCAGGAGGTGATCACCACCATCCGAGGCTGGGGGACGCCTCCACCGCCACCCTCCGTGCCAGCACCATCGGCCAGTCAGCCTATTCCCGCACCAGAACCCCGAGGAGTCCGACTCTCGCTCCCGAGGGCTTACGATGGGACCGCGGCCGGGTGCCAGGGTTTCCTTCTCCAGGTGGAGCTGTACCTGGCCACCGTGCACCCGGCGCCCTCGGGACATGAGAGCGTGTCCGCCCTGATCTCCTGCCTGTCCGGGAAGGCGTTGGAATGGGCCAACGCGGAGTGGAGGAGGATCGACGCGGACACCATCACTTACAACGAGTTCTCCCGCCGCTTCAAGGCGGTGTTTGACCATACCCCGGAGGGGAAAGCGGCGGGGGAGCGTCTGGTCTTCCTCCGGCAGGGGAGGAGGAGTGCTCAGGAGTTCGCCCTCGAATTCCGTACTCTAGCGGCAGATGCAGGGTGGAATGATCGGGCCCTCGTCGATCACTACAGGTGTAGTCTACGAGAGGACGTCCGTCGGGAGCTGGCCTGTAGGGACACCAGCCTCACGTTCGACCAGTTGGTCGACATGTCCATCAGGCTGGATAACCTGCTAGCTACCCGCGGACGTTCCGAGGGGGGTCCGTCCATTTCACCCTCCAGCGCTTCCGAGCTGTGTCCTATGGAGCTCGGAGGCGCTGGCGCTAGAGAGAGGAGGGGTCGGCTTACTAGGGGGTCCATCCCCTGCACCAACTGTGGTCGGGGAGGACACACCGCGGCTAGGTGCTGGGGATGGCCTCCTAGGGGAGAGGACGACAGGTCCCGCACTGGGGATTCCCTCCAGGTGAGTAGGCGCCCCACTCACCCAGAGCTCTCTGTTACACATTTTTGTATGCCTGTGCGTTTTCCACAGGTAGCACCTCATTCCCAGCATAAGGCGCTGGTAGATTCAGGCGCGGCTGGGAATTTTATTGATAAGAAGTTTTGTTTAGCTTTAGGGATTCCCCTTCTTCCTGTTGATGTTCCTTTCCCCGTTCATGCCCTAGATAGCCGTCCGTTGGGTGCAGGCTTGATCAGGGAGGTCACTGCGCCACTTAGGATGTGTGCGCAGGGGGGTCATCAGGAGATGATTCAGCTATTTCTGATTGACTCTCCTGCGTATCCGGTGGTGCTGGGCATGCCCTGGTTGAGTACCCATAACCCATCCATTTCGTGGCAGGAGAGGGCTCTGATGGAGTGGTCTGCCCAGTGTGTGGGTAGATGTTTAGGCGTTTCCGTAGGGGCTACCTCGGTGGAGAGTCCAAACCAGGTGCCCGCATTGCACGTTCCCCCTGAGTATGGGGATTTGGCTATTGCGTTTAGTAAGTCGAGGGCGACGCAGTTGCCGCCCCATAGGCAGGGAGATTGTGCGATAGCCCTCTAGGCAGGAGCTGCGCTCCCACGGAGCCATGTGTATCCTCTGTCTCAAGAGGAGAAGAAAGCTATGGAGACTTACATAGACGAATCTCTGAGACAAGGATACATACGGCCTTCCACTTCCCCTGCGTCCTCGAGTTTCTTTTTTGTGAAGAAAAAGGATGGTGGTTTGCGCCCGTGCATCGATTACCGTGGTCTCAATCAGATTACGGTGAAGTACAGTTATCTACTCCCGCTGATTGCGACCATGACTGAGTCGTTGCATGGGGCGCGTTTCTTCACTAAATTAGATCTCAGGAGCGCGTACAACTTGGTGCGCATCAGGGAGGGCGATGAATGGAAGACAGCCTTTAGTACCACCTCGGGCCATTACGAGTATCTGGTCATGCCATACGGGTTGATGAACGCTCCGTCAGTTTTCCAATCATTCGTGGATGAGATCTTCAGGGACATGCAGGGGCAGGGGGTGGTTGTGTACATAGATGACATTCTCGTGTACTCACCTACCCGTGTCGAGCATGTGGCCCTGGTGCGTAGAGTGTTGCGGAGGCTGGTGGAGCACGACCTGTATGTGAAGGCAGAGAAGTGTCTGTTTTTCCAGGAGTCGGTCTCCTTTTTGGGGTATCAGTTGTCTGCGTCAGGGGTGAAGATGGAGGTAGACCGGGTGTCGGCCGTGCGTAATTGGCAAACACCAACCACTGTGAAGGAGGTGCAGCAGTTTTTGGGGTTTGCGAATTACTACCGGAGGTTTATCCGGGGTTTTGGACAGGTGGCAGCTCCCATCACGTCTCTTTTGAAGGGGGGTCCGGTGCGTCTGCAGTGGTCGGCCGAGGCGGACAGGGCGTTTGGGAGGCTGAAGGACCTGTTTACCTCGGCCCCGGTGCTGGCGCATCCGGATCCCTCTTTGCCGTTCCAGGTAGAGGTGGACGCGTCAGAGGCCGGTCTAGGAGCCGTGCTTTCACAACGGTCTGGCGCGCCACCTAAACTCCGCCCCTGTGCTTTTTATTCTAAGAAGCTCAGTCCGGCGGAGCGGAACTATGACGTAGGGGACAGGGAGCTGTTAGCCGTGGTACAGGCCCTAAAGGTGTGGAGGCACTGGCTTGAGGGGGCTCAACACCCTTTCCTCATTTTGACGGACCACCGTAACCTGGAGTACATCCGGGCAGCGAGGAGGCTGAACCCTCGCCAGGCAAGATGGAATATGTTCTTGACCAGGTTTACTTTTAAGATCACGTACATCCCTGGGTCACAGAACGGTAAGGCAGATGCGCTGTCTCGGCAGTATGACACGGAGGAGAGGTCCGTGGAGCCCACTCCCATACTGCCGGAGTCGTGTCTGGTGGCACCGGTAGTGTGGGAGGTCGATGCTGAACTCGAGCGGGCGTTACGCACCGACCCTAGTCCACCACAGTGCCCGGAGGGTCGGAAGTACGTTCCGCTCGAGGTTCGGGATCGATTGATCTATTGGGCTCACACGTCACCCTCCTCTGGACATCCGGGTATCGGCCGGACAGTGCACTGTCTTAGTGCCAAGTACTGGTGGCCCACGTTGGCAAGGGATGTGAGGGTTTATGTTTCCTCCTGCTCGGTGTGCGCCCAGTGTAAGGCGCCTAGACATCTGCCTAGGGGTAAGTTACTACCCCTGCCCGTGCCACAACGACCATGGTCCCACCTCTCGGTGGATTTCCTTACTGACCTTCCTCCTTCACAGGGGAATACCACTATACTGGTCGTTGTGGACCGGTTTTCTAAGGCCTGTCGTTTGCTCCCCATGCCGGGCCTTCCTACCGCCCTGCAAACTGCCGAAGCCCTATTCACCCATGTGTTCCGGCACTACGGGGTACCCGAGGATATTGTGTCTGATCGGGGTCCCCAATTTACCTCCAGAGTCTGGAGGGCCTTTATGGAGCGGTTGGGGGTCTCGGTGAGCCTCACCTCGGGTTACCACCCGGAGAGTAACGGGCAGGTGGAACGTGTAAACCAGGAGGTGGGCAGGTTTCTTAGAACATACTGCCAGGACCGGCCGGAGGAGTGGGCAAGGTACGTTCCCTGGGCCGAAATGGCCCAGAATTCCCTACGCCATTCCTCCACTAACCTAACCCCTTTCCAATGTGTGTTAGGTTACCAGCCGGTTCTGGCACCCTGGCAGCAGAGCCAGATCGAGGCTCCTGCGGTGGATGAGTGGGCGAGGCGCTCGGAGGAGACATGGAACGCTGCACACGTCCACCTGCAGCGGGCCCTCCGACGTCATAAGGCGAGCGCCGATATCCACCGCAGTGAGGGACCGGTGTACGCACCTGGTGATCGAGTCTGGCTCTCTACCAGAAACCTGCCCCTCCGCCTGCCCTGTCGGAAACTGGGTCGGCGGTTTGTAGGGCCATTTAAAGTCCTGGGAAGGTTGAACGAGGTGTGTTATAAATTACAGCTACCTGTTGAATATAAAAGTATTAACCCCTCGTTCCATGTGTCCCTTCTCAGGCCGGTGGTAGCTGGCCCACTCCAGGAAAGTGAGATCAGGGAGACTCCTCCGCCCCCATTGGACATCGAGGGGGCACCGGCGTACTCCGTGAGGTCCATCTTGGATTCGAGACGTCGGATGGGGGGTCTTCAGTATCTAGTGGAGTGGGAGGGGTACGGTCCGGAGGAGCGGTGCTGGGTGCCGAGGAGAGACATTTTGGACCCGTCTCTCCTGACGGAATTCCATCGTGGGCACCCGACGCACCCTGCTCCGCGTCCTCCGGGTCGTCCCCGAGGCCGGAGTCGGCGCACGTCTGGAGCCGCGCGTCAAGGGGGGGGTACTGTCACGGTTTCGGCCGAGGCTGCCTCTCTCCCTTGTTCGGGCAGGCTTCGGCGTTCGTTGTCTCCGGAATACTAGCTGCCACCGTTGTATGTTTCATGTTCGTTTGCTTTTGTCTGATTGTTGTCACACCTGTTTTCATTTTAGTGTCATTAGTGTCCTATTTAGTTCTCGTTGTGTTTGTCAGGTGTTGTGTGTTATTGATTTGTGTCAGTCGTGTATTTCGCTCGGTTGAGCTTCTCTCCACTGCGCTGGAGTTATTTACGCACTTATATTGTGCGCTGTTGTTTCATTTTCGCCTTCGTGCGTATTTCGCCTTCGTGCGTATTTCGCCTTCGGGCAAGTGTTGTCCGTTTGCCGTGTTTTGGCATTAATACAAGTCTGTTGGATTATCCGTCTGCGTCCTGCGTTTGATTCCACCACTGCACCTACAGCACGCTCTGACAGTGACTAGGGTTTGGTTTCAATGATATACTCTTTTGACATAGAGGAACTATGTCACTGCCTACATCACTACCTTATCTGCTTGAATAAAATACAAAACAGTAGCTAGCAAGATGAAGATCACGGAGGTTATTTTTAATGAGAGCATTTCCCAAGTGGCTAGTTTGCATCAACTAACTTCACGAAAACCACTGCAAAGGTTTTGCCTGGTTTCAAATCACGACGATCTGGCATGTCTGCCTCGTGATTTGTTGGGAGAGTTGTCTGTCTGAAGAGGACCCACCCTAGATTTTTTTCTTTTTTTCTTATCGAAGTCTCCAAAAGAGTCACTGTTGCCTAGGGTCTGGTTTTCGAGACTAGTATCGGCTGGGGGGCTGTGACTCTTGATTAATCAAAGTCATTACATGGAAAGAAGGTCAGATTGAGCGAAATGCTTACTTGCAAGCTTCCTCAACAGTGCAGTACAATATCAATATCAATAATAATCTAAAGTAAAATCAAGAATAACAAGTAAGTAAGGATTTAACACATTACATATTAGTTCAGGAGTAACTGAAGAGACAACTGCACAGTAACGTCTTGGGCCGGGTTTATCTTAGCAGTGACGGATGTGCTGCAACCACACATGACTGGGTTCAATGTTTAGGTCGACCGGCCAGCAGGAAAGGTAACTCCAGCTAGTGGGACGATAATCTTTCTTGCTAAAGTTAAACTGATATGGGAAAGCGCCAGACCATTCCTCACACGGATACACATAACTCTCTGCTGGTGGGGAATAATGTTTGAATAATATGAGTTGCGTTGGGAAACCTTTATGAGGTGTCGAAGAGATGAATAGTCGAAAAAAATGCTAGCCGAAAGCCTTTTCCTAAATCACGGCATCTCTCGCCCACTTTCCCCCATTCTAGGCAAATATTGAAGTAAGAAACATATTAAGTTTCATCCCCCGATAGCCCTCACTCCTTCATGAGTAGTTTCTGTGAAATTTGCTATAGTTCCGAGGAGAAATAACATTGGATAAATGGGAGCTTGCGGGAAATTGGATTCACAGTGAGCTCATATAACAATTACAGTGATAGAACTCTCCATATTCAAATTAAATGACTTTATCCCCTCACTCATCACATACGGCCTTGGACTACCCCCCAATACATCATAATGATTTTGTCAAGAGCCCTCGAGATGATGATCCAAGAAAATTTGTGGAATTTCCTGATTTATTCCTCTCCATCTCCCCTCATCTGTCTGTATCAGCAGAATTGTATTTCATTTTGGAAAAACTATTTGCCAAGGAAGCATTAGGCCATGCATAGCCCTGGCAGTGTTTTTACACTGAGGGGTAGAACAACATTACGTCCAAACGATGAATTCAAAATGCATTCCTCTGTATTTGAATCCAGTTGCATGCAGTATTAAGCTGTTTTATGTGTCTATATATGATAATGTATTGTGAATCATGTCCACAAATTACAACATTTAATCCATGTTCATCTCACTGTCAAGTAACGAGAAGGGGGACCGACCACACACACACACACACACACACACACACACACACACACACACACACACACACACACACACACACCCTTCCCACAAAGGTCACTCATTTTACAGTAGGGGGGAGGGACAATTAAAGCCAGGGTAAACTCAGACTCATTACTACTGTGCATTCACATCACACACCGGATGACTAGGCGCTGCATGGCTGGACGACACCACTGAGAGCTTTTACAGTTGCACTGAAGGTGAAGGGACCCTGACCTGTAGGCCAATGTGATCAGCCATGTGCATCATCCTTGGTGTCACTGCTCCTCACATCACTTGTTAGCTTGGCACTGGTTCAGTTTTGCTAATCATGTTTGTCGTTCCAGTGAACTTGACATTCACAGTTACGTCAGATAAGGATTGGTAGGTTGATATACGGTAGTTGATTGCTTTGTCACAATGCATGAACCCGAGACATGAGAATATTTTTTATTTTTATAAACCAACTTCGGGATTGTTTTTCCATGAACAGCATTATCTCCGGACACAACATGTTCTTCTGTAGCTTCCGTTCATTTGACAAAAAGACCTCACATTAGGGGGTTCGTAAAGTGTTCAAGGACACACTAAAAGTATCTAGCATCCAACAAGCGGCATGCCATAGGAGATGATAAGTCCCACTTCACTTCACTTCGACTTTTCACAGTAGCAAAATGAGCCTGAAGAGGAAAGAGCTCATTATCCTCTATCTGGTTTAATTAAATGGAAGCGGTGACATGTACACGGAGAGTTAGTGAAGCGCTGCACTCTACCGTGAACATCCACTGACCTGTTCAAGGCAGGTAGACTGCTGTGCTGCTGCTGTAGTGAGGCGGACCTTCGCTTCCACAGGTCCCCTGGGAACCTGTTGTCTCCAAGGGAGCCAAAATCAAATCAAATGAAATTGTATTTGTCACATGCGCCGAATATAAACAGGTGTAGACCTTACCGTGAAACGCTTACTTATAAGCCCTTAACCAACAATGCAGTTCAAGAAATAGAGTCATGAAAATATTTCCTAAATAAATTAAAGTAAATAGATAATAAACAGTGAGTAGCAGCAGTGTGTCAATGTAAATAGTCCGGGTTGCCATTTGATTAATTGTTCAGCAGTCTTATGGTTTGGGGGTAGAAGCTGTTAAGGAGCCTTTTGGACCTAGACTTGGCGCTCCGGTACCGCTTGCCGTGCGGTTGCAGAGAGAACAGTCTATGACTTGGTGACTGGAGTCTTTGTCACGCCCTGACTCTGGGGACTCCTATTTGTTGAGTCAGGGTGTGTATTTTCTATGTGGTGTAGATCTATGTTTGTGATCTAGGTTTTCTAGATCTATGTTGGCCGGTGTGGTTCCCAATCAGGGGGGGGGGGGAGGGGGGGGGGGGGGGGGGGGGGGGACAGCAGCGGATTGCTCTACTCCGGAGCCAGAGCAGTCTGCTCCACCGGTGCCCAGTTCAGCTACGGTCAGCTGCTCCACTCCGGAGCCAGAGCAATCCGCTTCACCGGGGTCCAGTCCAGCTCCAGTCAGCGGCTCCACTCCGGAGCCAGAGCAGTCCGCTCCACCGGTGCCTGATCCAGCTCCGGTCAGCTGCTCCACTCCGGAGCCAGAGCAGTCCGCTCCACCGGGGTCCAGTCCAGATCTGGTCAGCGGCTCCACTCCGGAGCCAGAGCAGTCCGCTCCACTGGTGCCAAATCCAGCTCCGGTCAGCGGCTCCAGTCCGGAGCCAGAGCAATCCGCTTCACCGGGGTCCAGTCCAGCTCCAGTCAGCGGCTCCACTCCGGAGCCAGAGCAGTCCGCTCCACCGGTGCCTGATCCAGCTCCGGTCAGCTGCTCCACTCCGGAGCCAGAGCAGTCCGCTCCACCGGGGTCCAGTCCAGATCTGGTCAGCGGCTCCACTCCGGAGCCAGAGCAGTCCGCTCCACTGGTGCCAAATCCAGCTCCGGTCAGCGGCTCCAGTCCGGAGCCTGAGTAGTCCGCTCCACCGGTGCCCGGTCCAGCTCCGGTCAGCGGCTCCAGTCCAGACCCAGACGTCAGCCCCTCTCCAGGTTCGGGGTCTCCCACACCAGGGTCCAGACAGGGCTTGGAGTATAGTGGGAGGAAGGAGAGGGGAAGCAACGCGCCGAGGTCTAGACCAGACCAGGGCCGCAACAGGGAGGCGAAGAGTGAGAGGTCGTCACGCCCTGAGCCGGATCCGCCTCCGAGGTATGCACTACCCTCTGTAGCGCCTTACAGTCGGATGCCGAGCAGTTGCCATATCAGGCGGTGATGCAACCGGTCAGGATGCTCTCGATGGTGCGGCTGTATAACTTTTTGAGGATCTGGGGATCCATGCCAAATATTTTCAGTCTCCTGAGGGGGAAAAGGTGTTGTCGTGCCCTTTTCACGACGGTCTTGGTGTGTTTGGACCATGATAGTTTGTTGCTGATGTGGACACCAAGGAACTTGAAACTCTCGATCCGTTTCACTACAGCCCGGTCGATGTGAATGGGGGCGTGTTCGGCCCTCCTTTTCCTGTAGTCCACAATCATCTCCTTTGTCTTGCTCACGTTGAGGGAGAGGTTGTTGTCCTGGCACCACACTGCCAGGTCTCTGACCTCCTCCCTATAGGCTGTCTCAACATTGTCGGTGATCAGGCCTACCACTGTTGTGTCGTCAGCAAACTTAATGATGGTGTTGGAGTCATGCTTGGCCATTCAGTTGTGGGTGAACAGGGAGTAAAGGAATAACACATTGAATAACAGATTCACACATGGAAAAAAGATAGTCAAAAAATTAATCACAACGAAGTTTGTTTTAAAGTGTCTGTCCTATATCTGAGAGATATTTTATTTATTTATTTTTATTTCACCTTTATTTATCCAGGTAAGCCAGTTGAGAACAAGTTCTCATTTACAACTGCAACCTGGGCAAGATAAAGCAAACCAGTGCGATTAAAAACAACAACAACACAGAGTAATTTATGGAATAAACAAAAACATACAGTCAATAACACAGTAGAAAATCTATATACAGTGTGTGCAAATGTAGTAAGTTATGGAGGTAAGGCAATAAATAGGCCATAGTGCAAAATAATTACAATTTAGTATTAACACTGGAGTGATAGACGTGCAGAAGATTATGTGGAAATAGAGATACTGGGGTGCAAATGAGCAAAATAAATAACAATGTAAATAACAATATGGGGATGAAGTAGTTGGGTGGGCTAATTACAGATGGGCTGTGTACAGGTGCAGTGATCGGTAAGCTGCTCTGACAACTGATGCTTAAAGTTAGTGAGGGAGATAAGTGTCTCCAGCTTCAGAGATTTTTGCAGTTCGTTCCAGTCATTTGCAGCAGAGAACTGGAAGGAATGGCGGCCAAAGGAGGTGTTGGCTTTGGGGATGACCAGTGAGATATACCTGCTGGAACGCATACTACAGGTGGGTGTTGCTATGGTGACCAATGAGCTAAGATTAGGTGGGGATCTGGAAAGATCAGGAAAATATTTTCGGATGCTACAGACGTTTTCATGAGAAGACCAATTTTCGGGCTGTCTCATGGTCTGACAAACACAGCTGTAGCTCGGCCACCTTTCACCACAGATATGCCATTGGCGGATGCGGTGGATTGAGACGTAGCCCATGCAACAAAAAAACGATATCTCTAGCTTAATCAGGCAAATGCTAATTAGATTTCCTTGGGGCGAGGACATCGACTCTAGGGGGTTTAAGTTATAAAAACATAAACTTAAAAAACATTAACTTGAGAGACATAACTTAATTTGCAAGGGAAATATTGCTGTTATGTTAATATGTTTTATACAAAATAGTTATTTCCCAACATAAATAATTTGATACTTTTGTTGGTTTGGATGCCCACGTTAAACATTTATTACCATTTATGAGAAAAGAGATGTGGCTTAGAGCGCCCTCACAGCCCTAGGAAAGTTGCAGTCCGCCTAGTGTGTAAAAGCCTACAGTAATATTTAAATGTAAGAATCAGCCTCAGCACAGATTGCTAGCTATCCAATCAGATATTTCCATTATTTACACAAAAGAATGAATACCGCATCAACAAGCTTAAATATAGCATGCATGTCTGTTCGTTGTAGATTAGGGATGCGAATGTCCCTCTATCATTTGTACTTGCGACGCATACAGAATGTACCACCGAGAAATATGGTAATACAGTGCCTTCAGAAAGTATTCATACCCTTTGACTTATTCCACATTTTGTTGTGTTACAGCCTGAATTCAAAATTGACTAAATATATGTTTTTCTCAGCCATCTACACACAGTACCCCATAATGACAAGGTGAAAACTTATTGAAATACAGAAATAGCTAATTTACATAAGTATTCATACCCCTTGTCAATAACTTGTAGAATCACCTTTGGCAGTGATTACAGCGGTGAGTCTTTCTGGGAAAGTCTCTAAGTGCTTTCCACACCTGGATTGTGCAACATTTTCCCATTGTTCTTTAAGAAATTCAAATTGGCTGTTAATCATTGCTAGACAACCATTTTCAGGCCTTGCCGTAGAGATGAGATTTAAGTAGATTTAAGTCAAAACTGTAACTCAGCCACTCAGGAACATTCACTGTCTTCTTGGTAAGCAACTCAAGTGTAGATTTGGCCTTGTGTTTTAGGTTATTGTCCTGCTGAAAGGTGAATTAATCTCCCAGTGTCTGGTGGAAAGCAAACTGAATCAGGTTTTCCTCTAGGATTTTGCCTGTGCTTAGCTCCATTCCATTTATTTTTATCCTGAAAAACTCTGCAGTCCTTAACAATTACAAGCCTTGTTGCAAACAGGATGCATGTTTTGGAATATTTTTTATTCTGTACAAGCTTCCTTCTTTTACATTTACATTTACGTCATTTAGCAGACACTCTTATCCAGAGCGACTTACAAATTGGTGCATTCACCTTATAGCCAGTGGGATAACCACTTTACAATATGTTTTTATTTTTTATTTTATTTTTTTTGGGGGGGGTGGGGGGGGTAGAGGGATTACTTCATCCTATCCCAGGTATTCCTTAAAGAGGTGGGGTTTCAAGTGTCTCCGGAAGGTGGTGAGTGACTCCGCTGTCCTGGCGTCGTGAGGGAGCTTGTTCCACCATTGGGGTGCCAGAGCAGCGAACAGTTTTGACTGGGCTGAGCGGGAACTGTGCTTCCGCAGAGGTAGGGGGGCCATCAGGCCAGAGGTGGATGAACGCAATGCCCTTGTTTGGGTGTAGGGACTGATCAGAGCCTGAAGGTATGGAGGTGCCGTTCCCCTCACAGCTCCGTAGGCAAGCACCATGGTCTTGTAGCAGATGCAAGCTTCAACTGGAAGCCAGTGGAGTGTGCGGAGGAGCGGGGTGACATGAAAGAACTTGGGAAGGTTGAACACCAGACGGGCTGCGGCATTCTGGATGAGTTGTAGGGGTTTAATGGCACAGGCAGGGAACCCAGCCAACAGCGAGTTGCAGTAATCCAGACGGGAGATGACAAGTGCCTGGATTAGGACCTGTGCCGCTTTTCACTCTGTCATTTATGTTAGTATTGTGGAGTAACTACAATGTTGTTGATCCATCCTCATTTTTTTCCTATCACAGCCATTAAACTCTGTAACTGTTTTAAAGTCACCATTGGCCTCATGGTGAAATCCCTGAGTGGTTTCCTTCCTCTCCAGCAACTGAGTTCGGAAGGACGCCTGTATCTTTGTAGTGACTGGGTGTATTGATACACCATCCAAAGTGTAATTAATAACTTCACCATGCTCGAAGGGATATTCAATATTTGCATTTTTATTTATTTGTATCTACCAATAGGTGCCTTTCTTTGTGAGGCATTGGAAAACATCCCTGGTTGAAATTCACTGCTTGACTGAGGGACCATACAGATAATTGTACTGTATGTGTGGGGTACCGAGATGAGGTAGTCATTCAAAAATCATGTTAAACACTATTATTGCACACAGAGTCCATGCAAGTTATTATGTCACTTGTTAAGAAAATGTTTACTCCTGAATTTATTTAGACTTGCCATAACAAAGGGGCTGAATACTTATTGAATCAAGACATTTCAGCTTTTCATTTTTAATTAATTTGTACAATTTTGAAAAAACATAATTCTACTTTGACATTATGAGGTATTGTGTGTAGGCCAGTGACAAACAAATCTCAATTTAATCTATTTTAAATTCAGGCTGTAACACAACAAAATGCGAAAAAAGTCAAGGGGTGTGAATACTTTCTGAAGGCACTGTATCATAGTTTATGTGAAGGCATACTCTGTGAAATTGGGATAGCATGAGGGGTTGCTGCTTGCCTCTGGTATTCCATTTGCTGTAGACTAGCCTCTGTGACTAAATCAGTGGTTTATTGTCACTTAGCAAATTTAACAGATGACCTAGAGGGGATAGCCGTTTTTACAGGCCCATTAGAGGAGAGAATTAAGGGTTTTAGTGGCCTCAAAAAAATTGTTTTATGTACCGTAGCATTTGATGAGCTGCAAGCAGCGTTAGTGGTTGGTGGCCAGATCCACCGTAGAAGCTTACAATTAGTGTTATATGAATAAATTAGGCATGAGAATAATTAGGCCTACAAACCAAAGTGTTTTAATGATTTACATTTAAATCGGTCTGTCATTCAATTATTGCACGGAGTAGAGAGTTTATGTCATCATAGACCCAATTAAAAGTGTATATATTTCTGTTAAACAACTGTGAGACTTCTCCTTCCACATGTAGTTTTGAAATGAGTTTAGACTGATTCACCATTTACAAGTTGCCAGTAGCCTACTAGCAGCCACAGCACAACTATTAATATCTAAATGATTCTCAATACCCATTTAAACTGACCGGCCTCACTCATTTGTTTACCTGCCTGTATCAAAGAATCCTAGTCCTAGTCTTTTTGTTTTTCTCGGCGAAATAAACAGAGCTCTCGCCACAGGCTTTTTCAATTCAACAGACAAAATGTTTTCTGATTCATTCCCCCACTTGATGCTTTTGCTCTGATAACAGTACACAGGAAATTGCTGTCATTTGTTTGGTTGCGTCCCCAGAGAGTAAGATATCAAAAGCTCAAAACGTAACTTTTTTAAAGCGGCGCCTTTGGACAGGCTCATTTCCCCACCATTACGCTGCCTTCATTTTATTGTTTTGAGATCGCATCCTAGTCGTTCATCATTTATTTAACGGTTTCTCCCCCACATGATTAATGTTGCTATACCACACACACACACACACACACACACACACACACACACACACACACACACACACACACACACACACACACACACACACACACACACACACTGACACTAGACATATATGCATGAAGGTGTCCACTGTCAGTAGCTTGGTATAAGGCCTATGTGTTACAACATGGATAATATATCTAGTGATATGCATGGTTTGATTAAACCTTTTAAGGATCTGACCCTTTTTTAAAATTTTCGCCTAAAATGACATACCCATATCTAACTGCCTGTAGCTCAGGACCTGAAGCAAGGATATGCATATTCTTGATACCATTTGAAAGGAAACACTTTGAAGTTTGTGGAAATGTGAAATTAATGTAGGAGAATATAACACATTAGATCTGGTAAAAGATAATACAATCAAAAAAACATGTGTTTTCTTTTTTTGTTTGTTTCATCATCTTTGAAATGCAAGAGAAAGGCCACAATATAATATTGCAGTTTAGGCACAATTTAGATTTTGGCCACTAGATAGCAGCAGTGTGTTTCAGATTGATCCAGATTGATCCAGTGAAGCATTGCAATACTGGACTATTTTGTATCAAGTCTGCCCAAATGTGCCGAATTGGTCAATTGATACATTTTCAAGAACATAACTATAGAGAACATACAAAAATGATATGGTAATACAAAATGTAAGTGTACACACTCCCAGGAATGTCATACATGATGGATCATTAGCTTATACACTAACTTTCACACATCTAGATGGCCGGGCATTGTGGGTGTGGAGCCAGAGTTTCACAACTTCCACCGAGGCTGCCTCCCCTCCTTGTTCGGGCAGGTTTCGGCGTTCGTCGTCACCGGCTTACTAGCTACTGCTGCTCCCATTCTCATCACTCCACTTGTCTTGTCTTGTCAATCACACACACCTGGTGCTCATCCCCTAATTAGTCTGTGTATAAGTGTTCGCTCTGCCCCCTTGTCTTTGTGAGTGATTGTTCTATGTGGGAGGAGAGTAGCTCGGTTGACATACTCTCTCATTTATTTTGCCAGGGTTGATTTTCCCTGTGTCATTACATTTATTGTATTTTCTGAGACTGTGTTTGGTCAGGGAGGATTGTTTCCCCTGTACCTGTTTCGATTGCTGTTGTAGGTGCATTGTATGTCTGGAAGGAATACATCTGCATCCGGTTATTTTACTCCTGCGCCTGACTCCGTCCATCATTCACCACAGAATCACTCACCCGCTGATATGGAGTCAGCAGGAGAAGACCGCATGCCTGGAGTCGTGGCAAGGGTCCAGGAGCATTCCATGATGCTGGCCAGCTTGGGGGAAGCGATGACCTGAAGAGGAGAGGACCCGATCTGTCGAGACCAGCTGGCCAACCGGATCCAGCCACCTATACCCCAGCACCCGGAGGGATACAGATATCTCGGCCACCGGCGTTTGATGGGACGGCAGCGTGCTGTAAAGGATTCCTTCTCCAACTGGAGCTGTATTTCTCCAGCATCAGGCAGGTGCCATTGGAGCGGGAGAAAGTATCCGTCCTCGTTTCCTGCGTCTGTGGGAAAGCCCTGGAGTGGGCCAGCGCGGTGTGGAACAAAGGAGGAGCCGCGTTGGAGGACTACAGGGAGTTCGCTCGCCTCTTTCGGGCGGTTTTTGATCACCCGCCCGAGGGTCGAGAGGCGGGCGAGCGGCTCGTCCAGCTGAGGCAGGGGACGAGGACCGCACAGGACTACGCGCTGGAGTTCCAGACGCTGGCAGCGGGGTCCGGGTGGACGAGCGGGCCCTGATCAACCATTTCCAGTGCCACCTACGGGAGGATGTCCGACGGCAGCTAGCCTGCCGGGATGCCATGCTATCGTTCTCCCAACTGGTGGACATGGCCATCCGGCTGGACAATCTGCTGGCAGCCAGAGGCCGTCCTGGTAGGGGTCTGCCCGTTCCCACCCCGGATGACTCGGATCCCGAGCAGATGGAGCTGGGTGGAGCTGCCGGTCGAGAGAGCGGAGGGGGACAGCGACAGTGCCACTCTGGTGGCACGAAGGGACAATACAGCTCCGTCACAGTCAACGTTCTTTTGGGTCTGGAGGCGGTAGGCAAGGCACTCACGCATCACCCCAGGTATCGAACACCCACACTTGTTCAGAGCCCTTTGCGGCGCACTGTACCCTATCTATCTCCTTTCCCGATCACATGGTAGTTCCCCAGTGTAAGTCGCTAGTCGATTCAGACGCAGCTGGGAATTTTATGGACAGGGCATTTGCACGCCATCAAGGCATTTCATTGGTTCCCCTATCCATTCCACTCCCCATCAGGGCCCTTGATAGTCGACCATTAGGGTCCGGGTTAGTTAAGGAGGTTACTGTACCAGTCACCATGATCACCCAGGAGACTCATTTTGAGCAGATCACCTTTTTGATTATTGAATCTCCTGCTTACCCTGTAGTATTAGGCATCCCGTGGTTAGCCCTTCACAACCCCTATTTCTCATGGCCGCAGAGGGTTCTTACGGGGTGGTCGCGAGAGTGTCCGGGTAGGTGTCTAAGTGTTTCTGTTGGTGCAACCACGGTGGAAAGTCCAGACGGTACCCCCACCGTGCTCATTCCCCCCAATACCATGATCTGGCGGTCGCGTTTTCCAAGACGCAGGCAACTAAATTACCACCTCATCGGGAGGGGGATTGCGTGATAAACCTTCGGGTTGATGCTGTACCTCCCAGGAGTCATGTGTATCCCCTGTCGCAGGCTGAAATGGAGGCTATGGAGACATATGTCACCGAGTCCCTGGGCCAGGGGTATATACGTCCCTCCACTTCACTTGCTTCCTCGAGTTTCTTCTTTGTGAAGAAGAAAGATGGCGGTTTACACCCTTGCATTGATTATCGACCACTGAACAAGGTGACGATACAATTTAGTTATCCTCTTCCCCTCATTCCTTCAGTGATTGAGTCAATGCATGGGGCCCGGTTCTTCACCAAATTAGATCTCAGGAGTGCCTACAACCTGGTGCGTATTCGGGAAGGGCATGAGTGAAAAACAGCATTCAGCACAACCTCGGGGCATTATGAATACCTGGTGATGCCCTACGGTTTGATGAATGCTCCATCTGTCTTCCAGTCCTTTGTGAACGAGGTGTTTCGGGACATGCTTGGTCGCGGTGTGGTGGTCTACATCGATGACATCCTGGTGTATTCCGTTACGCTTGCCGAGCATGTGTCCCTGGTTCGCAAGGTACTGGTCCGACTGCTGGAGAATGACCTTTATGCCAAGGCAGAAAAGTGTGTGTTTTTCCAGCAGACAGTCTCCTTCCTCGGATACCGCATTACTACCTCAGGTGTGGAGATGGAGGGAGATCGCATTTCAGCCGTGCGTAATTGGCCGACTCCAACCACGGTTAAGGAGGTGCAGCGCTTCCTTGGCTTTGCCAACTACTATCGGAGGTTTATCTGGGGCTTTGGCAAGGTCGCAGCTCCCATTACCTCCTTGTTGAAGGGTGGGCCGTCCCGGCTCCGCTGGTCTACTGAGGCTGACCTGGCCTTCAGTAGACTGCAGGGTCTGTTCACCTCAGCCCTGGTACTGGCCCACCCCGATCCATCACTACCGTTCGTAGTGGAGGTGGATGCATCCGAGGTAGGGATAGGCGCTGTCCTGTCTCAACGCTCGGGCACGCCACCCAAGCTCCGCCCCTGTGCCTTCTTTTCTAAGAAGCTCAGCTCGGCGGGGCAGAACTACGGCGTTGGGGATTGAGAGCTGCTGGCTGTTTTCCGAGCTTTGACCGTGTGGAGGCATTGGCTCAAAGGGGCGAAACACCCTTTCCTCGTCTGGACAGACCACCGTAACCTGGAGTACATCCGGGCAGCGAGGAGGCTGAATCCTCGCCAGGCCAGGTGGGCCCTCTTCTTCACCCGGTTTGATTTCACACTATCATATCCGGGTACGAAGAACGTCCCGGCCTCCTGCATCGTGGCGCCGGTAGTGTGGGCGATGGACGCGGATATAGAGTGGGCATTACGCACAGATCCATCTCCACCTCAGTGTCCAGCTGGGCTGTGGTACGTGCCTGCTCTTATCCGTGATCGTTTGATCTACTGGGCACACATCACCCTCCTCTGGTCACCCAGGTATCGGTCGTACAGTGCGCTGCCTGACCGATAAATACTGGTGGCCTACCTTGGCTAAGGACGTGAGGGTGTACGTCTCCTCCTGCTCGGTGTGCGCCCAGAGTAAGGCACCTAGGCACCTCCCAGCGGGTAAGTTGCAACCATTACCAGTTCCACAACGACCATGGTCTCATCTAAGTATTGTTTTTCTTACTGATCTTCCCCTCTCCCAAGGTAACACCACCATCCTGGTCGTTGTGGACCGCTTTTCGAAGTCCTGCCGCCTCCTTCCTCTGCCCGGTCTCCCCACAGCCCTACATACTGCGGAGGCCCTGTTTACTCATGTCTTCCGGCACTACGGGGTACCAGAGGATATAGTGTCCGACCGAGGTCCCCAGTTCACGTCTAGGGTCTGGAAGGTGTTCATGGGACGTTTGGGGGTCTCGGTCAGCCTGACCTCTGGATTCCACCCCGAGAGTAATGGGCAGGAGGAAAGGGTTAATCAAGATGTGGGTAGGTTCCTGCGGACCTACTGCCAGGACCGGCCGGGGGAGTGGTCAGTGTTCTTGCCATGGGCAGAATATGCCAAGAACTCTCTCCGCCACTCCTCCACTAACCTAACGCCCTTCCAATGTGTTTTAGGTTACCAACCGGTTCTGGTACCGTGGCACCAGAGCCAGACCGAGGCTCCTGCAGTGGATGACTGGTTTCGGCGCGCGGAGGAGACTTGGGACGCTGCCCACGTTCACCTCCAGCGCGCCGTGTGTCGTCAGAAGGCCAACGCTGACCGCCACCGCAGGGAGGCCCCGGTCTTCGTACCAGGGGATCGGGTCTGGCTCTTGACCTGGAATCTGCCCCTCCGCCTGCCCTGCCGGAAGCTGAGCCCGCGATTTGTGGGGCCGTTTAAAGTCCTGAGTAGGATAAACGAGGTCACATACAGGTTATTACTTCCCCCTGTTTACCGTATTAACCCCTCGTTTCATGTGTCTCTCCTCAGGCCGGTGGTGGTTGGTCCACTCCAGGAGTCTGAGGTGTGGGAGGTCCCTCCACCTTCTCTGGACATCGAGGGGGCCCCAGCATACTCGGTCCGTTCCATCCTGGATTCGAGGCATCGGGTGGGGGGCCTTCAGTACCTCGTGGAGTGGGAGGGTTACGGTCCAGAGGAACGGTGCTGGGTCCCGGAGAGGGACATCCTCGATCCCTCCCTGTTGCGGGATTTCCACCGTCGCCATCCGACGCGCCCTGCTCCGCGTCCTCCTGGCCATCCCCGAGGCCGGGGTCGGCGCGCTGCTGGAGCCGCGCGTCAAGGGTGGGGTACTGTCACGACTTCCGCCGAGGCTGCCTCCCCTCCTTGTTCAGGCAGGTTTCGGCATTTGTCGTCACCGGCTTACTAGCTACTGCCGCTCCCATTCTCATCACTCCACTTGTCTTGTCAATCACACACACCTGGTGCTCATCCCCTAATTAGTCTGTGTATAAGTGTTCCCTCTGCCCTCTTGTCTTTGTGAGTGATTGTTTTATGTGGGAGGAGAGTAGCTCGGTTGAGATGCTCTCTCATTTATTTTGCCAGGGTTGATTTTCCCCTGTGTCATTACATTTATTGTATTTTTTGAGACTTTGTTTGGTCAGGGAGGATTGTTTCCCTGTACCTGTTTCGATTGCCGTTGTAGGCGCATTGTATGTCTGGAAGGAATAAATCTGCCTCCGGTTATTTTACTCCTGCGCCTGACTCTGTCCATCATTCACCACACAGAGACAGCAGGGGTTCAAACTGTAGAACCCAGTTCCTACATTTGAATATAAAAAATTATTTTATCAAACAAAACTATGCTACATTTTATCTCTGAGACCCTTAGGATGAGAAATCAGAGCAAGATTACTGAATATAAGTACATTATTTACCTTCAGAGGTGAATGTATCAAACCAGTTGCCGTGATACGTTTTTTGTTGTGCACTCTCCTCAAACAATATCATGGTCTTTTTTCACTGTAATAGCTACTGTAAATTGGACAGTGCAGTTAGATTAAAAATAACTTAAGCTTTCTGCCCATATAAGACATGTCTATGTCCTGGAAAGTTTGCTGTTACTTACAACAGTCATGCTAATTACATTAGCGCACATTAGCTCAACCATCCCGTATACGGGACACCAATCCCGTAGAGGTTAATAGACAGACTTCCTCTTGGAACAAGACACAGAGCCAAGTCCTGCCCTCTGTAGAATCCCCCCAAGGGTCTTTCCAATACTGGTCACTCTTTGCAACCAAGCTCAACAAAAAAGGATGTACAAAGAGAAACTAAAATTAGTCCCCCCCCCCGATGGGCGCCTTGAACATGAAGCCTTTGCAGTCGTTTAAACTGTGGAAAGAAATGACAGGGAACGGCACAAAGTTTACCCCATAGGGGAGCTGCCACACAGTGGGTGGGCGTTTATCCATGTTGTGTTACCGGAATGGATTGGATTATCTCTTCTCCCCCTCCCACACTGACTGTCCAGTGGTTTGTTCTGTTTGTTGTTTTCCCCATGGTGGAGGCCAGGTTCATGGTTGAATAGAATCCACCTGGCAGGGTTGTGGGGGGTGATGATGACTTTGTCCACTGACATTTTCAGATCCCAAACCTATTTTCAAGACATAAATTAGCTCCCACCAGGCCTATATTTGACTGTTAGGTAGATGCTCTGACAGCTCCTCTGGGATTACACACATACACACACACACACACACACCCGAATCACACATCTTTATGTCTCCATGGGAACCCCAGCTGGTAGCTGCCAGACTGGCTTCCTGCTTCCCAAGAGACTGAGTAACTTAATCATATGCATGACAGTGCTCTTTCCTCTCATAGCATGGGAGGTTACGGGGGTCTTATTTACAAGCCGAGTAAAAAGCATGATTTGTTATGTGGGCGGGAGGGCAGGGATGAGGGGAGTACGAGTATCGTGCTGGAGCTGAGACGATGGGAGACAGTAGAAACCCCACTACGTTTGACGAATCAAATGGAGCGAGAGAGAGGCCAATGGCAGAACCAGGGTAAATAAGCAACAGATGGTGGATCATTAACCTCTTTTCTAATCACCTCTTTGGAGCCATTGCCCTTGAGATCAACACTAAGCAGAGCCATCATATTGTGGCAACTTTTTCACTTCAAAGTGAGAAGCAGTCTTGGAGTAGTAATGGATTGGGCCTTTTAACCTTAACCCTATTTTGCTATTAATGGGGAAGAACTTTTAATAGTAATTTAATAGGCAGTGCACTGAGAATGAATATCCATTTCAGGGTATGGACTAGGGAATGTCTCACAGGGCACTCTGGCCTGCATTGGAATATCTAAGAAGTGCTATAATTACACATAACTAAAGCCAAAGAAATAGAATTACCGCGGGTCCACCCATCACAGAACATTGACCTGCGTGGGAATAGTCATTCTACAGGTGTAGGATCTTAATTTGATCACTCTGTTGTTTCTGAGAATTTTCCTGCACAGCAAACTTTTCCTCAATGCAAACTTGTAGTGTATTCAAAGTTTAAAAATACTTCTGAAGTGTGTAAGTTCCACTTTAAAATGTCAGACTTGATTTGCCCTAACGAAAAATGCATTAACCCCTACAAAAATGTCCATTGATTATAATCCACATAATAATTCACAATTCCTGTCACTGGAGGATTCTTTTCCTGCCGTAGCAAACTGGCTCAAATTAAGATCCTACATCTGTAGTAATTATATTTATTTGACCACAGCATCCCCTTAGCCCATGATGGAGGAAGATAAAAACACCAACCAGACATTTTCTGTCACCTGGTTTTCCCTGATAATAAAGAATAATGGTATTCTAGTTATCTTCCTCTCCATGCATGCAGGAGCAGACCGGGTGGTACTTCATACACAGTGATGATCCCATCATTCGAGGGCTTTGATCTAAAAAAAGACAACCGCACTGCCACACGACGGCTCTGTGATACTCCGCAAACTGGGTCAACCTTGAACACTCAACAACGACTGAGGTAGGTAGATGTAGAAGTGCTCTCTAGAACAGAGGAGGCTAGTGGGAGGTGCTGTAGGATGACGGGCTCATTGGAATGGTATAAATGGAACAGCATCAAACACATCAAACATGGAAACCACATGTTTGTCTCCGTTCCATTCATTCCATTCCAGCCATTACAATGAGCCTGTCCTCATATAGCTCCTCCCACCAGCCTCTGCTCTATAAGTGTTATTGTTATGGACATGAAGACAGAGTAGATTATATATTTTCTTTATTTAACCAGGTAAGTTATTGAGAACACATTCTCTTTTAAAGACAATTAAGACCAAAAGGGAGGAATGATACAGCTGCTATCCTTCATTCCGTGTCTGATGATAGCTAGGTATGGCTAAGGACCAACGGAAGAGAGGTCAGGCAAGGTTGTCCTAGCTTTTAGGGGTTAGTATCGGAGGAGGATTTGGTCCCATTTTGTTTGGATAGTCCACCACTTCAGACAATCTGTAGATTCTGTGTCAACAAACGACTTTGGTCAACCGCTTTTCTAGTACTACTGTCCATTTTTTATATCTTAAATCAGTGACCCCCAAACTACATTGAGTAGATAAACAAGGCTTATAGTGATGATAGTTTAGGAGACGATCCAAATAAAATTGTAGGATTTGTTTTTGATCAGTCATAGTATTTGAATGCTTTTTGAATGGGCTATGTGCGTTTATGCGTAGGCAAAAACAGACGTCCGGTACCACCAACTTCCTGCATCTCAAAATACCCCTCCATTCTTTGACAAACACAAAGTTGGCGTACACTTTCCAGTGACATCCTAGTGCATTGCCTCCTTCAATACCATTTTATTTGTCCATTGTCTTTTTGCTGTGTTTTTTCCCAACCCCTCAGACACCACACATACATTCACATTGGAGGCTGGAAGCACTGGTTTGGGGTTAAATCTCTTGCTCAATGGCACAATAGTAGGTGGTACCATGAGATTCTCACTGACATCAAATTTCACACCCTGGGATTCGAACCAGCAACCCTTCGGTTAATGGCCCAGCGATCTAACCTCAAGGCTACCACTGCGAGTGGGTCTTGTTTGCAGTTCAGGTATGAGAGACCCTTATATATGCCCCTACACAGCACTCCATGATATTGAATCACATTGTCCTTGACTCTTGGATGAACAATGCCCTTGGAGGAAGGACCCTCTAGATACTTAGAAAAAAGGGTTCCAAAAGGGTTCTTCAGCTGTCCCCATAGGAGAACCCTTTTTGGTTCCGGGTAGAATCCATTTGGATTCCATGTAGAACCCTCTGTGGAAAGGGTTCTACATAGAACCCAAAAGGGTAGTACCTGGAACCAAAAAGGTTCTACCTGGAACTATGGGGAGAGCCAAAGAACGCTTTTAGGTTCTAGATAGCATCTTTTTTTCTAAGAATGTACATGTAATCAAGATCTTACCATTTAAGTCAGGAGGAGCCTTCTACATTAACCCCCTAGAGTTGATGTAAGCAGCCCCGCGGAAATCTAATAAGCATAATAAATAAATAAAAAACATAAAAATCTGTCTGTTTAAACTAAAGATATCTTTTTTTTTTCATGGGTCTCAATACACCGCATCTGCCAATGGCAGCCTTCCGTATCTGCGATGGAAGGTGGCCGAGCTACAGCTGTGTTTCCGAACAGTTTGGCCTACAAACAAATCAGTTTTGCGCAACAACACCCACAAGCGTCACGGGACTCGTCTGAAGTCGGTACCGCCGATATGCCAACTTCAGTCTATAGTGTCCGAACAGTTGACCCCTATATGGAAAGGTGAGAATCTCACGAACACATACATGTCGGTTGTTTTACTCTAGGACGTCCACAAGCCTCACAAGGCTTGTCTGAAGGTAGCCCAGTACCAGTTTAAAATGAATGGCAGAAAGTATTCACACCCCTTTACTTTTTCCAAATGTTGTTGTGTTACAGCCTGAATTTAAAATTGATAAAATGTACATTTATTTGTCACTGACCTACCTCATAATGTCAAAGGGGAATTGTTTTTCTAAAAAAAAAAAAAAAAAAAAAAAATGAAAAGCTGAAATGTCTTACGACAATAAGTTTTCAACCCCTTTGTTATGACAAGCCTAAATAAGTTCAGGAGTAAAAATGTGCTTAACAAGTCACATAATAAGTTGAATGACTACCTCATCTCTGTACCCCACACATACAATTAACTGTAAGGTACCTCAGTTGAGCAGTGAATTTCAAACACAGATTCAAGCACAAAGACCAGGGAGGTTTTCCAATGCCTCCCAAAGAAGGGGGAACCTATTGGTAGATGGGTAAAAATACAAAAAAGCAGGCATTGAATATCCCTTTGAGCAGGGTGAAGTTATTAATTACACTTTGAAAGGTGCATCAATACACCCAGTCACTACAAAGATACAGGCGTCCTTCCTAGCTTAGTTGCCGGAGAGGAAGGAAACCTTTCAGGGATTTCACCATGAGGCCAAACAGTTACAGAGTTGAATGGCTTTTATAGGAATAAAACTGAGGATGGATCAATAACATTGTAGTTACTCCAGAATACTAACCTAATCAACAGACTGAAAAGAATGAAGCCTGTACAGAATAAAAAATATTCCAAAACATGCATCCTGTTTGCAACAAGGCACTAAAGTAATACTGCAAAAAATGTGGCAAAGCAATTAACTTTTTGTCCTGAATACAAAGTGTTATATTGGGGCAAATCCAATACAACACATTAGAGTACCACTCTCCATATTTTCAAGCATACTGGTGGCTGCATCATGTTATGGGTTTGGTGGTCATCGGCATGGACTAGGGAGTTTTTCAGGATAAAAAAGAAACTGAATTTTCTGCTTGAAAATCTATGGCAAGACATGAAAATGGTTGTCCAGCAATGATTAACAACCAATTTGACAGAGCTTGAATAATTTTTGTAAGAATCATGGGCAAATATTGTACAATCTAGGTGTGCAAAGCTCTTAGAGACTTAGCCAGAAAGACTCACAGCTGTAATCGCTACAATTAGCAACAATTTCTAAAAACATGTTTTCACTTTGTCATTATGGGGTACTGTGTGTAGATGGGTGAGGAAAAAAATATATCTAATCTATTTTGAATTCAGGCTGTAACACTACAAAATGTGGAATAAGCCAAGGGGTATGAATACTTTTCTGACAGCACTATGGAAGTAGTTTAGTGCCAAAAAAAGGGTTAAATATGGGTTAAAAAAATACAAATAATTTCCTGATCTTTCTTATATCTTATAGGACAGACACTTTAAAAGGAAACTTTGTTTTGATTTATTTTTTGACTATCTGTTTTCCATGAATGAATCTGTTATTCATTGCATTTCTATGGGCTAATAGCAGTAAGGCAAAATGAAATGTTTCATCAAATAATTTGTTTATATATTTTTTGATACCTAAAGGGGTCCTAAAATTCTAAATCAAATAGCTAAATGATCCTTGGTATGACCATCTTAAAACAATTCCACAGTGAAATCTCTTTCTACGGATGCTAGAAGGCGTGACATATGAACAGACAGGACCATGAAGTGCACTACTGTTTTCTGTCAAAATGACATGCCAAGTTATCAAGGGGTTTTTCTTGCAGCCTTTACTTATGTGAAGTGCTGAGCACTTGACTAAAGGAACCAACAGTGTTATTTATACATGTCAAACTTGACATGAAAATATGCAATTTACTTGGTTGCTTGGTTTTTGTGATTTATAAATGAAAACATGCTTATATGTTATGTACACAGCCTTATACCTGTGTATTTTCTAAATTGTCTCTAAATTGTGTTTATCTTCTTACATTTGAAGAATGGATCATACACTAAAATATTGTACAAAAACTAAACACATTTTAGAAATACGGCCCCAGATGCCCAAACCTCATTATGTAATCTCTCGTAGCCCTTTCCTGCAGTCAATGACCAAAAGCGCCCTCTTTGGCCTCATGGTTGAAATGTTATTACTATTTATTAATAACGTTTTTTGTTTTTTTTGCAATGAAAATCTGGTGTTTCTATGTCAAACAGTTATTAGTATTTCAGTCTTCTGTGATGTATATAAAGTGTAATATTGGGATGCAAACTCAAAATTGAATACATTTCAACTCTATATCTGACAGGGTACAGGGTGTCTCCTTCTTTTAAGCCCATAACCATGTGTGTGAGGTGTATACTTTTGTTTCAAAGTAGATTTGTTTAAGACTACCAAGAATCACTCTGTGTGACCCTGATTTAGTCCACTGTAGTAAAAGGCATAAGAAGCCCCAGGTGCCCAACCCTCATTACGCAATCTCTCCTGTAGGTCAATCTTCTAGTTTTTTTACATAACTATTTATATATTCCTCTCCCTGATAATACACTTGTCCTTACTAATTTGTTACTACACAAGCCTTTTGCTTTTTAGTTACTTTACGGAGTACTTATAACTAAATAAACGGCACCACAATGCTCTTAACATCACATTGTCAGTAAATCATTCAATCTGTTGCTGTGTTTTCTTGGGGAGACCACAAACTTTTCTAAACAAACATTTATATTCATTTTTCACGACAACGATATCCCACGTCTTCATTATGATCAGGCCTGTAGATATAAGAGATGTGAATCACCCTCCGTCCTTCATCATAGGGGGCCCGTGGGAATTTGTCCGGCTGCAGAGGCTCTGCGCTGGTGTAAACGTGAGAACCAACACTGCTCCGAGGGTTTGAACTCTGAACTCCCGAGAGAGAGGCCAGAGGCAGAGAGAGAATGAGCATGTAAGACACAACACACTGCGTTACTGACCCTGGCAGTTGAAAATGATGGTAAGACAATTGAGAGTGGTACGGCTCACTGGTTGCTGAGCCCCTGTACAATATACGGAGGTGGGATAAAATCTAACCTTGATTAAAATGTATCTTGCTGCTGATTTTCATTTCCCCCTCTGATCAGGGACTGGGTGAGGGAACTCTCTTGCCAATCAGTGGATTTATTCAATCAGCAGTGTGCCGGACCCTCGATATGAGTACGCCTAAATGTACATTAACATTATCATCACCAGTTTCTCCTTCATCAGACTAAAACCATTTAAGCCCTACAAGACACATAACACAATCTAATATCCATATGAAATGTATCTATTTACTTATATTAATCTATATACAGTGAATTCGGAAAGTATTTAGACCCCTTCCATTTTTCCAACTTTTGTTACATTACAGCCTTATTCTAAATTGGATTAAATAAAGGTTTTTACTCATCAACCTACACACAATACCTCATAATGACAAAGTGAAAACAGGTTTAAAATACCTTATTTACATAAGTATTCAGACCCTTTGCTATGAGACTCGAAATTGAGCTCAGGTGCATCCTGTTTCCATTGATCATCCTTGAGATGTTTCTACAACTTGATTGGAGTCCACTTGTGGTAAATTCAATTGATTGGACATGATTTGGAAAGGCACACACCTGTCTATATAAGGTCCCACAGTTGACAGTGCATGTCAGAGCAAAAACCAAGCCATGAGGTCGAAGGAATTGTCCGTAGAGCTCCGAGACAGGATTGTGTCGAGGCACAGATCTGGAGAAGGGTACCAAAAAATGTCTGCAGCATTGAAGGTCCCCAAGAACACAGTGGCCTCCATCATTCATAAATGGAAGAAGTTTGGAACCACCAAGACTCTTCCTAGAGCTGGCTACCCGGCCAAACTCAGCAATCGGGGGAGAAGGGCCTTGGTCAGGGAGGTGACCAAGAACCTGATGGTCACTCTGAGAGAGCTCCAGAGTTCCTCTGTGGAGATGGGAGAACCTTCCAGAAGGACAACCATCTCTGCAGCACTCCACCAATCAGGCCTTTATGGTAGAGTGGCCAGAAAGAAGCCACTCCTCAGTAAAAGGCACATGACAGCCTGCTTGGAGTTTGCCAAAAGGCACCTAAAGGACCCTCAGACCATGAGAAACAAGATTCTCTGGTCTGATGAAATCTTTGGCTTGAATGCCAAGTGTCAAGTCTGGAGGAAACCTGGCACCATCCCTACAGTGAAGCTTGGTGGTGGCAGCATCATGCGGTGGGGATGTTTTTCAGTGGCAGGGACTGGGAGACTAGTCAGGATCAAGGGAAAGATAAACGGAGAAAAGTACAGAGAGATCCTTGATGAAAACCTGCTCCAGAGTGCTCAGGACCTCAGACTGGGGCGAAGGTTCACCTTCCAACAGGACAACGACCCTAAGCACACAGCCAAGACAACATAGGAATGGCTTCAGGACAAGTCTCTGAATGTCCTTGAGTGGCCCAACCAGAGCCCGGACTTGAACCCGATCGAAGATCTCTGGAGAGACCTGAAAATAGCTGTGCAGAGACACTCCCCATCCAACCTGACAGAGCTTGAGAGGATCTGCAGAGAAGAATGGGAGAAACTCCCCAAATACAAGTGTGCCAAGCTTGTAGCGTCATACCAAAGACTCAAGGCTGTAATCGCTGCCAAAGGTGCTTCAACAAAGTTCTGAGTAAAGGGTCTGAATACTTATGTAAATGTGATATTTCATTTATATTTTTTAAACATTTGCCAAAAAAGTCTCAAAAGCTGTTTTTACTTTGTCATTATGGGGTATTGTGTGTAGATTGATGAGGGAAAAAAAACAATTTAATACATTTTAGAATAAGGCTGTAACGTAACAAAATGTGGAAAAAGTCAAGGGGTCTGAATACTTTCCGAATGCACTGTATATGTTAATGTTTGACAAGTATGCATATTGAATATGGTACAAATGATGGACGTGTGTGTTCTGATTGTGTTGTATAACTCAGTGAACATAAGATATAATCTATAAAGTAATAGACAGCAATATAAATGTAGAACTCTCCATTTTGCATAACTTTACTTACAACCTTTTACAATCATGCATCTTATTCATCCAAGTTAATGATGTAGGGAAAATGAAACACCACACAAATGATCATGACACATGCTTATTGTATATGCCAAGCCTTTTTGAAATTGTCATTGCTTCAGTGAAACCATATTTGTACATTACAGTCTTAGAGAAGTAAAGGTGTGCTGTACAGTAGGCCTCAGTCGGAGGCATGCCACATGCAGTAGGACCCCCCCCTTCAAGACATCTTTGTGATTATGTCATGTATTCCTCAATGTTTTACAACTATTCCAGTCAAAGCAACAAGCTCACATAACAAACCTTTTAAGAAAACGTTCACATACACTGAGGAGTGAGATGGTTCGGAATTGCTTGACGTTTGTGGAGTTTTCTTTTGGAATGAAACACCCCTCAGCAACTAGCCATTTTTTTCTCCATGCCACTTTCAGCAGCATCGAGAGTCTCCTTCTGAGCCTCTCGCAGTATTTGTACACCTTGTACGGAATACCATTAGGCCCTGGCACTGATCTTCCCCTGGCCATCTTGAGAATGTCATTCACCTCCCCGCCAGCTGGGTTCCGACACCTCAAAGGGGATGGTGGTTTGATGAGTTTTGCCATCTCCTCCAGCTTCTCTTCACAGCTGGGGTCGCTGTGGACTCCACAGGAGCTCCTCCACCTCTTCCTTCGTTGCTTTGAGCTCTCCTGATCTTTTGTCCCCCAGGAGTTTTGATAGATACTGGAAGAGGTTCTTTGTAAAGTCCATCCTCTCTTTCATCTGCCTCCATCTGTCCCTGCTATGGTATTTAGATTGCAGCAAGGTCTTAATGCAGTGTCACGGATGTTCTTCAATGCTGGTTTCTCTTCCTCCCTTGCTTGGTGAAAAACCTTCTTCAGCCTCCGCAGGTCACCCCTTAGGGTTGTTGTCTCCTTCAGATGTCAGTTTTCTCTTGGCTTAATGCTTGTCTTAGATTCCCTTTCTTTCCAAAGCGGTCAGCCCATATGCTCCAGATCAGTGCTTGTCAAACCTCTCCTCTGGGACCCCCAGACGTTTCACATTTTTGTTGTAACCCTAAACTAGCACACCTGATTCAAGTAATCAAGGGCTTGATGATTAGTTGACAAGTGGAATCAGGTGTGCTAACTCTGGAATAGTTAAAATACGTGGAACAGCTGGTTGAATCAACATTGTTTCCTTGTCATAAAAAAAAATAATCAATATGACGACGTTGAATCAACATGGGAAACTGGTTGGATTTGCAAAACGTCATCAACGTAAGGGAATTTTTTCTTTTTTTCACCAAACTTTTAACCTAAATCCAATTACATGGTGAAATGTTTTGTTGATTTCACTTAAAATTCAAGTTAGTTGACAACTCAACCAAATGTAAATCCAAACTAGACATTGAACTGACATCTGTACCCAGTGTGTCCCTCTCCTGTTGGACCTCTGTCTCCCCTGGTGCATCAGTGATGTTGCGGTCACTACCCCTTTTGTTATACGCATGGAGATTCTGTGGACTGTAGTTTGGCTCCTGCCCAGGCCTCTCCTCTGTCTCACCAGTTTGCCCTGTCCGTTGCACATCGCTATTGGGTAGTGTACACTTCATCTCTGCCTGATGTATCTTCACACCCCTCTCGTTTTTGCAGATCTTCCTACATCTGCAGACCCTAGATTAATCGCTTAACTGTTCCATCGTCAGTTGTCCGTCATGGGTGGTCATAATAGTGGTCTGTCCTGTAGGTCGATCATCCTCCCCCACTCTCGCCGACCTAAGGGGTATCTTATTATGTATCTTTCCATAGCTATTGAAAGTGGGTACCTCCTTGGGAAGGTTGTGCTCAAGCCTGCCAAGCCTCCACATCCAGTCTCTGGTCTTTCCCAGACATCAGCAGTCTTTCCTTGCTGTCGCCATAATTCCATGGTTGCCAACTAGTCTTTCCTAGTCGTCACTGGGTCTCAGGAAGGGAATATCCAAAATACGATGGGGGTCATCGCTGTCGGCTCACCTGATGGCACCACAATTACTGCCCCTTCTTCCTCCTTCAAGGCACTCAGAATCAGAATCACCTTTATCCGCCAAATCATATGCATGTACAGGAATTTGACTCTGTGAAATGGTGCTGCCAAAAATAAACAGAATATACAGACAGACAATAAATAAACGGTATATTCAGTCTAGATAATGCATATAGACACAGAAGTTACACAATCCACATACAGTATGTACGCAATGAATGCCAGGCAAAGAATACGGACCAGGCCTATATTATAAACATCACTCAATCCACTGCCTCGATCCATCACTCAGCCCTGCCTCCCTCCTGCCTGCTTGGCTCTCAAGACCAATTATGTTGGACACTTGGAGTTTATAAACAAGATTGATAAGTAGTCTCTCGCAGTGTGAACAAAAACAGATGAGTCAACCTAGATGTAATAAAGTGACTCAGTTCAGAAAGCACCAGAGAGACCAATGCAGAGCCTCTTGTGGATACAACAAGATTGACTGTCACTGCTTCTAGAAAGGAAAGAAATGTAACTATTCATCTGATGTGTTCATGTGGTCATCTTTTAATATTAAGAAGATACTCTCAAGTCGTGTTTTTGTTATGATCCCACTGGGCACACATTGGTTGAATCAACACTGTTTCCACGTCATTTCAACAAATGTACTTTGAACCAACGTGGAATAGATGTTGAATTGACATCTGTGCCCAGTGGGATATGACATCAGAAGCAAGTAACGTGTTAAGATTGATCTCCCAAACATACTGTAATTCGGGGGATAGCCCGACCAGGACTAGAACCCAGGTCCCTGAAACTGTCAGTCTTAATTCGGTTGTGGTGTACCAAGGTCGCTGGACAGGGAAGAAAATGCTAATATTTCAGTAGACCCATAGAATCCGGTGTTGGATTTGACACCAATTTAGCCCATGGTTTTTGCTCCACTGCATTTCATGGAATGGAATATTTATTTGTATCAAATCAGTGTCAAAGATGAAAGGTAAGACGTTCATTGATTGTTCTTCATGCTAATCATTTTTCAGCACAATGTGGGAATTGTTTTCCAGTCTTCAAAACAGTTTATTTCTGCATACATTGACATGTTTCTCCGGAGTTTATAAGAATAGGGAATATGTTAAACGTATTACTCAGAACCATACAAAGTTTTTCAATGAAATGTTGATTGCAATGAAAAAGTGACTTCTAGCTTTGTTTGATACATATATATAGAATTATGGGTTCTGATAGGGTTGTTACCAGGCAGTCAGGTTTCATAACTTAGCAGTCTAACGTTTGCAATTTCTTTTGAAATCCAGGACATTCTCGTCATCTAGTATTGCTCTAAAGGTGGTCATTACGATATTACTCTTATGAAATTCTTCAGACTTGAGTGACAACATGCTACAAAACTTGGGAACTTCATCTGAAGATTGATAAGAGAATACAGTTCATCCGTCAGATACTGTATATCTATCTGCTCATTATCACATAAGCATATTCACCAGTGTTGGGGTCAATTCAGGAATTACACTGAAATTCCAATTCTATTCAATGCTTTTCTGCGAGGAACACTGGAATTGGAATTTGGTTTACATTAATACTTTGTGATATTCACACATTGTTAATCAAAGATAAACAACGTTCTTCGAGTCTAGTCTATTTCAATTTAATCCGCTTCATGAGCTTTTACGTAAATAAGCAGTATATGGCCTCATTAACCTTAATGACATTACCAAGAATGAGAGCCCCAGCAGCAAAATCTGGGTATAGCCTACAGAAACCTGAAAACAGACATTCATTTTTTGGTTCAACGAGACAGATGTTTTGTGCTGCATCCTAAATCAACAGCTCTCTCCTCATCTTTGACTTACCCTGTCTCTCTCAAAAGGTCCCCAGAAAGGTCAATGCTTTGATCAGCATGCACAGTTTGAGTAAGCCACTGAATTGTATTCTTACTGGCGCTTTTATGTATTTATATCTCTAACTTCCCATGATTTAATATTCTAGTGAAAAAAGTAATGTTTGCAATTATGTAATGCTCCCCAGTGGTTTATTGAGATGCACACAAGACAATGTTTCAACTGGATCGAAAATAGATCCTAAACCTAGCCCTTGACAAAAATGCACTTTCAATTGAGATTTTGTTGTTGTTGCATTCTTTATCCAGAACTATAGGCTTAATGTAGTTTTGGGAAGCTGGCCCCTTATTGTTGGCCAAAACATTTTACTGTAGATGAACCTAAGGTAGTGTTCTGAATAATGGGGCCAATGTGTCACATTGGGATAAAAATGTCTAAGTGGTTCGAAACAAAAATAAAAATGATTTTCATGCTACTCCACGTTTACTTAAGAGGAATACAAGTGAATATATGCAAATTGGCCCATAACTCCCCCTATACAACAACATAGGCTTAGGACTATACATCCTTTAAGCAGGGTTCATATAGACATTGGCAAGTGTAATGCAAGGACTTTCATGGACTTTTTCAAACACTTTATTGTAATTTTTAAGGACCTTAATGTTATACAATTGTATAATTTATATAATTGTACATATAGGGCCTAATATAGACCCCCCCTAAAAAGCAAAAAGTGTTTTAAAAAAGTTGGCAATTACCACTTTAAGAACAATGTATTTTTTAGGCCTTGCAAATGCATTGATATTCAAATTATTATTACATTGTAAAATATGTGAGAATAATGTGGACATTGCCTGACTAAATAGATTGGATGCATGGCGATTTTTCTGTAGCCTACAGTATGGGGCCGACGCAAGCACACATAATAAAGCCATGAATAGTAGTAGCATTAATCTCACCATTTGAATCTCACCATGATTTTATAATGAGAAAGGCACCAAAAACCAGGTGGTACATTTTTTAATGGAAGGATTTGTATGGAAAGCCAAGTTGAAGCCAACATTAGATGTTGTCGTCCTCATATTAACCGCACGTGGTTTTACTTCAACACTCTTCAAATGAAGTGATGGGAAACAAACGAAAGTGGCCACATCTCTCACGAAAACGTATCAAAAATTAAATCACGGATAATTATAAGGAAGCAGGAGAACTTATAAATTGGCTACAGTAATTACAATAACATTTCAAGCACCAAATTGAGGAAATGTCTGTTTTTCAAGGTAGACGTATTCCAAGTACTTACATTTCTGAGCTCCAAATTCAAGTTCAACAGGCTACTTCAAGCCCCTTGTATTGTTTAAAATTACAGGTCTAACACGGAAAACAAAATGTATTTGCGAAGTTATTTCATTACCAGATCATATTGTGAATAAGCCCACTAGGCTATGTAATTTGTTGTAATTAAATCCAGAATAATTAATAGGAATAGCGTTGGGTTGTTAACCAATAGTTTATCCTACACAATTGTGCACAGTAGACTTGGTGTCCAATCCGAGGCACAAAAACATATGAAAGCATGAACTCATTACCTTGATGCTTTCTCTATTAAATCAACAACAGATGATCAACATCAATTTGCTAGGGATATTAGATCCAACGTGGATCCAGGCACAACTGTCTTCACTGGGGTAACTAATGAGACAGCAAAATATTCTGAACATTCCTTGTGAACACTTGGGCTGTTGTTGCATCACATGTGCTATCATAACAGCTGTTCATCACTTGACTGTCATTCTGAAAATTCCTTCCTGGATCAGATGATGAAGTGTGAAAATATCACGGCGTAACTAATCAGCTAGACAACAAATGTGCATCCAACAAGTATTATGCATAATTATTGAAGAACCATGTTAATGACAGTATCGATTTATGTTTTAAGTATCAAGGTAAGGTGACTATTTCGGTTAGAAGCATTCGATTCTGCAATGCATGTGTTATTTTGGATTTGTGTGCCCATGAAAATTGTTTTCACCCCGTAACATAAGGAGATATGAAATGTTACGTAGTTACACTGCATTTCTGAGATCTCTATACAAAAAACTGTCTGATAGCTAGATCCAGAATACAGAGTTCATGTTCAATGTCTAATTTAACTGATTAATGCTTAATATATGATATAACGACAACTTACACTGCCATAAATGCAAGGATGGAAAAGTAATGTTTTACGTCACACAATTTCGGACAAATCGGTCAAGACACCAACCATGATAAAGGGTTAAACATAGGTTTTAAATCAACTCATTAATTTTATTGAATATAGCTATGATCCCCCTTATATCTTAATGTAATGACATTTTTAAAAAATGGCAGATTATTATCAATTACTTATCAACAGCTGTAACAAGTTGTCCAGTGTAGGAAATCCTCACTGGTACCCTAGTTTATAGAAAGACCCACGTGTGCTGGCCTTTAACAAAGACAAGCATTTTAGCTCAAACTCAAAATATATATTCAGAAAATGACCATAAGGTCTTGTTTTCTCAAGGTCCAGATCACTTCTTGGGACTGCGACCCACCTCTGTGAGATTTGAAAGGCTTGTTTAAAACAAAGGAATGTCCAATATGCCCTGTGTTGAAAATATAATTAGGCATATCAAGTTGAGAAAAATAACATGGAGGCTGTCCCCTAGGTCGCTTACAGCATCCCAGCGCTAAGTCACAGCTGTCTCTCTCTGGTTGTGTGATCAGGTTACAGCTGTCAAAACAGAGAGAGAATCTTCACGTCAAGGTCACTTAGAGATCATGGATGGGATATATTGTAAGTTATGGGGTGTTTTGATACGTTCGACGACTATCAAATGTCACTAAATGTAATTATTATTAAAGTTCACTTGGTGCACTTCAAAGGACTCTGAAATTACCTCCATGTGCTTGTAGTTTCGCACATTTGGGCAGACTTGATACAACATAGTCCAGTATTGCAATGCTTCACTGGATCAATCTGTAACTTTGCACACACACTGCTGCTTTCTAGTGGCCAAAATCTAAATCGCGCCTAAATTGCAATATTATATTGTGGCCTTTCTCTTGCATTTAAAAGATGATGATAAACAAAAACAAATCTTTTACCAGCTCTAATGTGTTAAATTCTCCTACATTATTGTCACATTTCCACAAACTTCAAAGTGTTTCCTTTCAAATGGTATCGAGAATATGCATATCCTTGCTTCAGGTGCTGAGCTACAGGCAGTTAGATTTGGGTCATTTTAGGTGAAAATTGAAAAAAAGGGTCCGATCCTTAAGAGGTTAAAGTTCTTTGAAGAACCTTAGGGTTCTTAGCACTGAAAATTGCCCCCAAAAGGTTATTGCAAGAACCCCATAGGAGGTGGGGTTCATCGAGGAACCTCCTTAGTTGGTGGGGGTTCTTGCAGGAACCTAACTGCCCAACTGAAACATTTGGATTTGAAAGGACAGCAGGTGCAGGCACTTAACTAAATGTTTTAAGATATCCTCAATTGAAGGTAAGGTTTGTCCCTTGTATGATCTAAATTGATATTGTTTTATGATGTGCAAATCTTTCTAAAACAGAAAATGGACATAATTCAATGGATATCAATCAACAAAGAGGTAAGAATATGTATGCTATAAGAATATGTTGAAGGCTAGCTGTATTGGGTGCAGATGAATGAACTGCTCACTTTTGTGTCTGTGTCTGCAGGTATACAGACGAGGCATACAAAGGTATGTCAATTGGTATTGGTATGTTATTCAGATCACATGTACCATCCTCCTCCCTTACCTCTTCAATGAAAATCCCATAGGCCTCTACATTATGGACAAGGTATGTGTATGAAAACCATTATCAAAACAGTTTTTTTCATTCACATTTACCACAAAAACCAAGGTATGAATACTGTTGTGTGCATGTTTTGTTAAACATCTGTATAATTACAATTTTTTGGATTCACAGACTTCACCCTCCCTACACATCTGATGAATATAACAGGAAACCTGTTCGATCACCATACACTGCAAAATCATTATGGCTATGGATACGGAGAACATCAACATCAACACACCAGAGAAAATACACATTGGACTTGGGGCTCTGCTGGGAGTTGACCTCATATTTAGATTTTTTTATTCTGCTTTGCCACTAAAATCATAATAAACACTGACAACTAAAATATTGTGTTATTGTTGTTAATTGTTATGCATATTATTATTATTAATTAATAATAATAGGGGAGGGGGGTAGTTCAAAAATTAACCCCAAAATTTTATTCAAAAGGTTATTTGAGGATCCATTAAAAGGGGTTATTTGAAGAACACTTTTCTTCAAAGAACTTATAGGGGCTCCCCTACAGTTTCAATTTGAAGAACCCCTAAAGGATCCTCCAGGAACCTTTACTTTTTAGAGTGTACAGACAGTGAGTCACATGGCTGTGGCTTGCTATATAAAACAAGCAGACAGGCATCGAGGCATTCAGTTACTATTCGATTGAACGTTAGAATGGGCAAAACGAGTGACCTAAGCGACTTTGAGCGTGGTATGATCGTCGGTGCCAGGCGCGCCGGATCCAGTATCTCAGAAACTGCCGCCCTCCTGTGTCTAGGGTTTACAGAGAATGGTGCAACGAACTGTAGGTTTTCACTCCAACCCCAGTTGTAACTAACCTGATTCAGCTTATCAACAAACTAATTTTTTGAATCAGGTGCGCTAGATTGGGGTTTGAGTGAAAACCTACAGGACGGTAGCTCTCCTGGAACATGGCTGGAATGAAAAACTACAGGACGGTAGCTCCCCAGGAACGGGTTTGGAATGAAAACCTACGGTACGCTAACTCTCCAGGAACGGGTTTGGAGTGAAACCTACAGTACGGTAGCGCTCCAAGAACAGGGTTGGATTGTAAACCTACAGAATGGTAGCTCTTCAGGAACGGGGTTGGAGTGAAAACCTACAGGACGGTAGCTCTTCAGGAACGGGGTTGGAGTGAAAACCTACAGGACGGTAGCTCTTCAGGAACAGGGTTGGAGTGAAAACCTACAGGACGGTAGCTCTTCAGGAACAGGGTTGGAGTGAAAACCTACAGGACAGTAGCTCTTCAGGAACGGGGTTGGAGTGAAAACCTACAGGACGGTAGGTCTTCAGGAACGGGGTTGGAGTGAAAACCTACAGGACGGTAGCTCCCCAGGAACGGGTTTGGAATGAAAACCTACAGTACGCTAACTCTCCAGGAACGGGTTTGGAGTGAAACCTACAGTACGGTAGCGCTCCAGGAACAGGGTTGGATTGTAAACCTACAGGATGGTAGCTCTTCAGGAACGGGGTTGGAGTGAAAACCTACAGGACGGTAGCTCTTCAGGAACGGGGTTGGAGTGAAAACCTACAGGACGGTAGCTCTTCAGGAACAGGGTTGGAGTGAAAACCTACAGGACAGTAGCTCTTCAGGAACGGGGTTGGAGTGAAAACCTACAGGACGGTAGGTCTTCAGGAACGGGGTTGGAGTGAACCTACAGGACGGTAGCTCTTCAGGAACGGGGTTGGAGTGAAAACCTACAGGACGGTAGGTCTTCAGGAACAGTGTGGGAGTGAAAACCTACAGGATGGTAGCTCTTCAGGAACGGGGTTGGAGTGAAAACCTACAGGACAGTAACTCTTCAGGAACGGGGTTGGAGTGAAAACCTACAGGACGGTAGCTCTTCAGGAACGGGGTTGGAGAGCCCTGGGCTAGATGTGTTCTTTCTTGTTTCCTTTTCTCTTCATACCGTATAAAGTGATTTTCTAACCTTTCCTTATTTCCATGTATCAAAATCACATCCTCCATTGTTAGAATGTCAGAGTATGTATAGAATGTCAGAGTATGTATAGAATGTCAGAATATGTATAGAATGTCAGAATATGTATAGAATGTCAGAATATGTATAGAATGTCAGAATATGTATAGAATGTCAGAATATTTAGAGAATGTCAGAATATTTAGAGAATGTCAGAATATTTATAGAATGTCAGAATATTTATAGAATGTCAGAATATTTAGAGAATGTCAGAATATTTAGAGAATGTCAGAATATGTATAGAATGTCAGAATATTTAGAGAATGTCAGAATATTTAGAGAATGTCAGAATATTTAGAGAATGTCAGAATATTTAGAGAATGTCAGAATATTTATAGAATGTCAGAATATTTAGAGAATGTCAGATAATGTCAGAATATTTAGAGAATGTGAGAATATTTACAGAATGTCAGAATATTTAGAGAATGTCAGAATATTTAGAGAATGTCAGAGTATTTTTAGAATGTCATAGTATTTATCTGGTCAATATGTCAGTGTATTATGTCTGTTGTTTGTAACAGTGTGTTATATGTAAAAATGTGATTGTATTATAAATTGCATTTTAATGTTGAAGGACTCTTGAAAGATTAGTCCAAATGAGGACTAATGAGGATCTTAATAAAATAAAATCAATAAAATTGTTCCAATGGAGACCTTTCACTGCCTCAGTCCTTTTCTTCTCTTTCTGAGAAAGCCCTCTTGACCATGAACCTGCCTGACACCCTTCATCTACCAACCAAAAGTCATACCTCCTTTCAAAGGACAGTTCAGTAAATACTGAAAAGTGTCCAAAATGTGGTTGAATAAATTCAGCCAAGAGTAAGGACAGAACTCTCCTTGTTTCCGCTTTCAATACAGCCAAGAGTAAGGACAGAACCCTCCTTGTTTCCGCTTTCAATACAGCCAAGAGTAAGGACAGAACTCTCCTTGTTTCCGCTTTCAATACAGCCAAGAGTAAGGACAGAACTCTCCTTGTTTCCGCTTTCAATACAGCCAAGAGTAAGGACAGAACTCTCCTTGTTTCCGCTTTCAATACAGCCAAGAGTAAGGACAGAACTCTCCTTGTTTCCGCTTTCAATACATCTTTTTTCCCAGCTATTCGCACGGGACTAGTATTACTAGAGAACGTTGGTTATGTATTTATTACCCCACAATGTCCGTTATTCCAGAGGATGATTCGGACGGGATTAGTTATTTCCAAACTACCCCCTGTAATTATTTATTTATTCTTCTTCAATAAATGTACAGTTATGATGGAAGCCTGGAGGTTTTTTTCTAGGCATGAAGATATTTCAACAAGTCCAGCCGATAACAGGCTACACTGATAACTCGAGCTTGGTTCCCAAGCTTCTAAACAATCTTTGGTATAGTGTCGCCATAATATTTGAATTGAGGAAGTGTGATCATAATCATTAGGATATTTCAGCGATTTGCAGTAGAAGACATCATATTTGCCCCCCAGCCTTCAGATGTGAGCTAAACAGCTAACTTGCACTTGATATGCGATTTTAGCCTATGGATGAGAAAGTGAACTTGTTCCAAACGTTTAGCTCAGTTGTATACTGCTTTGCGATCTATTAACAGCAATGTTTGCATTAAATAGGCGCAATATTTTTGGGGGATGCATTTGGCGATGTTCAATTCATTCGCACAAAACGTATAAACAAAAGCATTCACTGTGAAAGTTGATACATGTAGGCCCTTCATATATAGGCTATGCACAGCACTTGTTTTCTTGCTCAAACTGCGAGCAATCAATCAATCAATCAATTTTATTTTATATAGCCCTTCTTACATCAGCTAATATCTCGAAGTGCTGTACAGCAACACCTGTCAAACTCAGACATCTCTCTCAAAACACAGGGATGTCGATTCGCACGGGACTTGTATTATCAGAGGACTTTGGAGTTTGGCAAACAGTAGGTTATTCTTGTGGTATTGATACTCTCCTGCCATGTAAAAATGACTGACATGTGGTGCTCGGGCAGGATTAGTTTTACCAAACTGCCCCCTTTAAAAAAAAAAAATCCTCATTCAAAATTGACAATTTTGACGGAAACCTGGAGGCTCTTCTAGGCCTGAAGATATTTAAAATATCTAGGGATAGCCTAATATTGGCCTAATGGCCTTCAGTTCGGAGAAAGTCAAAATAATAATGCATATCAATAAGAACCATGAAAGGTAACTTATGCAGATATTTAATTACCTGACGTATTTGGCTATTTATCAATTAATTGGCACAATAACTTCCACTTCATCTTTTAAAAGAGTAGTATGTGTCACGGTGTCAGTGTAATGTGGTAGACGAAGTCAGGCGCAGGACACAGAACTCAAAGAAAATGTATCTTTACTAAAACATGTAAAGAAACAATAAACCTCCACGCAGGGAGGAATAAACCCGCTCACCAACGACATCCGAAAACAAACAACAAACACGCACAGAACACAATGGGAGCCACAGGGTTAAATAGGGGCGGAGTAATTACAAGATGGGCAACAGGTGTGAAACAATCTGACAACAACAGGTAGACATAGAACATAGATCGGCAGCAGCTAGTACTCCGGTGACGACGAACGCCGAAACCTGCCCGAGCAAGGAGGTGGGGCAGCCTCGGCAGAATCCGTGACAGTATGGCACTAGGAAAGTTGATATGTGAAAAAAATAAGTGAATTCATATGTAGGCTACGTGCATAGCACTTTGTTTTAAGGGTCAATTTGTTCCCATGTTCTAACCAAACTGTGTGCAGTCCCTGTAAATCTCTAATATCCCTCAAAACACAGGGATGACGATTCGCATGGGATAAGTATTATCAGAGGACCTGGGAGTTTTCTGAACAGTAGGTTTTTAGGGCTGGGATAATAACCTTCCTGCCAAGTAAAAATTACTGACATGGCAGATTTGGACGGGACTAAAATGACAGATGTGGTGATTTGTGCTTGTGCACATAATTACATTACCTGAGCTCCCCTAGTAAAACGTATCCCATCCGGATAGGGCTTTCAGGTTCATTCAATGACAGAGAGTCATACAGTACATTTATTTGGTGTGTCCTCATGAGGAACGAAAACACCACAACATGCAAACGCCACAAGAATACTAATAGCCATAAACTTAAAGCATGTAACAACTAATGACAACAGTATAAATATGGTTTTGCTTCATCTGCATGAATTATCCCTCCACTTTCCTGGCCCCAGTCACATTGGCTTAGCCTTTCATAAACTGATGCAGAGACTACGAGGGGCGCAGCGGTCTAAGGCACTGCAACTCAATGCTAGACCCTGGTTCGATCCCGGGCTGTATTACAACCGGCGGTGATTGGGAGGCCCGTAGGGCGGCGCACAATTAGCCCAGCATCGTCCAGGTTGGGGAGGCCGGGATAGGCCGTCATTGTAAACAAGAATTTGTTCTTAACTGACTTGCCTAGTTAAATAAAGGTAAAATAGATGCAAAACACATTGATTACCTGCTTCCCCATCTATTTGTGATGAGTGTGATTAGAAGGAGTCAAGCACAGGAGGGTAAATCACTGAATACAGAGTTTATTCCGTCGTACACAGTTGCGCTGGATAGCGACAACAAAATACAGGCACAGGGGAATAATCTACCCCGGCAATACAAGGTACGAGTAGCTCCACCGAGCTACACTTAACTCACATAAATCAATAACCCACAAGGACAAGGGGGCAGAGGGAACACTTATACACAGACTAATGAGGGGATATGAACCAGGTGTGTGTAATTGACAAGACAAGACAAATGGAATGATGATATATGGAGCGGCAGTGGCTAGTAAGCCGGTGATGACGAACGCCAAAGCCTGCCCGAACAAGGAGGGGAGGCAGACTCCAGCAGCGCGGTCAGGAGGACGCGGAGCAGGGCGAGCCGGAAGGCGACGGTGGAAATCCCGCAACAGGGAGGGATCGAGGATATCCGTCACCGGCACCCAGCACCGTTCCTCCGGACCATACCCTCCTACTCCACGAGGTACTGAAGGCCCCCCACCCGACGCCTCGAATCCAGGATGGAACAGACAGAGTACGCCGGGGCCCCCTCAATGTCCAGAGGAGGTGGAGGGACCTCCCGCACCTCAGACTCCTGGAGCGGACCAGCCACCAACGGCCTGAGGAGAGACACATGAAACGAGGGGTTAATACGGTATTCAGGGGGAAGTAATAACGGATAGGTGACCTTGTTGATTCTCCACAGGACTTTGAAAGGCTCCACAATCCGCGGGCTCAGCTTCCGGCAGGGCAGGCGGAGGGGCAGATTCCAGGTCGAGAGCCAGACCAGATCCCCCGGTACGAAGACCGGGGCCTCACTGCGGTGGTGGTAGCGTTGGCCTTCTGACGACGCACGGCGCGTTGGAGGTGAACGTGGGCAGCGTCCCACATCTCCTCCTCCTCCGCGCGCCGAAACCAGTCATCCACCGCAGGAGCCTCGGTCTGGCTCTGGTGCCACGGCGCCAGAACCGGTTGGTAACCTAAAACACATTGGAATGGTGTTAGGTTAGTAGAGGAGTGGCGGAGAGAGTTCTGGGCATATTCTGCCCATGGCAAGAACACTGACCACTCCCCCGGCCGGTCCTGGCAGTAGGACCGCAGGAACCTACCCACATCCTGATTTACCCGTTCTACCTGCCCATTAGACTCGGGGTGGAACCCAGAGGTCAGGCTGACCGAGACCCCCAGACCTTCCAGACCTTGGATGTGAACTGGGGACCTCGGTCAGACACTATATCCTCTGGTACCCCATAGTGCCAGAAGACGTGTGTAAACAGGGCCTCCGTAGTTTGCAGAGCAGTGGGGAGACCGGGTAGAGGAAGGAGGCGGCAGGCCTTGGAAAAGCAGTCCACAACGACCAGTATGGTGGTGTTACCTTGGGAGAGGGGAAGATCAGTCAGGAAATCAACACTTAGGTGAGACCATGGTCATTGTGGAACTGGTAAAGGTTGTAACTTACCCGCTGGGAGGTGCATAGGTGCCTTACTCTGGGCGCACACCGAGCGGGGGGAGACATACACCCTCACGTCCTTAGCCAAGGTAGGCCACCAGTACTTTCCGGTCAGGCAGCGCACTGTACGACCGATACCTGGGTGACCAGAGGAGGGTGACGTATGTGCCCAGTAGATCAGCCGATCACGGATAAGAGCAGGCACATACCGCAGCCCAGCTGGACACTGAGGTGGAGATGGATCTGTGCGTAATGCCTGCTCTATATCCGCGTCCATCGCTCATACTACCGGCTCCACAATGCAGGAGGCCGGGAGTATGGGGGTGTTGTCTCTGGGCCTCTCCTCTGTGTCATACAGCAGTGACAATGCGTCTGCCTTCACGTTCTTCGTACCCGGGATGTATGACAGTGTATAATCGAACTGGGTGAAGAATAGGGCCCACCTGGCCTGGTGAGGATTCTGCCTCCTCGCTGCCCGGATGTACTCCAGGTTACGGTGGTCCGTCCAGACGAGGAAAGGGTGTTTCGCCCCTTCGAGCCAATGCCTCCACACGGTCAAGGCTTGGACAACAGCCAACAGCTCCCGATCACCAACGTCGTAGTTCTGCTCCGCCGGGCTGAGCTTCTTAGAGAAGAAGGCACAGGGGCGGAGCTTGGGTGGCGTGCCCGAGTGTTGAGACAGGACAGCGCCTATCCCTACCTCGGACGAATCTACCTCCACTACGAACAGTAGTGATGGATCGGGGGTGGGCCAGTACCGGGGCTGAGGTGAACAGACCCCGCAGTTTGCAGAAGGCCAGGTCAGCCTCAGCAGACCAGCGGAGCCGGGACGGCCCACCCTTCAACAGGGATGTAATGGAAGCTGCGACCTTGCCAAAGCCCCGGATAAACCTCCGATAGTAGTTGGCAAAGCCAAGGAAGCGCTGCACCTCCTTAACCGTAGTTGGAGTCGGCCAATTACGCACGGCTGAAATGCGATTTCTCCCTCCATCTCCACACCTGAGGTGGTAATGTGGTATCCGAGGAAGGAGACGGACTGCTGGAAAAACACACACTTTTCTGCCTTGGCATAAAGATCATTTTCCAACAGTCGGGCCAGCACTTTGCGAACCAGGGACACATGCTCGGCGCGCGTAGTGGAATACACCAGGATGTCATCGATGTAGACCACTACACTGCGACCCAGCATGTCCCGAAACACCTCGTTTACAAAGGACTGGAAGACGGATGGAGCATTCATCAAACCGTAGGGCATCACCAGGTATTCATAATGCCCCGTGGTTTTGCTGAATGTGGTCTTCCACTCACCCCCCTCTCGGATACGCACCAGGTTGTACGCACTCCTGAGATCTAATTTGGTGAAGAAGCGCGCCCCATGCATTGACTCAATCACTGAAGGAATGAGGGGGAGAGGATAACTAAATCTTATCGTCTCCTTGTTCAGTGGTAGATAATCAATGCAAGGGCGCAGACTGCCGTCTTTCTTCTTCACAAAGAAGAAACTTGAGGAGGCGGGTGAAGTGAAGGGACATATATACCCCTGGCGCAGGGACTCTGTGAATTATGTTTCCATAGCCTCCGTTTCAGCCTGCGACAGGGGGTACAAATGACTCCTGGGAGGTACAGCGTCTACCCGGAGGTTTATCGTGCAATCCCCCGCCCGATGAGGTGGTAACTTGGTAGCCTGCGTTTTTTAGAACACGTGCGCCAAATCGAGGTATTCGGGGGGAATGCGCACGGTGGAGGTACTGTCTGGACTTTCCACCGTGGTTGCACCAACGGAAACACCTAGACACCTACCCTGACACTCTCGCGACCACCCCGTGAGAACCCTCTGCGGCCATGAGAAGGTGGGGTTGTGGAGTGCTAACCAAGGGATCCCTAATACCACAGGGAAAGCAGGGGACTCAATAATATAAAAGTGATCTGCTCACAATGAGTCTCCTGGGTAATCATGGTGACTGGTGCAGTAACTTCCTGAACAAACCCGAACCCTAATGGTCGACTATCAAGTGCCTGAATCGACTAGCGCCTTACACTGGGGAACTACCATGTGATCGGGAAAGTAGATGGGTAGGGTACAGTGCGCAGCAGAGGGCTCTGAACGAGTGTGGGTGTTCAATACCTGAGGTGATGCGAGAGTGCCCTGCCTTCCGCGTCCAGACCCAATAGAGCGTTGACGACCACGTGTGGTGTACTGTCCCTTCATTCCACCCAAGTGACACTGTCACTGTCGTCCTCCACTCTCTCGGACGGCGGCTCCACCCAGCTCCATCAGCTCGGGATCCGAGTCGGCCGGGGTGGGAACGGGCAGACCCCTTCCAGGATGTCCTCTGGCTGCCAGCAGGTTGTCCAAACGGATGGCCATGTCCACCAGTTGCTTGAAGGACAACATGGTGTCCCGGCAGGCTTGCTCCCGTCGGACGTCCTCCCGCAGATGGCACCAGAAATGGTTGATCAGGGGCCGCTCCTTCCACCCGGACCCCGCTGCAAGAGTCCGAAACTCCAAAGCGAAGTCCTGAAGCAGTCCTCGTCTCCTGCCTCAGGTGGACCAGCCGATCGCCCGCCTCTCGACCTTTGGGCTGGTGATCAAAGACAGCCCGAAAGAGGCGAACGCGGTTTGGAACGAAGGAGGAACCGCGTTGGCCCACTCCAGGGCTTTCCCCGAGAGGCAGGAAACGAGGACGGACACCTTCTCCCACTCCGATGGGGACGGCCTGATGCTGGAGAAGTAGAGCTCCAGTTGGAGGAGGAATCCTTGGCAGAGCGCCGCCGTCCCGTCGAACTCCCGTGGTCGGGATATCTGGATCCCTCCGGGTGCTAGGGTGTGGGTGGCTGGATCCGGTTGGCCAGCTGGTCTCAACAGTTCGGGTCCTCTCCTCTCCAGGCGTTGGACGTCCTGAAGAACCCGATCCATCGCTTCCCCCAAGCTGGCCAGCATCGTGGAATGCTCCTGGACCCGGGCGGGTGGGTGATTCTGTGATGAGTGTGATTAGAAGGAGTCAGGCGCAGGAGGGTAAATCACTGAATACAGAGTTTATTCCGTCGTACACAGTTGCGCTGGATAGCGACAACAAAATACAGGCACAGGGGAACAATCTACCCCAGCAATACAAGGTACGAGTAGCTCCACCGAGCTACACTCGACTCACATAAAACAATCACCCACAAGGACAAGGGGGCAGAGGGAACACTTATACATGGACTAATGAGGGGATATGAACCAGGTGTGTGTAATTGACAAGACAAGACAAATGGAATGATGATATATGGAGCGGCAGTGGCTAGTAAGCCGGTGACGACGAATGCCGAAGCCTGCCCGAACAAGGAGGGGAGGCAGCCTCGGCGGGAGTCGTGACACTATTCAACACATTTAACTGAGCTTATCTCCTGGAATTTGCCTATATGCTTGCTGACAAATTTGCTGATGCGACTATATTATGTTCCTCAAATGGGGAGGGTGGTTAAACCGTCTCACGGATTTTCCCAAATTTGTCAAGGTACGTTCAGGGTATTTTTTTGTGTGAGAGTTCTGTCTGAAATACATTGCAAGTGTTATTGCTACCACGCTTTCCAACCAGGGTGCATTGGAGCAGAGCAGCTGATATTCAGCATCAACAATACATTCACAGTGAACTTTAAGAGTGTAACAGGCATGCGCTCTTGAACGCAGCCTCATGGCCTGTTAGCACAGGTGCTCCTAATTGTTAATTAAGGGCATGGCCTCTGGTATAAAAGTTTGGCCATTCTTTTCAGTCAGGGGATCCCCTTTACCATGTTGTGGTTGGTGGGCCTTAGGAGGATGTGTTGATGGTGGTTTTAACAAAAGTAAGTGTGGAAACTATAGGATGCAATTGTAAATGATTGTGGCCGTGTCCGAAATCTGGCTTGCCTACTACTTACTTAAACTGCATACTGTGTACTTATCGTACTACGTACTATTTAGCACGTACTGTAAAGTATGCAGTATGCAGTATGCCACGGCCGAAACATACACATTTTGGTGCATTCAAGACAAATGGAAATTCGGAAAGAAACCAGCTCAGACTGGGAAAAATCTTGACGTCATTGATCTTCAGGTTGAAGTCAGAGCGCTAGGATGATGCCTGGGTTTCTGACTTGTAATTCCGAGTTGGATGACCGTTCAAAACTATTTTTCCCAGTCGGAGCATGTTTTATTTCACGAGTTCCCTGTTGTCTTGAATGCACCATCAGTTACGGCTTCATACAAACTGGAAAGGATCGTCTGTAGTCCCACCCAGTGACCTTTCGTGTTGTTTTGGGCTAACGTTAGCTAAGTAGCTTGCATTTGTAACAACGTATTTGGAGTGAACTTCAGTGTACCATAGGCCTACACATGTATCAATTGAAGAGTCACCTGAAGCTTGAGAGGAATGGGAGTGCTGAGGCAGAGGGCTCATAATGAGGACGACTGGCTACTACTGTGAACTGTTTGTGGTGAGCTTTCTGGCGCCCAGAGCTGCTGAGGCATCACCCAAATGGGTGCCAAACATTGTGAAGGACAAGTCCAGTGGCTGCATGACTCAGGCTGGTTCCCAGAGTAGCCCTCTACAAGATCGTCACCAGACTCTTCATCAACCATCTCCCTGACCACCTTCCCAGCAGCGTTGCAGCAGCGTTGCAGTTCTTGACACAAACCGGTGCACCTACTACCAAAACCCGTTCAAAGGCACTTAAATATTTTGTCTTGCAAATTCATGGCACACATACACAATCCATGTCTCAAGGCTTAGAAATCCTTCTTTAAACTGTCTCCTGCCCTTCATCTAACCTGATTTGATGTGGATTTAACAAGTGACATTAATAAGGGATCAAAGCTTTCACCTCGTCAGTCTGACATGGAAAGAGTAGATGTTCATAATGTTTTTTACACTGTGTATATGATTAACTAATAGTTTAACTATTGTCTTGAGTAAATGCAAACCAAGCTCTTATTGAATGTGATTATTGTGAAGAAGAAACGGAAAGCTTAAAAAAAAAAGAGTATCTTATCTCTGGTTATTATGCCCATGCTCCACCCCATGGGGTGTATTCATTACGGAAACCGTTAAAAAACCAAATGGAAGCAAACCGAGCAAAATACGTTTTTCTATTGGAGAAATTCAGGTAGGTCCCTCCCAGTTCTGTTTGGGTCCGCTTAAGAAACGTTTTGCAACAGAATCGGTGGAATGAACCTGATGTTTAAGAACCTGTTTTACTTTAGTATTGTTTAGTTGTATTTAGTTATTTACAAGAGGACCTCACCTATATAAACCAGGTGGCATAGATTGGCTATAATCTTAGAGCTACTTAAGAGCTTAAGTTGAGCAGTTGGCTGATATTGGAACTCCACTCACTCAGGAGCAAAACGCTTTTACTACATGGAGCTTTTGAAAAGCAAGTGCCATTACTTTTAAAGATGGCACCGCTATTGCTCAGACAAAGCCCCAAAATAGGTGATTGTGACACTGCTAAGCTGTCTGAGGGGAAGGTTTGTCATGTTTTGACTTTAGCTAGATCTCTTGCTGTTGCCAAGTGTCTCAGCCTGCAGCTCTGCAGCTTTGGAGGAGGATGTTTGACAGAGCATGAGAAAATTGTTGTAACTGTGAAATGTGCTGCTGGTGTACGCGCAAGGCATTATGGTCAAAATAACACGTGCTATGATGAAGAGAAAGTCCTAACAACCCCTCTGGGTTTTTACACACATTTCCTCTGTCACATTTTAAAATGGGAACAGGGGTTTTACCTTCTCCATGGACAAATAAGGCATGGAGTATGATGACTCTTGCTGTGGATTTGAAATTGGCAATGATATGCTAAATACCTTTTGCAAGAATATACTGTAGTGATCAATACAAGTTACTGTGGGAAAGGCAAACAAGCTGGCTGTCCGTTGAAGTACTGTAAGTCTCTCTCACTGCAACCGAATGGTTACCATGTTCCACATGTTGTTATTTCACTAAAACCCTGCACCGCAAATTCTCCTTAACAAACACAAACAGTGTATATACGGTATCAGACCAAAAAGTGTTTGAAAGGTGTTGCCAAAATAACACTTCAACAACAAGAGAGAGGGTTTGCACAACAGCTATGAGACCATTTCAGCTCAGATGACTGTCAATGACACACTGACTACACCTAAAGCCTTTTTCTGGTTGGAAGATGTCAGTGGTGTGAAGTACTACCTACCTTAAGTAGTACTTTAAAGTATTTTTCTTAAGTTGTTTTTTGGGGTGTCTGTACTTTACTGTTTATATTTTTGACAACTTTTACTTTTTCTCTACTACGTTCCTTAAAAAAATCATGTACTTTTTACTTCATACATTTTCCCTGACACCCAAAAGTACTTGTTATATTTCTAATGCTTAGCAGGACAGGAAAATGGTCCAATTCACGCACTTCCCTATTGTCGCTGATCTGGCAGACTCACTAAACACAAATAGTTAATTTGTAAATTATGTCTGAAAGTTGGACTTCGCCCCTGTCTATCCGTAAATACATTTTAAAAAAGAAGAAAATTGTGCCATCTGGTTTGCATAATATAAAGAATGTGAAAGGATTTATACTTTTACTTTTGATACTTAAGTATATTTAAAACTAAATACTTTTACTGAAATTGTATTTTGCTGGGTGACTTTCACTTTTACTTAAGTCATTTTCTATTAAGGTAACTTTTTACTTAAGTATGAAAATTTGGTATTTTTTCCATCACTGGATGATGTAATGTCCCACTTGGTCTGGCTTAAACTCTGAAGATGTTTTATATTGTCACCAGATGGGTGCAGTGAAATGTGTTGTTTTACAGGGCCAGCCATAGTAGTACGGTGACCTTGGAGCAAATTATAGTTAAGTGCCTTGCTCAAAGACACACGTTGTCGGCTCAGGTATTTGAACCAGCGACCTTTCGGTTACTGGCCTAATGCTCTAACCGCTGGGCTACCTGCCACCCTTAACAGAACCCAGCATTTCCCAAACCCTGTGCATGTTTAGTTTTTTGCCCTAACACTACACAGCTGATTTAAATGATCAAAGCTTGAGGATTAGTAAATTTATTTGAATCAGCTGTGTAGTACTAGGGCAAAAACCAAAACGTGCACCCCTTGGGGTCCCGAGGACCAAGTTTGGGAAACCCTGGCATATCCTCTGAGACAGATGGACTGAAGTCCCTAAAGAACAACATTTTAAATGTCAACTTTTGAGTGGAATTCCCTGTAACCTACCTGGATTTCAGGTAATATATGAATACAGGTAGATGCCTCTAGATGTTAGCAGAAGGAGTTGAGTCAACGGATGCTGTGCTAACATTGTCACGGCAGGTTGGACTGAATCCGGCTCTTAGTCTTTTTCCTCTCTTTCTATGTCATCCATTTTGTCTCACGCCCACTCTGTCTACCTCGTGTGTGTGTGTGTGTGTGTGTGTGGTAACAGGCAGGGATGGGTGTTAGGGGAGGGTGACGTTTACCACTGGGCACATCGACCGATCATTATCACACACAGTGCTTTGTCTAAGACCTAGGAAAACAATATCAGGCAGGGAGAGAATGCTTTCAAACAGAACATAAATGTCCCCCAAAATTAATCTATATGAATATTATATTTTATCTGGTTTTGGACATGCTTTGATATTTTCATGAGCCACAATGCTAATCTTACTGGCGTTATTTAGTTCTGATGATATCACATTTGTCATAAAATCACAAGATATAAATTTGTTAGGGGATGAAAATAAAGAATTGGATCTTGACATATTGTACAGTATGGTTGCTATTTCCTGTCTGTAAAACAGCCCTCACAGCATTGCACAGAACATTTGAAATAGATGGGATTGCAATTAATCCTAAATAATTTCAGAATAGCGATTACATTGTGTGCAACACATCGTCTTGCTCTCAGTCTCTGGTGTAAAGCAGACTGAAGCAGGGTTTTCCTCTAGGATTTTTGCCTGTGCTTAGCTCCATCTCGTTGTTTTTTATCCTGAAAAATTCCCCAGTATTTGCGGATGTCAAGCATACCCATAACATGATGCAGCCACCACCAAGCTTGAAAATAAGAGGCAGTTACTCACTCAGTGATGTGTTGGATTTGCCCCAAACATGAGGCTTCAGGCCAAAAAGTGTGTTCTTGCACTGGCTCAATGCACTCTCACTAGACTCTACCCACACACACTACAGACAGTCCAACTCACACACACACACACACTGCTGCTACCCTGTTAATTATCTATCCTAATTGCCTAGTCACTTTTACCCTGTACATACTGTATTACCTACTTCTCACAGGCAGTGTCAAATAAAAGTTGTGATTCTTCCAGCTGGAAATGTAGTGAGTAATATTTTTGGGGGGCACATTTCAATGCTGTTTTGCAGACAGAAAATGTCACCCTTTTCCATGTATGTTTTTCAGATGTCTGTGTCGAAGTTACTATGGGATGGGGCGGGTAGGAGCGTTGGCCCGGTAACCGAAAGGGTGCTGGAGCGAATCCCCGAGCTGACAAGGTAAAAAATCTGTCTTTCTGCCCCTGAGCAAGGCAGTTAACCCGCTGTTCCCCGGGCGCCGAAGACGTGGATGTCGATTAAGGCAGCCCCCAGAGGGGTTGGGTTAAATGTGGAAGACACATTTCAGTTGAATGCATTCAGTTGTACAGTTGACTAGGTATCCCCCTTCCTTTTCTATTTTCCCGGGTATTTACATTACAACTCTTTCACAACATGCTTTTATGAGTTAAACCATTAAACCATTTTGGCATAGATATGACATCCATCCAGTATTTCACAAAATAAACATTTAAAAATTGATCTTTTTGTTGAGGAAGCTTGAGCATCTTACTTTGTTAAAGGTTGGGCCCATTTAGCTTATCGCTAAGAAGCTTATGGTATAAGGTATATATGATATGGTATAAGGTATGATATGGTATAAGGTATATGTTATAAGCTATATATGATATGTTATAAGCTATATATGATATGTCACCTGGTGATGAAGAGCTTTCCTTTTTCTTCTCACATTTGCTGTGGTTAAATGTGTCTAAAAACGTTTGCTTTGCCGACCTATCACGAGTGCTGTGGCGCAGTGGTCTAAGGCACTGCATCGCAGTGCTAGCTGTGCCACTAGAGATCCTGGTTCGAATCCAGGCTCTGTCGCAGCCGGCCGCGACCGGGAGACTCATGGGCAGCGCACAATTGGCCTAGCGTTGTCCAGGGTAGGGGAGGGAATGGCTGGCAGGGATGTAGCTCAGTTGATAGAGCATGGTGTTTGCAACGCCAGGGTTGTGGGTTCAATTCCCATGGGGGACCAGTATGAAAAAAAAAAATATATATATATATATATATATATATGTATTCACTAACTGTAAGTCGCTCTGGATAAGAGCGTCTGCTAAATGACTAAAATGTAAATGTAAAATGATCAATAATGGAAGTGTGAAATCTCAAGTGTGCTACCTATGAAGGAGTTTGATTAAGTGCACTGGACTATGGCCTGTGACATGAACGGGCGAAAGCGATGAGGGAAGAGCGCCTATGGCTGTTGTGGTGACCGTATTACTGCCACACCAGCAGTCACGAGTCATGACCACAGTCAAATTCCATGTGACCGCTGAGTCACCGTAATCTCCTATGCGCTCTGTATATGAGTGGCGCTGATGCAGTACCCAACTCGCTAACAACCATCAGGTTACTAAATGGCCTGGTACTCTGCACTCTATTGTCCCTTTAATCACTCTGACATCAATGCAAATGCATTTGAAAATCACATCGAACACTTCTCATCAAAACAGTGTCATGCTTTTAAAACTCACCCGTTAGGCTACATCAACCTCACTGTGATTACATTTACATTTACATTTTCGTCATTTAGCAGACGCTCTTATCCAGAGCGACTTACAAATTGGTGCATTCACCTTATGATAGCCAGTGGGACAACCACTTTACAATATATATATATATATATATATATATATATATATATATATATATATATATATATATATATTATTATTTTTTTCTTTGGGGTGGGGTAAGGGGGGGTAGAAGGATTACTTTATCCTATCCCAGGTATTCCTTAAAGAGGTGGGGTTTCAAGTATAATAATAATAATATGCCATTTAGCAGACGCTTTTATCCAAATCGACTTACAGTCATGCGTGCATACATTTTTGTGTATGGGTGTTCCCGGGGATCGAACCCACTACCTTGGCGTTACAAGTGCCGTGTTGAGCTACAGAGGACCACCAAGTGTCTCCGGAAGGTGGTGAGTGACTCCGCTGTCCTGGCGTCGTGAGGGAGCTTGTTCCAACATTGGGGTGCCAGAACAGCGAACAGTTTTGACTGGGCTGAGCAGGAACTGTGCTTCCGCAGAGGTAGGGGGGCCAGCAGGCCAGAGGTGGATGAACGCAATGCCCTCGTTTGGGTGTAGGGACTGATCAGAGCCTGAAGGTACGGAGGTAACGTTCCCCTCACAGCTCCGTAGGCAAGCACCATGGTCTTGTAGCAGATGCAAGCTTCAACTGGAAGCCAGTGGAGTGTGCGGAGGAGCGGGGTGACGTGAGAGAACTTGGGAAGGTTGAACACCAGACGGGCTGCGGCGTTCTGGATGAGTTGTAGGGGTTTAATGGCACAGGCAGGGAGCCCAGCCAACGCCGAGTTGCAGTAATCCAGATGGGAGATGACAAGTGCCTGGATTAGGACCTGTGCCGCTTCCTGTGTAAGGCAGGGACGTGCTCTGCGAATGTTGTAGAGCATGAACCTACAGGATCGGGTCACCGCCTTGATGTTAGCGGAGAACGACAGGGTGTTGTCCAGTGTCACGCCAAGGCTCTTTGCACTCTGGGAGGAGGAAACAACGTAGTTGTCAACCGTGATGGCGAGATCATGGAACGGGCAGTCCTTCCCTGGGAGGAAGAGCAGCTCCGTCTTGCCGAGGTTCAGCTTGAGGTGGTGATCCGTCATCCACACTGATATATCCACCTAGTGTTGACACGGAGCCCCGCCGATCCTACACGACTGGTCTGCCGACGAAATCGTCTGATGTGGTTACGACGTTAACCACGAAGATTCCATCCATCTGCTAGCCCTGGCCCGCTAGCACACGCTAGCCGTGGCCTCTTACTCACTAGTACTTCACCACCGGACCTTATGATAACTCAGCTATACAGCTGATATCTGCTGGACTGTTCCTTTTTACGGTACTACATCCTGTTTATGTTTAGCCTCAGCCCAAACATGGTTAGTTTATTGTTGTTTCGGTTATTTCTAATTGTACTATATCACTGTAGACCCCCCAGCCTAGCTAAACCTGCCTTAGATAGCTCCTTTGCCCCTCCCCCAATACACGCGGAGACCGACTCAATTGATGCCTCCAGCGATGCTATCTCTTTCATTGTTACCCAACGCTTAGGTTTACCTCCACTTTACTCATATCCTTCCATATCCTTGTCTGTACATAATGCCCTGAATCTTTTCTATAACACCCGGAAATCTGCCCCCTTTATTCTATGTACCCAACGCACTAGAAGACCAGTTCTTAAAGCCTTTAGCCGTATCCTTATTCTAGTCCTCCTCTGTTCCTCTGGTGATGTAGAGGCTAACCCAGGCCCTGCAGCCCTCAGTATCACTCCTACTCCCCAGGCGCTATCATTTGATGACTTCTGTAATCGCAAAAGTCTTGGTTTCTTGCACATAAATATCAGAAGTCTACTTCCTAAGTTTGAGTTATTCACTGCGTTAGCACACTCTGCCAACCCTGATGTTCTAGCAGTGTCTGAATCCTGGCTCAGGAAGGCCACCAAAAATTCTGAAATTTCCATCCCCAACTATAACATTTTCCGTCTAGATAGAACTGCCAAAGGGGGTGGAGTTGCAATCTACTGTAGAGATAGCCTGCAGAGCTCTATCATACTATCCAGGTCTGTGCCCAAACAGTTTGAGCTTCTACTTCTAAAAATCCACCTTTCCAGAAATAAGTCTCTCACTGTTGCCGCTTGCTACAGACCCCCCTCAGCCCCCAGCTGTGCCCTGGACACCATATGTGAATTGATTGCCCCCCATTTATCCTCAGAGTTTGTACTGCTTGGTGACCTAAATTGGGATATGCTTAATACCCCAGCCATCCTACAATCCAAGCTAGATGCCCTCAACCTCACGCAAATTATCAACGAACCTACCAGGTACAACCCTAAATCCGTAAACATGGGTACCCTCATAGATATCATCCTGACTAACATACCCTCTAAATACACCTCAGCTGTCTTCAACCAGGATCTCAGCGATCACTGCCTTATTGCCTGCGTCCGTAACGGGTCCGCGGTCAAACGACCACCCCTCATCACTGTCAAACGCTCCCTAAAACACTTTAGCGAGGAGGCCTTCCTAATTGACCTGGCCCAGGTATCCTGGATGGATATAGATCTCATTCCGTCAGTAGAGGATGCCTGGTTGTTCCTTAAAAGTAATTTCCTCTCAATCTTAAATAAACATGCCCCATTCAAAAAATACAGAACTAAGAACCGATATAGCCCCTGGTTCTCCTCAGACTTGACTGCCCTTGACCAGCACAAAAACATCCTGTGGCGTACAGCATTAGCATCAAATAGCCCCCGCGATATGCAACTTTTCAGGGAAGTTAGGAACCAATATACACAAGCAGTCAGGAAAGCAAAGGCTAACTTTTTCAAACAGAAATTTGCATCCTGTAGCACTAACTCCAAAAAGTTTTGGGACACTGTAAAGTCCATGGAGAATAAGAGCACTTCCTCCCAGCTGCCCACTGCACTGAGGCTAGGAAACACTATCACCACCGATAAATCTACAATAATCGAGAATTTCAACAAGCATTTTGCTACAGCTGGCCATGCTTTCCATCTGGCTACCACTAACCCGGCCACCAACTCTGCACCCTCTGCTGCAACTTGCCCATGCCCCCCCCGCTTCTCCTTCACACAAATTCAGACAGCTGATGTTTTGAAAGCGCTGCAAAATCTGGACCCCTACAAATCAGCTGGGCTAGACAATCTGGACCCTTTCTTTCTAAAACTAGCCGCCGAAATTGTCACTACCCCTATTACTAGTCTGTTCAACCTCTCTTTCATAACGTCTGAGATCCCCAGAGATTGGAAAGCTGCCGCGGTCATCCCCCTCTTCAAAGGGGGTGACACTCTAGATCCAAACTGCTACAGACCTATATCCATCCTGCCCTGCCTTTCGAAAGTATTCGAAAGCCAAGTTAACAAACAGATCATCGACCATTTCGAATACCACCGTACCTTCTCCGCTATGCAATCCGGTTTCCGAGCTGGTCACGGGTGCACTTCAGCCACGCTCAAGGTCCTAAACGATATTATAACCGCGATTGATAATAGACAGTACTGTGCAGCCGTCTTCATCGACCTGGCCAAGGCTTTCGACTCTGTCAACCACCGCATTCTTATTGGCAGACTAAATAGCCTTTGTTTCTCAAATGACTGCCTCGCCTGGTTCACCAACTACTTCTCAGATAGAGTTCAGTGTGTCAAATCGGAGGGCCTGTTGTCTGGACCTATGGCAGTCTCTATGGGGGTGCCACAGGGTTCAATTCTTGGGCCGACACTTTTCTCCGTGTATATCAATGATGTCGCTCTTGCTGCTGGTGACTCTCAGATCCACCTCTACGCAGACGACACCATTTTGTATACATCTGGCCCTTCATTGGACACTGTGTTAACAAACCTCCAAACGAGCTTCAATGCCATACAACAATCCTTCAGTAGCCTCCAACTGCTCTTAAACACTAGTAAAACTAAATGCATGCTTTTCAATCGAACGCTGCTGGCACCCGCCCACCCGACTAGAATCACCACTCTCGACGGGTCTGACCTAGAGTATGTGGACAACTACAAATACCTAGGTGTCTGGTTAGACTGTAAACTCAACTTCCAGACTCACATAAAGAATCTCCAATCCAAAGTTAAATCTAGAATCGGCTTCCTATTTCGCAATAAAGCCTCCTTCACTCATGCTGCCAAACATGCCCTCGTAAAACTGACTATCCTACCGATCCTTGACTTTGGCGATGTAATTTACAAAATAGCCTCCAACACTCTACTCAGCAAATTGGATGTAGTCTATCACAGTGCCATCCGTTTTGTCTCCAAAGCCCCATACACTACCCACCACTGTGACCTGTACGCTCTTGTTGGCTGGTCCTCACTACATGTTCGTCGTCAAACCCACTGGCTCCAGGCCATCTATAAATCACTGCTAGGCAAATCCCCGCCTTATCTTAGCTCATTGGTCACCATAGCAGCACCCACCCGTAGTCTGCGCTCCAGCAGGTATATCTCACTGGTCATTCCCAAAGCCAACACCTCCTTTGGCCGCCATTCCTTCCAGTTCTCTGCTGCCAATGACTGGAACGAATTGCAAAAATCTCTGAAGCTGGAGACTCTTATCTCCCTCAATAACTTTAAGCATCAGTTGTCAGAGCACCTTACCGATCACTGCACCTGTACACAGCCCATCTGAAATTAGCCCACCCAACTACCTCATCCCTATATTGTTATTTATTTTGCTCTTTTGCACCCCAGTATCTCTATTTGCACATAATCTCTTGCACATCTAGCATTCCAGTGTTAATACTATTGTAATTATTCTGCACTATAGCCTATTTATTGCCTTACCTCCATAACTTGCTACATTTGCACACACTGTATATATATTTTCTGTTGTATTTCTGACTTTATGTTTTTTACCCCATATGTAACTCTGTGTTGTTTTTATTGCACTACTTTGCTTTATCTTGGCCAGGTCGCAGTTGTAAATGAGAACCTGTTCTCAACTGGCTTACCTGGTTAAATAAAGGTGAAATAAAAATAAAAAAATGTCTGCCAGACATGCAGAGATGCGATTTGCCACCTGGTTATCAGAAGGGGGAAAGGAGAAGATTAATTGTGTGTCGTCTGCGTAGCAATGATAGGAGAGGCCATGTGAGGATATGACAGAGCCAAGTGACTTGGTGTATAGCGAGAATAGGAGAGGGCCTAGAACTGAGCCCTGGGGGACACCAGTGGTGAGAGCACGTGGTGCGGAGACAGATTCTCGCCACGCCACCTGGTAGGAGCGACCTGTCAGGTAGGACGCAATCCAAGAGTGAGCCGCGCCGGAGATGCCCAACTCAGAGAGGGTGGAGAGGGGGATCTGATGGTTCACAGTATCAAAGGCAGCAGATAGGTCTAGAAGGACGAGAGCAGAGGAGAGAGAGTTAGCTTTAGCAATGCGAAGAGCCTCCGTGACACAGAGAAGAGCAGTCTCAGTTGAATGACCAGTCTTGAAACCTGACTGGTTTGGATCAAGAAGGTCATTCTGAGAGAGATAGCAAGAGAGTTGGCTGAAGACGGCACGCTCAAGAGTTTTGGAGAGAAAAGAAAGAAGGGATACTGGTCTGTAGTTGTTGCATCGGAGGGATCGAGTGTAGGTTTTTTGAGAAGGGGTGCAACTCTCGCTCTCTTGAAGACGGAAGGGACATAGCCAGCGGTCAAGGATGAGTTGATGAGCAAGGTGAGGTAAGGGAGAAGGTCTCTGGAAATGGTCTGGAGAAGAGAGGAGAGGATATAAGGTGAATGCACCAATTTGTAAGTCGCTCTGGATAAGAGCGTCTGCTAAATGACGTAAATGTAATGTAAATGTAATAGGGTCAAGCGGGCAGGTTGTTGGGCGGCCGGCCGTCACAAGTCGCAAGATTTCATCTAGAGAGAGAGGGGAGAAATAAGTAAAAGCATAGGGTAGGGCAGTGTGAGCAGGACCAGCGGTGTCATTTGACTTAACAAATGAGGATCGGATGTCGTCAACCTTCTTTTCAAAATGGTTGACGAAGTCATCCACAGAGAGGGAGGAGGGGGGGAGGAGGGGGGGGGCAGAAACAGAGGAAGAAAATGTAGAGAGGAGGGAGTGAAAAGATGCCAGGTCCGCAGGGAGTCTAGTTTTCCTCCATTTCCGCTCGGCTGCCCGGAGCCCTGTTCTGTGAGCTCGCAATGAGTCATCAAGCAACAGAGCAGAAGGGGAGGACCGAGCCGGCCGGGAGGATAGGGGACATAGAGAGTCAAAGGATGCAGAAAGGGAGGAGAGGAGGATTGAGGAGGCAGAATCAGGAGATTGGAGGGAGAAGGATTGAGCAGAGGGAAGAGATGATAGGATGGAAGAGGAGAGAGTAGCGGGAGAGAGAGAGCGAAGGTTGCGATGGCGCATTACCATCTGAGTAGGGGCAGAGTGAGTAGTGTTGGAGGAGAGCGAGAGAGAAAAGGATACAAAGTAGTGGTCGGAGACTTGGAGGGGAGTTGCAGTGAGATTAGTAGAAGAACAGCATCTAGTAAAGATGAGGTCAAGCGTATTGCCTGCCTTGTGAGTAGGGGGAGACGGTGAGAGGGTGAGGTCAAAAGAGGAGAGGAGTGGAAAGAAGGAGGCAGAGAGAAATGAGTCAAATGTAGACGTAGGGAGGTTAAAGTCACCCAGAACTGTGAGGGGTGAGCCATCCTCAGGAAAGGAACTTATCAAGGCATCAAGCTCATTGATGAACTCTCCAAGGGAACCTGGAGGGCGATAAATGATAAGGATGTTAAGCTTGAATGGGCTAGTGACTGTGACAGCATGGAATTCAAATGAGGAGATAGACAGATGGGTCAGGGGAGAAAGAGAGAATGTCCACTTGGGAGAGATGAGGATTCCTGTGCCACCACCCCGCTGACCAGATGCTCTCGGGGTATGCGAGAACACATGGTCAGACGAGGAGAGAGCAGTAGGAGTAGCAGTGTTTTCTGTGGTAATCCATGTTTCCGTCAGCACCAAGAAGTCGAGGGACTGGAGGGTAGCATAGGCTGAGATGAACTCTGCCTTGTTGGCCGCAGAACGGCAGTTCCAGAGGCTGCCGGAGACCTGGAACTCCACGTGGGTCGTGCGTGCAGGGACCATCAGGTTAGATTGGTTCAACAACTGGTTTAAACTGAGTGGAAAACATGGTTGTTGTGGATCTTGTTTCAAAGCCAAACACAACGAAATGAACAGAACTTTCTAAGGTGATGATTCATTCAAATTATTTAAGACGTTGCATGTAGAACAACCATACGCCTATTTGAGCTTATGCATATGCATAGGCCTATATATTATATGAGCCCAAGCCCCCCCTAGTTTTATGATTAATAGGCTGACATTACCTTTAGCTACAGAATATGATGGTTGCCACTAAAAAGAGGATGATTCCAGCTTTCTACTGCTAATATATTTATTTCTCAGCTGATTATATTGAGCACATTGCTCCGCTGTAAAACCGGAGTAGCCTACCCCGCATGATTGAAAAGGGAACCACTATTCTGTTCTTCTGAAATACATTTTCTTCATATCATAATGTTTCTTTAGACCTGCCTAAAATAAATAATGGATTTATTGTGATGGTGTACAGTATATTAAATGGCTTTTGACTGTTTTTTATATGTAGATGTTCCAAAGGTGCGAATCAGAAGCTTGTATGTGTGGAGCCTGGAGATGCTAAAAGTTTTTGTTAATTAAAGGTCAATTACCGTGAGACCAGCAGTAATTTGCATGACAGTTACCATCTGACAGTTACCATCTGACAGTTACCATCTGACAGTTACCATCTGACAAAATGTAATGATCGCCACAATCCTAGGAGCGCCCAAATCTAACAGTATGCCGCTCGGTCATGTTGTCAACAAGGCATCATGATGCATCTTTCAGAAACATTCATCTCTTTTACATAAAATATATTTTAGAATTCTCAAACTACATTTTCGTCATTTAGCAGACGCTCTTATCCAGAGCGACTTACAGTTAGTGAGTGCATATGTTTTTCATACTGGCCCCGCGTGGGAAACGAACCCACAACCCTGGCGTTGCAAGCGCCATGCTCTACCAACTGAGCTACAGGGGACTGTAGTTTTCATTGGGAAGGCAGATAGTCTTTTATCAAAAGCAATCACTTCTGCATGTGGAAACATAATCCTACTCATTACTCCATCTGCTTAACCTACATCACTTTTGTTTTGAGCAGACTTAGCCGTCGGCCAAAACGGGGCACCAGGCTCACACCGGGAGGCAGCTGGTCCCAAAACTAATGCAATCAATGCTAACCCGGTTTACCCGGATCTCCTTCCTGAAATTGCACTGGGGCACAAAAGAAACGGAGGTTTACCATATCTGACATAGACACCCACAATGTCTTCTGTAATTAATTTTAAATAAAGAAAAAATAACACAACTTGAGGGAGACATTGTGAAACGAGCTTTGATCACTTAATTTGTAGGTTCAATTTGATGATTTACTCACCATCACTACCCCATGTAGTACTACACACAAATACACAGAAAATGTGAAGTTCAATAAAAAGCTTGCCACCAGGATGTGTGTAGAGTATTCATTGCAGCAAATGGCCTTTGTTTTCTCAGCACCGTTTTTTTTTCTCCCTTGTTCAGCAATTGAGTAATGTGCCCATAACCCAATTTCCACCAGGTAATGGAGTGAAGAAGGCTCTCCCATCGTTCAAATGACCTGCAGGGATTGGTTTACTTCTAACCCCCACGCAAAGGGCATAAAAATCACCCCCTAAACTGAAACCCCACTGGTTTAGATGCATTGAAAGAATCACATGGCATAACAGGCCCATATATCAATCTACTGGACCTTATCTTTCCATTTAGAGGTTGGAGGAATGAAGGTAATGAAAAAGCAGTACGATTGTTTAACTTTGCAGAGGGATTTTCCTTTTACGATAAAGATTCATCTTAATTTGTAGAATCACCACTGTTAGTCAAGACTGTCGGGATAGAATTGTAAGTCTACCACCTTCTCTAATTCTATCCACTGGGACATATTTTTGTGTTATTACAATGTCAATACAATGTTATAACGGTGTGATTGTATTATTACATGTGTAATTTCTTCATGTGGAATCAGGGAGTGATGGAACATTTTGTCAGAATCTTGGAAAATTCGCTACAGCAAATGACCTTCATTGGAATGCCAAAACCATGAGGAGTTTAGTAGAGTTTCGTCCCTCTTCTCGCCCCCCTTTTCCCAGAAGGAAACACCAACATAAACAGAGGAGGAGGTCAAGGGGCAGTAGGGAGGGGAGCTGGAAGGCACACAGTGTGTGCTGCTCCATGGGGGCAGGCCCCAGGAGGGGATGGCTGGCGGGGCAGACAGCTCGCCTCTGTCTCCCATCGCAGAAGCCCGTCCCTGGGCTTAGTGGGGACCAAGGGCTGGGCCTGCTTATACAAACACAAACATCACACACGCAAACACACATACGGTCGCATGCACACACACACATTTTGAATACTTCATTTGGACACACACATACGGTACATGCACACACACACACACACAGCTCATACCCCAATCTCCCTCCCCAGGGACAAAAATGGAGGTCAGGGGAAATATTCCATCCATTTTCAGACGCCCCCAAAGAGACAAGCTTCTCATATAGTGTAGACCACTTCCTCTCATATCCTGCCTTTGGTATTGGACCGAAGTAGTTATAGACACAAAATATGGTATTAGATTACACAAACCTGGGTTGGCAGAAGTCACGTTTGAATTTCAATGCAATCCATCTGTCAGCTTTGACTGACATCTGGCATACTGTAAAGTTAACATGACCTCCTCTCACATGAGGCATTAGCTAAACGTCTAACAGAGTAACGACTACGAAACCTGGCCCAGTCGAGACAGGCCTTATCACCACCAGATCCATGCACTACTGTAGCTAGCTAGCCAGTAACTGCCCACTGGGCAAAAACTGGTTGAATCAACGTTGTTTCCACGTCATTTCAACATAAAAAAAAAATCTATGATGTTGAATCAATGTGGAAAACAACATAAGGACATTTTGTATCTTTTTTTTGTTCTACCCATCTTTGAACCTAAATCCAATGACGGGGTGTAATTTAATTCATGTTAGTTAATGTTGAACTGACGTCTGTGCCCAGTGGGTGCCAGTTAGCAAATTGCTAGCTAGCTAGTAGCTAGCATTCAAACAAACACCTTCAAAGCTATAAGGGGTGATGCTATATGTAAATGGCAGCATTACATCGGAGACGCACTAGACCAGTTGTGTGGCTATTGTGATTTATTGTGCGCTGCGCAACAGAAGCAGGATGCGGGTCAGTGGTCAACAAAAACAGCTTTCTTTCTGTATACAGAGCAAATTTCCACAGGCTAAAAGCCCAAACACTAGATAAGAGCGGCACATCCTTCCCAGGGCCAAAAAGCTGAAATGTGTACAAGGAGTTAAATAAAGCCCCATTGTGTAACTCACAGCCAGGCAGCCACTTTCTCTGTTTGTCTAAGGGAGTGAAGGTTATTTATAATAAGGGTTACATGGAGAAAATCGGACATCCTCTGAAATGAAAATGGATGGCCCTCCTTTCAGCAAAATATATTTGACCTAAACCCTGAACACCTGAAAAAAAAACAAGTGACCCTCACTTATACCCAAAATAATAATTAAAACATAATGGATAGCAGAGAACATGCCTACTACCATTTCCCTTACATCTTGGACAGACCAGAGCCTTAGATATGCCATTTTGGAAACTGTTCTTTGTCCTGCATGCATTATATGGCAGAGCAAAAATGTTAATAGCGCACAGGGCTGCAGGCCAGAAGGTTGTGGGTTCACAGACCACCATGGACAAGAGTAGGAGTGGAAAGATCTCCTTTATAGTAAAAGCATTGCATGAATCTATCATCGTCTTTGCAGGTCAGAGAAAGAATGGCCTTTTATAAACATTTCATCAAATTCTACGTCATTTTACATATTAACAGAATCTTTAATACCACACAAATTACCGAAATTACAGGCCAAGAATGGACAGAGAGAGAGGCCTATGTGCTCATCTTATCATGTTTCTCCAATGTCAAATCAGTGTGTCTTGTTTGCAACGGAACTGTCCCTGTTTGCAAATAATTAAATCTGAGATGTCATTAGGAATCTGAGTATGGCACTTTCAAAAGTTAGGCCTACCTTTCCACCCCAGACAGAGTAGGCCTACCGACGCAGACATTTTTTAGCTTTAACTGCTGGCTATTCTTCTTCCGTGCCATAACCCAATGAGAGAAGGTGTTTCCCTAACAGCTGTCTGGGTTTAAACATTTTCTATTGTACAGAAAGTGAATAGCCTAATCAATTGATAGTGACAGAATTAGATTACATCCCAAGCAAAGTACATTTTTGTCTCCTCGGCTATAGAAGGTTGTAGCTCAGCCTCTGAATGTCAAAAAAACTCAACAATTGATATCCCCATATGCAACGGAGTAACGTCTTTCACTGGCATTTTAAAGCTTGTTTCTAGCATCGCAGACCAAAGCGCTGTTATGGATCGGATCTGTTTTATGTTCTTCAAAATCTTAAGCCAACAACGGGTAGTCCTGTGCTTTTCACTATTTCATTTTAATAAAAGGTGGCATACCCTCTCATACCTCTTCAATCCAAGTCCTGGTTTTAACTTAACAGCCCATCACTGACACAGAGGTAGGCTATTTAAAGAGTGCATGGTGGGTGGAGGAATTGGCAGATACATCTATGGATATAGCAGCCTATAGCCTAATTTTGTCTGTCAAACAGGTAGGCCTGCCTCTTATTTCTTAAATAGGAATAACACAAAGCCCTTTTGTTGTTAGTAAAGTTTCCGATTGATTGTGCAACTTTGCCCTGTCCTTCTCCAAGCATGCTCTTCGTATAGCCTAGGTCTATAGCCTATAGTATAGACTATGGATCATTTTGTTGAGACCACACTAGGCACACTTGATATTGCGCCCAGTAGAGAATCGGGGATGAGGGGCATCATCGGGCACACATCGAGATATAACAAGCAATTCATTCTCAAGCTCTGAGCAATATGACATTTAATCGATTACAAATTACATGACACTCCCCTGGACTAAATAAAGAAAATACTAAACCCCTCCCCTTGACTGAAATTGAAAACGCATTACCCTCCCCCATTTTCATCCTGGTAACAATTGTGTACATTTCGACCGCTCCCTTAGGCAGCACAATAAAAAACGTTTTGATCAGCAAGAGCAGAGCAGGCCGGGGCTCAGGATTGGAATATCAAATCAAATCAAATGTTATTTGTCACATGCGCCGAATACAACAGGTGTAGACCTTACAGTGAAATGCTTACATACTAGCCCTTAACCAACAATGCCGTTTTAAGAAAAATAAGTGTTAAAAAAGTATATACTAAATAAACTGAAGTAAAAAAAATATATATATACACTACCAGTCAAAAGTGTGGACACACCTACTCATTCAAAAACAATCTAGCGCTATGATGAAACTGGCTCTCATGAGGACCGCCACAGGAATGGAAGACCCAGAGTTACCTCTGCTGCAGAGGATAAGTTCATTAGAGTTACCAGCCTCAGAAATTAAAGCCCAAATAAATGTTTCACAGAGTTCAAGTAACAGACACATCTCAACATCAACTGTTCAGAGGAGACTGTGTGAATCAGGCCTTCACGGTTGGATTGCTGCAAAGAAACCACTACTAAAGGACACCAATAAGAAGAAGCCAAAAAACACGAGCAATGGACATTAGACCAGTGGAAATGTGTCCTTTGGTCTGGATTTTTGGTTCCAACCGCCGTGTCTTTGTGAGACGCTGTGTGGGTGAACGGATTATCTCCGCATGTGTATTTCCCACCATAAAGCATGGAGGAGGAGGTGTTAGGATGTGGGGGTGCTTTGCTGGTGCCACTGTCTGTGATTTATTTAGAATTCAAGGCACACTTAACCAGCATGGCTACCACAGCATTCTGCAGAGATATGCCATCCCATCTGGTTTGGGGCTTAGTGAGACTATAATTTGTTTTTCAACAGGACAATGACCCAACACACATCCAGGCTGTGTAAGGGCTATTTTACCAAGAAGGAGAGTGATGGAGTGCTGCACCAGATGACCTGGCCTCCACAATCTCCCGACCTCAACCAAATTGAGATGGTTTGGGATGAGTCGGACGGCGGAGTGAAGGAAAAGCAGCCAACAAGTGCTCAGCACATGTAGGAACTCCTTCAAGACTGTTGGAAAAGCATTCCAGGTGAACCTGATTGAGAAAATGCCAAGAGTGTGCAAAGCTGTCATCAAGGCAAAGGGTGGCTATTTGAAGAATCTCAAAGATAAAACATATTTTGATTTGTTTAACAGTTTTTGGTTACTACATGATTCCATATGTGTTACAGTGGGGGAAAAAAGTATTTAGTCAGCCACCAATTGTGCATGTTCTCCCACTTAAAAAGATGAGAGAGGCCTGTAATTTTCATCATAGGTACACGTCAACTATGACAGACAAAATGAGAAAAAAAATCCAGAAAATCACATTGTAGGATTTTTTATGAATTTATTTGCAAATAATGGTGGAAAATAAGTATTTGGTCAATAACAAAAATTTCTCAATACTTTGTTATATACCTTTTGTTGGCAATGACACAGGTCAAACGTTTTCTGTTAGTCTTCACAAGGTTTTCACACACTGTTGCTGGTATTTTGGCCCATTCCTCCATGCAGATCTCCTCTAGAGCAGTGATGTTTTGGGGCTGTCGCTGGGCAACACAGACTTTCAACTCCCTCCAAAGATTTTCTATGGGGTTGAGATCTGGAGACTGGCTAGGCCACTCCAGGACCTTGAAATGCTTCTTACGAAGCCACTCCTTCGTTGCCCGGGCGGTGTGTTTGGGATCATTGTCATGCTGAAAGACCCAGCCACGTTTCATCTTCAATGCCCTTGCTGATGGAAGGAGGTTTTCACTCAAAATCTCACGATACATGGCCCCATTCATGCTTTCCTTTACACGGATCAGTCGTCCTGGTCCCTTTGCAGAAAAACAGCCCCAAAGCATGATGTTTCCACCCCCATGCTTCACAGTAGGTATGGTGTTCTTTGGATGCAACTCAGCATTCTTTGTCCTCCAAACACGACGAGTTGAGTTTTTACCAAAAAGTTCTATTTTGGTTTCATCTGACCATATGACATTCTCCCAATCCTCTTCTGGATCATCCAAATGCACTCTAGCAAACTTCAGACGGGCCTGGACATGTACTGGCTTAAGCAGGGGGACACGTCTGGCACTGCAGGATTTGAGTCCCTGGCGGCGTAGTGTGTTACTGATGGTAGGCTTTGTTACTTTGGTCCCAGCTCTCTGCAGGTCATTCACTAGGTCCCCCCGTGTGGTTCTGGGATTTTTGCTCACCGTTCTTGTGATCATTTTGACCCCACGGGGTGAGATCTTGCGTGGAGCCCCAGATCTAGGGAGATTATCAGTGGTCTTGTATGTCTTCCATTTCCTAATAATTGCTCCCACAGTTGATTTCTTCAAACCAAGCTGCTTACCTATTGCAGATTCAGTCTTCCCAGCCTGGTGCAGGTCTACAATTTTGTTTCTGGTGTCCTTTGACAGCTCTTTGGTCTTGGCCATAGTGGAGTTTGGAGTGTGACTGTTTGAGGTTGTGGACAGGTGTCTTTTATACTGATAACAAGTTCAAACAGGTGCCATTAATACAGGTAACGAGTGGAGGACAGAGGAGCCTCTTAAAGAAGAAGTTACAGGTCTGTGAGAGCCAGAAATCTTGCTTGTTTGTAGGTGACCAAATACTTATTTTCCACCATAATTTGCAAATAAATTCATAAAAAATCCTACAATGTGATTTTCTGGGAAAAAAATGCTCAATTTGTCTGTCATAGTTGACGTGTACCTATGATGAAAATTACAGGCCTCTCTCATCTTTTTAAGTGGGAGAACTTGCACAATTGGTGGCTGACTAAATACTTTTTTCCCCCACTGTATTTCATAGTTTTGATGTCTTCACTATTATTCTACAATGTAGAAAATAGTAAAGAATTAAGAAAAACCCTGGAATGAGTAGGTGTGTCCAAACTTTTGACTGGTACTGTGTATACAAATAAAAATACAAAAAAATTTACAAAAAATTTAATAGCAACAATAAAATAACAGTAACAAGGCTATATTGCTATAATGCAGTCTGTAATGCAGCTTAGTTTCATATTAAACAAAAATATAAACGCAACATGCAACAATTTCAAAGATTTTACAGTTCATAGAAAGAAATCAGTCAATTGAAATAAATTCATTGGGCCCTAATCTATGGATTTCACATGACTGGGCAGGGGTGCAGCCATGGGTGGACCTGGAAGGGCATAGGCCCACCCACTTGGGAGCCAGGCCCAGCCAATCAGAATGAGTTTTTCCCCAAAAAAGGGCTTTATTACTGACAGAAATACTCCTCATGGGCTGTATACTCAGTGTATAGCCTAATAAGCAACTAATTCTAAAACACTGAGAAATATAGAAATGTAATCAATCACAAATTTCATGACCCTCCCCTGGAATAGATTTAAAAAATACTAAATCCTCCTCTTGACTGAAATTGAAAACGCTTGACCCTCCCCCATTTTCCTCCAGGTAACCATTCTGTAAATTTAGAATCCGTCCCTAAGCAGTGAGAGAAAATACTTCACTCCAATAAAGAAAGAGGGACCAAATCCCTCTGGAGTTCTTATTGCTCTCTCAGACGTGCATGGGGTCAGGTGTCTAGCGAGGTTGATGCCATGGATGCTCTGAGGACTTGGATGTCTAAGTGCATACCCAACTGCAGTGCCAAGCTGTCTATCTGGACTGTGTTCAGTCTTAGGGTGAATGCCACTTCATCAACAGTGGCTCTCACTCTGGACCAAGAGTGTGTGTGTGGGAGACATGAACAAATTTAACAAATTAGCAGTTAACTTGTGTCATCAGCTGGCTCTCAAAGTGCTATTCTACTTCTTTCAGTCAAAATGTATGAGGAACAGGAATTCTAATAGCCATAATATTTGTGACACCTTTCTTTGAAATGGCTGTGTGTGCTACTTGGGGCCCCAGACTGCTGCTACTTTGACATAAAGCTGATAGGTCATTCTCTTGAAGCTCAGAACATAACAGCTTCTGTCTTTCATCATTATTATTAAACCCCCGTCCCCTTTTGAAATGTGGAGTTTTTTTTCTGATGCTCAGTCCAGTGAAACCACCCCAATTAGGAGCAAGTCTGGTATTAATAAGAGGCAGAGTTAATTTCCTTTCAATTAAATGTCAACTGGGTTTTGACGTTAGTTCAGACGGGGGGAAATTAAATTGCATTAATGTCAAACAGGTTTTAATAATGTAATCTGACTCCTGGGTTGCATGTTTTCTATGTGGAAATGTATATAATTGTGTGTTCCGTCTAAGAGACATACCTATCCTATTATGCACACCTTGGTCGATTACATGTCAAATAATTTAACATACTTGAGCTGCATTTGGTTTATCTTAACCACAATTTGCACTTTTGGGACTATTCCAATCGTTCCTTTTGGGACTATTGCAATGTCGCACCTCATCTACAGTGCCCTCTGTAATTATTTGGACAGTGAAGCATTTTTTATTATTTTGGCTGTGTACTCCAAAGGTTTGGATTTGAAATCAAACAATGACTAAGAGGTTAAAGTGCAGACTGTCAGTTTTAATTCGAGGGTATTTTCATACATTTTGGGTGAACCCGTTTAGAAATTGTGTCACGCTCTGGTTCCGGGACTTGGTATTTTAGCCAGAGTGTGTTAAGTATTGTTGTGTTTGGGTTGGTTGGGTGGTTATTGGTTGTTTCTGTGTTTGGTTGAGTGACTCCCAATCAGTGGTAACGAGTGTCAGCTGTCGGCTCGTTATCTCTGATTGGGAGCCATATTTAAACTGTCATTGTTCACCTTGGGGTTGTGGGTTTTTGTTCTATGTTCAGTCGGTGTAACTGAGGACGTCACGGATCGTGTTTTGTTTTGTCGTGTGTTTCAACATTAAAATCATCATGTTCACTCCCAACGCTGCGCTTTGGTCGTACTTCATAGGCGCCCGTGACAGAAAAACCCACCACAACGAGACCAAGCAGCAGTTGGATAACGAGTGGGGGAGCCAGAAGAGCGAAGGTTGGGAGAGGACTATGGAGGCCTGGTCCACCGAGAGGAGAGACCCCCAGAAAATTTTTAGGGGGGGGCTCACGACGTCGGGGCAGAAGGTGTACGGCCCGGAGGAGTGCAAGAGGTTGGCAGATATGGCCGCCAGTTTAAGGGGGCCACTGGTTACGAAGGGGATGGAAAGTGTGGAGGCACGGCGAGAGGTACTGGGGGGTGTTTCCAGTCCGGTCCGGCCCGTTCCTGATCCCCGTGTAGGGCCAGGGGTGTGTGTCCCCAGTGCGGTTCTGTCTGTTCCTGTTCCTCGCATTGAACCTACGGTGCGCGTCGCCAGCCCGACTCGGCCCGTTCCTGCTCCCCGCACCAAGTCTGTGGTGCGTTTCGCCAGCCCAGCCCGGCCTGTCCCTGCTCAACGCACCAAGCCTACGGGGTGCGTCGCCAGCCCAGCTCGGCCTGTTCCTGCGCCCCGCACCAAGTCTGTGGTGCGTTTCGCCAGCCCAGCCCGGCCTGTTCCTGCGCCCCGCGCCAGGCCTACGGGGTGCGTCGCCAGCCCAGCCCGGCCTGTCTCTGCTCTACGCACCAAGACTACGGTGTGCGTCGTCGGCCCAACTCGGACTGTTCCTGCCACTCGCACCAGGCTAAGGGGGCGAGTCGTCAACCTGAGGAGGTCCGTTCCGGCTCCACGTACCAAGCCGAGGGTGCGTATCGTCGGCCAGGTCCGGTCCATCCCTGTCTCACGCGCCAAGCTAGGGGTGCGCGTCATCAGTTTGGATCCAGCCAGCTGGGTTGGATTGGACCGGGGCCATTACGGGGGGAGTTATGTAGGGTGGTGGTCAAGCCCGGAGCCGGAGCCGCCTCCGAGGAGCAACACCCACCCAGCCCTCCCCTATTTGGGGTTTTGAGGCGCGGTCGCAGTCCGCGCCTTTAGGGGGGGGTACTGTCACGCTCTGGTTCCGGGACTTGGTATTTTAGCCAGAGTGTGTTAAGTATTGTTGTGTTTGGGTTGGTTGGGTGGTTATTGGTTGTTTCTGTGTTTGGTTGAGTGACTCCCAATCAGTGGTAACGAGTGTCAGCTGTCGGCTCGTTATCTCTGATTGGGAGCCATATTTAAACTGTCATTGTTCACCTTGGGGTTGTGGGTTTTTGTTCTATGTTCAGTCGGTGTAACTGAGGACGTCACGGATCGTGTTTTGTTTTGTCGTGTGTTTCAACATTAAAATCATCATGTTCACTCCCAACGCTGCGCTTTGGTCGTACTTCATAGGCGCCCGTGACAAATTGCAGCACTTTTTGTACATAGTCCCCCCATTTTAGCAGACCAAAAGTATTGGGACAAATTCATTTATACAGTATGTGTATTAAAGTAGTAAAAAGGTAAGTATTTGTTACCATATTCATAGCACGCAATGACTACATCCAGCTTGTAACTCTACACATTTGTTGGATGCACCTTGTTTTGGTTGTGTTTGAGATGATTTTGTGCCCAATAGAAATGAATGCAAAAATCATACCCCCGAGACATGCTAACCTCTCACTATTACAATAACAGGGGAGGTTAGCATTTTTTATGGGGGGTGGGGTGATATTTGTGTGTCTGTAACTTTCTCACTCATAATTATTCACGATTCATTCAGGATTATCCGTAATCATGGTAGCATCCACATTCATGTAGAAGTGTTTAGAAACATATTCTATTCTTATTTACAATAGAAGTGACTCCAAAACGACACAATACATCATTTACCATTCATTTCTATTGGGCACAAAATCAACTGAAACACAACCAAAACAAACAGCAAATGCATCCAACAAATTTGTAGAGTCACAAGCTTGATGTAGTCATTGCGTGCTAGGAATATGGGACCAAATATTTCACTTTTTACTAGTTTAATACACGTATAAGTGAATTTGTCCCTACACTTTTGCTCCCCCAAAATGGGTTGGGGGGGGGACGACACTATGTAGTTAAGCCGATATGGATGAAAATTCCTTCAAATTAAAGCTGACAGTCTGCACTTTAACCTCATAGTCATTGTTTGATTTCAAATCCAAACTTTTTAAATATAGAGCCAAAAGAAGAAAGAAATGCTGCACTGTCCCAATAATTACGGAGGGCACTGTATTTTGAAAGCATTTGCCATATTTTACCGAGGTCTGGTTTAACGTAGCAGTATGGGTTGGCTCTCACTTTGGCCGGTAAGTCTTCCTCCGCTCCTGGCCAACTGGGAATAAGGGATGGACACACAAGTGGTTATGACAGAGGTCAATAGTAATGTAAGTGCCTGGGACTTAAGAAACTGTGTCATGCGGCCACTGTACACATCGTTATTCACACATGGGAGTTCTCCAAATGAGGGTCATTTACAGAGAACATGTTTATGATACGCTTCTGGCCCTCCCTCGTATCTGATCGGAACCAAGGACGATGGTTTTCCGGCCACTTGCAACCCTTCCCTATGAATTTCAATGTGACTGAACTATTTCAACTGTGATGCTTTTAAAAGCAGGCCAAGAAAGTAATTTCCCCCTCTGTCTCTGGTGTCAACACATCTATGCTTTAAAGGATTTCTGTGAAACTAAGTCGGACAATAGGACAAAGGGTTAGACTTTTACATCATGACATTTCTCCATAAGATTGAGCCCAGTGTCCATGCACACATGTCATAATAGCCAAGGCCAATGGTGCATGTATCCTATATTTGAATTACTGAGTATGTTTAAACATAGAGATCAGATTTAATCGATAATCTGTTGTCCACATATTGACTGACCCTCTAATCTCAAACAAGGCAATGTAGCATCTGCGTTTTGTTTTTCATGAGCTCAACCAAACTTTCAAACAGTGGAAAATGGAATTAGAATTATAGACGAATGAAAGAACACTGTCAGCCTGCCCACACAGATTCATCTCTTTGTTGAGTCACAGATGGTGCATTCAGCACAACATTGTCAAACTGTCCCATCTCGTGTAGGATTTTTAGCTCCTTTTGTGATGGAGAATACCTGCATAAATGTTCGATACCAGACTCAGGTGTGATTGTGCCTGCCAGTCCTCTTAGGCAGAATTGGTTGTATTCAAGCACCATTTTAATTCAGTTGGAATGTTGTATCAGTGAATAACAACCGTCTCGGACTCGGAAATCAAAGGAGGGAGGATCAGATAATTGTGTCCTCCTTTCAACTCCTGGGGCCTCATTTATAAACTGTGCGTATGTACACAATATAACCTAAAATGTGCGTAAACCAGTTTTCACACAAAAGTCGGCATTTACACTGAACAAAAAAATACACGCAACATGCAACAATTTCAAGGATTGTACTGAGTTATAGTTCATATAAGGAAATCAGTCAATTGAAATACAGTGCATTCTGAAAGTATTCAGACCCCTTCACTTTTTCCACATTTTGTTACATAACAGCCGTATTCTAAAATTGATTAAAAGAAAACATTTCCTCATCAATCTACACACAATACCCCATAATGACAAAGCAAAAACAGGTTTTTAGAAATATTTGCTAATTTGTTAAAAAATAAAAAACAGAAATACCTTATTTACATAAGTATTCAGACCCTTTGCTATGAGACTCGAAATTGAGCTCAGGTGCATCCTGTTTCCATTGATCATCCTTGAAATGTTTCTACAACTTGATTGGAGTCTACCTGTGGTAAATGCAATTGATTGGACATGATTTGGAAAGGCGCACACCTGTCTGTATAAGGTCCCACAGTTGACAGTGCATGTCAGAGCAAAAACCAAGCCATGACGTCGAAGGAATTGCCTGTCGAGCTCCGAGACAGGATTGTGTCGAGGCACAGATCTGGGGAAGGGTACCAATTCTGCAGCATTGAAGGTCCCCAAGAACACAGTGGCCTCCATCATTCTTAATTGGAAGAAGTTTGGAACAACCACAACTCTTCGTAGAGCTGGCCGCCCGGCCAAACTGAGCAATCGGGAGAGAAGGGCCTTGGTCAGGGAGGTGACCAAGAACCCGATGGTCACTCTGACAGAGCTCCAGAGTTCCTCTGTGGAGATGGCAGAACCTTCCAGAATGACAACCATCTCTGCAGCACTCCACCAATCAGGCCTTTATGGTAGAGTGACCAGACGGAAGCCACTCCTCAGTAAAAGGCACATGACAGCCCATTTGGAGTTCACCAAAAGGCAACTAAAGGACTCTCAGACCATGAGAAACAAGATTCTCTGGTCTGATGAAACCAAGATTGAACTCTTTGGCCGAATGCCAAGTGTCACGTCTGGAGGAAACCTGGCACCATCCCTACGGTGAAGCATGGTGGTGGCAGCAACATGCTGTGGGGAAGTTTTTTAGTGGCAGGGACTGGGAGACTAGTCAGGATCGAGGGAAAGATGAACGGAGCAAAGCACACAGAGATCTTTGATGAAAACCTGCTCCAGAGCGCTCAGGACCTCAGACTGGGGTGAAGGTTCACCTTCCAATAGGACAACAACCCTAAGCACACAGCCAAGACAAATAGCTGTGCAGCGACGCTCCCCACAAACTGTTCACACCCCTCTTGTTGGTGGAGAGATTTTTGCAGGTGTAAAGATTATTTCCTGCAATTCTACACTTTTTGTCATGGTGTAAAGAAAATGTGATGGTGTGGGAGTGCTTTGCTGGTGACACTGTCTGTGATTTATTTAGAATTCAAGGCACACTTAACCAGCATGGCTACCACAGCATTCTGCAGCGATACGCCATCCCATCTGGTTTGGGCATAGTGGGACTATCATTTGTTTTTCAACAGGACAATGACCCAACACACCTCCAGGCTGTGTAAGGGCTATTTTACCAAGAAGGAGAGTGATGGAGTGCTGCATCAGATGACCTGGCCTCCACAATCCCCTGACCTCAACCCAATTGAGATGGTTTGGGATGAGTCGGACGGCAGAGTGATGGAAAAGCAGCCAACAAGTGCTAAGCGTATGTGGGAACTCCTTCAAGACTGTTGGAAAAGCATTCCAGGTGAAGCTGGTTGAGAGAATGCCAAGAGTGTGCAAAGCTGTCATCAATGCAAAGGGTGGCTATTTGAAGAATCTCAAATATAAAATATATTTTGATTTGTTTAACACTTTTTTGGTTACTACATGATTCCATATGTGTTATTTCATAGTAGAAAATAGTAACACAATGTAGAAAATAGTAAAAAATAAAGAAAAACCCTTGAATGAGTAGGTGTGTCCAAACTTTTGACTGCTACTGTATATATATACTTTTTTATTGGGGGGGGGGGGGGGATAATAATTATTTCTTAATTGACTTGCCTAGTTAAATAAAAAATAAATAAAAAATCCTCTTACTTGAACCCAGTTTTCCTCTCAACAATGATAAAGTGGCCAATGAAGTTGCCATCAGAGATGTGGGAAACCAGCCATTACCATTGACAAGTGGATGCAATTCAAGTCACAGCCCTTCCACATACAACTGCTGGAGAGCTGAATTCCTCCTGCAGGCAACTTGGGACAGCACCACAGTCTTCCTTTAAACAGAAGAGCAGATTCATACAACCCCAGAGAGAATGTCTGAAATGACTGTGATAAAGGCGGCATCAATCACAATTACTTAGAAGAGATGGAGGGGAGTTGTGTGCCAGTTAAGAGGGCACTGATGGACGCTTCGATAATTGCATGTCAGTAGAGCTCCCTGCCCATGTAGTAGAGCTCCCTGCCCATGTACTAGAGCTCCCTGCCCATGTACTAGAGCTCCCTGCCCAAGTACTAGAGCTCCCTGCCCAAGTACTAGAGCTCCCTGCCCATGTACTAGAGCTCCCTGCCCATGTACTAGAGCTCCCTGCCCATGTACTAGAGCTCCCTGCCCAAGTACTAGAGCTCCCTGCCCAAGTACTAGAGCTCCCTGCCCATGTACTAGAGCTCCCTGCCCATGTACTAGAGCTCCCTGCCCATGTACTAGAGCTCCCTGCCCATGTACTAGAGCTCCCTGCCCATGTAGTAGAGCTCCCTGCCCAAGTACTAGAGCTCCCTGCCCAAGTACTAGAGCTCCCTGCCCATGTACTAGAGCTCCCTGCCCATGTACTAGAGCTCCCTGCCCATGTACTAGAGCTCCCTGCCCAAGTACTAGAGCTCCCTGCCCAAGTACTAGAGCTCCCTGCCCATGTACTAGAGCTCCCTGCCCATGTACTAGAGCTCCCTGCCCATGTACTAGAGCTCCCTGCCCATGTACTAGAGCTCCCTGCCCATGTACTAGAGCTCCCTGCCCAAGTACTAGAGCTCCCTGCCCAAGTACTAGAGCTCCCTGCCCATGTACTAGAGCTCCCTGCCCATGTACTAGAGCTCCCTGCCCATGTAGTAGAGCTCCCTGCCCATGTACTAGAGCTCCCTGCCCATGTACTAGAGCTCCCTGCCCATGTACTAGAGCTCCCTGCCCATGTACTAGAGCTCCCTGCCCATGTAGTAGAGCTCCCTGCCCATGTACTAGAGCTCCCTGCCCATGTACTAGAGCTCCCTGCCCATGTACTAGAGCTCCCTGCCCAAGCGTAGTGATTTAGAGGACGCACTACGTCAGTCAATGCCATTTGGGCCTGGTTCTAGTTATAAATATGACTATTTCCTTCTTCCTTGATTATATATTTTCAAAAAATGTAATTAAATATTTATTTAATTGTAAAAATATATATATTTGCGTGACGAATGACATTAAAATAAATCTCTGTTAGCCTTACCTGCACCAGATATGAACGATGGCATGTGTTGTGCTGTGCTCTTAACCTAGTGCAATACCCGCCTGTGAAAAATCCCACCTGCTCCCAAGCTTTCTATTCAGGGAAAATAATGGTACCAGACAGACCATGAAGAATGTGGCCGTGGAGCGAGTGTCAAAGCAAGGTGACAGGATAACACCAGGCTGCTGTGTGACCCTGCTCTTGAGGACACAGGAAGGAAAGGGTTATGGACATAGTGATTGACCAATGAACTGATGCTGGCACAACCAGTGCCTGAGGCCTGTCTGGAGGAACAGCCTGTTAGGCTGAATTAAACCATTGTCAGGTAATATGACAGGAAGAAGCGTATGAGATGTTACTTCTGGTACAGAAAGTGTCAACAATAATGTCAACCACAGCTGGCAACATCTCCAGGTCCAGCTCTTGCTCTGCAGTACAGATGTATGATCTTAATTTGATCAACCTGTTGCAGGACATTTTTTTTTTTTTTTTTTTTCAAAGGTGTAGTTTATTTGAGGTTTAAAAATGCTTCTGAAGTTTGTAATTTCCGCTTAGACGTTTCAGACTTGATTTTCCCTTAAGAAAAATGTATCAACCACTACAAAAATGTCCATTAATTATAATCTACATAATAATTCACATTCACATTTCCTTTATTTTCTTCATCCACATACAAACAACAGCATACAGACACAAACATCCACAACAACACGCCTGCCCGGACCCACCTACTCACACCCGCATCTCCAACGCCTTTATCACTCCCCACCACATGGACTCAAACTGCACCATTTTTCTTCCGTCGCCCACGCACTTTCAACATTTAGATAATAAAGCATTTCACCTTTCCATTGTGTTAATGATGGAGGATTGGTTGATTTCCAGTTTGTAAGTATACGTTTTTTAAAGATGATTGAAGAGAAAAGTATTGTCCAACCCATCGGGTATCTCAATGCACCCTCATATGCCATGTCTTGAAATATGCAGACAGACGGATTAAAAGTAAATTTACATTTTAACACTTCTGACAGCCAACTTTCTAACTCCGCCCATAACCTTTGGACTTTATAGCATCCCCAGAAGGCATGGATTATTGAATCACTGTTAGTTTTACACTTCAGACATGACTCTGCCATTGTGCTGTAGAATTTATGAATTTTGTCTCTTCTATAATCAATTCTATACATTAGTTTATACTGGATTAAGTATACATTTTCATTAACTGTAATTTCGTTAGTTATTTTCCAACAGTCCATCCATCTTGTGCCAATATCAGTTATTTTTTATTCTTGGTTCCAATAGTTTATATTTTTTTCTAAGAGATTGTCAGTTGGATAGACACTCTGTACGGTTTTGTATATCTTACCTATAATATGAATATCCTTTTCTGACTCAAATAGGATTCCCTAAAGATTGCTCTGATGTCCAAAATATTTCAAATAAAAATGTTGTGATATGAAACTTTTAAGTTGCATGTATTTAAGAATATCTACATTGGTCAGTCCAAAATTGCTTTTTAATTCTGTCATAGACATTTTTTTTATTTCCTATTACTAAGTCATTATGGTTTCTATGCCTGTAGTTTTCATGTGGACCAATTTATCAGTGAATTCTGAAAAGCTTTCCAAGGATTGTTCCATAGGGTTGTGTTGTGTTCCATAGGGTTGTGTTTTTAGGGAGTGATATTGGTTCTTGTAGAAAATATGTTACATTTTCTTCCATATTGTTATAGTGTTCTTAACTATGCAGTTGTTAATGTTCTTGGCTTTATCCTTTGAAAATAGACACGTAAAAATATTCTGTGGATGAGCATGCACATCTTCAATATTTACCCATTCTTCCTCTTTAATGCATTTAACTATATGTCACAAGTAAAAGCCTTGGGTAGCGAGTTCATACAATTCCAAGTCTGGAAGATTAAAACCACCCTCAGACTTAAGAAAATGTAAAACTTTCATTTTATTTGCCCATATAAAGTATGTTATGAACGAGTACACTTTTTAAAAGAATGTATTCGGTGGGGTAATTATTATTACCGAGAATAAATATAAAAACTTTCGGAGCCATGACATTCTGAAGAGGTTTATTCTACCTGTAAGATTAATGGGAAAATGGTTCCATTTAATTAGATCTGCTTTCATATTGTTGAGTAATGGGATAAAGTTATCTTTATATATTTGTTGTTTGTTGCCACTTATTAAGCATCCTAAATATACATTTTGTGGTCTACATAAAGGATTGCTGTAGATCATGAGTTATTCTTTTTATTTTTCCTATTGCCATTATTTCATTTTTGTCCATGTTAATTTGATATCCTGAGATTTTTGAGTATTCTGAAAATATTTTTAGCAATGGGGGCATTGAGTTTTCAATATTGTTCAGGTATATCAGGAGATCATCTGCAGATAAGTTTAGTTTATAATCATTTTTACCAATACTGATACCTGTTACGTTTGGGTCCTGTCTAATTATTTCTGTAAGAGGTTTAATTGCCAGTGCAAACAGGAGGGGGGAGAGAGGACATCCTTGTCTTGTGCCCCTTTCTAAAGCAATTTAATCAGATAATGTGTGTGTATTTTTGCTTTAGGACATATATACAGTGCATTCGTAAAGTATTCAGACCCCTTCCCTTTTTCCAAATTTTGTTACGTTACAGCCTTATTCTAAAATTGATAAAATATTTTTTTCCCTCATCAATCTACACACAATACCCCATAATGATAAAGTGAAAATAGTTTTTTTGACATTTTAGAAACACAGACGGAAATCAGTACCATGGACAGCCACATGATATGAAGCAACATTGATTGGACTGAATTGTTTCTGATATCTTTAAGTTTGTTTTCATTGTATTAAACTAAACATATATAGCTTTGTTGATTTGATGATGTTTCAAATGTTTAAGTTGAAATGGTGTTGGAATAGCAGAGGCAGTTCTCCTGTTGTCTTTGTGCTGACTTGCAGTAAGTCTGCGGATCTAAATCAGTAGTTGTTAAGTAAACTGTCGAAAACACTAACTTGCTTGACCATGCTGCAGGTCATATAACTGTTTGTTACATGCAATATTTGGTTTGTGGACTTCACCGGACAGATGTTGCTCTCTGGTTTTGTGATGAAACAAGCATATGTGTAGTTGAATTTATTCCGCCGCTGTGTGTCTTGTCTTTTTGTTGTCACGGCCTTATTGTACATCACGGTGGCATATGAACTAATGAGTTATAGAGCAAACAATGCAATTATCACAGCATAGGTTGTAATATGGCTTTTTTACTGGCATGGCTTTGCTTCCTCAGTGACATTACCCACGCACCTCTACTGCTTCTGTCTTAGCACAAGAGAAAAACGATCAAATGTCACAGCTGCACACATTTCGCAATAACACCTGACTACGTTCATCCTTCACAGATCACAGTGCATCAAGCTACTGCACCTTTTACCACAACACCAAATATCAAATCTGCAGTGTGTTCTGCTAAGGAAAGCTGTTTTCTCGGTGTCCATGCTAGTAAAAATTAACATGGGCTTAGCTTCAGTGTGAACTCACGCGCAGCAGTGTGGGATAGGCTGGATAAACAGGAAGGTAACATTAGTGCTCGAGGGCATTCTGCTTTTAGAAAACGCTCCTTTGAATCTCGCCCCTTTTGTGGGCTACTTGGATTGAAAGGATAGGACACAGAAAATACAAATGTACACCACTGTTGGTCACAAGTTGCCCACATACAGTATTCCATGCAGTTACATGGAATAACTCAACTATACTAGTAACTCATATCATATTAGGACAGTTTTTCTCTTACTGCCCAATTTAATCATCACGTTATCTACATTTGCCATATATGCAGTTGAGTCATTTTTTTCTGAGATCTATGGTAGGTATATTAAATTAAAATAATTGCATGGCATGAGGGCAACTTCATGTAAAGCTTGATAGTGATCAAAGCAATCTGGAGACTACAGTACTGTTGAAATTAATTACATACATCATTGAGAGCCTTGTGCTGGAGGAGGATTTCACAATCAATAAATTATGTAAATACTCCCACAATAACAAGTGTGTGTGTGTGTGTGTGTGTGTGTGTGTGTGTGTGTGTGTGTGTGTGTGTGTGTGTGTGTGTGTGTGTGTGTGTGTGTGTGTGTGTGTGTGTGTGTGTGTGTGTGTGTGTGTGTGTGTGTGTGTGTGTGTGTGTGTGTGTGTGTGTGTGTGTGTGTGTGTGTGTGTGTGTGAATAAATGACCCAGAAGGAGGAAAAGATCCGTAACTCGAACATCAGGACTTTTCACTCACTACACAATGCCATTAGGAACGCAATCATAAAATTATGCAAGTCATTGCAAAATCCCCAAGAATATGCCTAGCTGCCGAGCAGAGTGGGCTGTGGTAACAAACCAACCAACAAAAAAAACGCTCATGAAATTCATTTTCAAATGAGCTCTGGAGACTCCCTGTGGACTGGCCAGTATGTCTCTGAGGACGATTTGGAGCTTTGTAAGCCATGTTAGTGTCTGTAGCCTGCTTATCAGTGACAGATGAAATACTACAGTCCGCTGGGGTGCTGCTGAAGGATAGGGGAGGGGGAGGGTGAGGGGCTGAGAGAGGAGTGAGGGGAGGGGATGTCCTGTTTAGGTCATGTGCACTGGAGCACGTTAGTGTGGGAAAGGGGAAGGCCTCAGTGGTTCGAGTGAAGGGAGAGAAAGAGAGTGAGAAGCAAGGCCTCACTGTCTGTTGGAGGACTAAAGGAGTCTTGAATTATTATTATTTGTACTTTTTTTTTTGTCATTTAGCAGACGCTCTTATCCAGAGCGACTTACAGTTTTAGTGAGTGCATACATTTTCATACTGGCCCCCTGTGGGAATCGAACCCACAACCCTCGCGTTGCAAGCACCATGCTCTACCAACTGAATGCTATGGGGACTCTGTGGGAATAGGGAGCTTACACACACATGCACATACATATTTTCCTGCAGTTGGCAGCTTTTGGGCTCTCTTCCTCCCTATGGTTCTCGCTCTCTCTTATGGAACACACTTGACATTTTCATGAATCATGACTGTAGCCTTTGTAGTAATTCATATTCTACACATTATAAACAAGGATTGGAGGGTGGAGTGTGTGTGTGTGTGTGGGGAGGTAAACAGTGCCATTGGCAGACCCAGTCATAACAATGCATGTATGGGGAAGTATGGCACTCTTCGCAGTTCCTGTACCTCATTTGGTTAAAATCATAGCCAACCCATTTCCTTTAATTCTTCGCCGACTCTGGGAAACAATTTTATATCCTTCCTGCACTCCAACTTTTGTGCTACGGAGGCACTGGGAAGTCATCCTTGAGGGCATAATGCAAGACGGCTTCTCAGAATGAACTAATGTCTTTTTATTAAACCCTTAAACAATGCTGGGCTGTTTCCTGTCGTGTAAATAATGCCCGTTGTCTTGTTCTTCTTTGTTTATCCTAAAACAATGCTAACAATAATCACTTCTCATTGTATAACACTCCGTTTGCCATCCTGATGATCAGAGCAGAGTCGCAATGTCGACGTCTTTAAATTCTCTTGTCTTTTCATACGTTTGTTATCATTGCATAACAATGGGATAATGCTCCCCATTTTCGAAAGTGACATTGTTTTGTCTTTACTGATTTACACAATATGAACTCATTCACAAGGCCTAGTAAGTATCAATGCCCATATGGGACTGTATCAATCAACAACGTTGAGTTTTACCTTGAAATTAACCTCATTGTCAGAACAACATACACTACATGAACAAAAGTATGTGGACACCTGTTCGTCAAACATCTAATTCCAAAATCATGGGAATTGGTCCCCCCTTTGCTGCTACAGTGGGGAGAACAAGTATTTGATACACTGCCGATTTTGCAGGTTTTCCTACTTACAAAGCATGTAGAGGTCTGTAATTTTTATCATAGGTACACTTCAACTGTGAGAGACGGAATCTAAAACAAAAATCCAGAAAATCACATTGCATGATTTTAAAGTAATTAATTTGCATTTTATTGCATGACATAAGTATTTGATCACCTACCAACCAGTAAGAATTCCAGCTCTCACAGACCTGTATTGACTGCACCTGTTTGAACTCGTTACCTTTATAAAAGACACATGTCCACACACTCAATCAAACAGACTCCAACCTCTCCACAATGACCAAGACCAGAGAGCTGTGTAAGGACATCAGGGATAAAATTGTAGACCTGCACAAGGCTGGGATGGGCTACAGGACAATAGGCAAGCAGCTTGATGAGAAGGCAACAACTGTTGGCGCAATTATTAGAAAATGGAAGAAGTTCAAGATGACGGTCAATCACCCTCGGTCTGGGGCTCCATGCGAGATCTCACCTCGTGGGGCATCAATGATCATGAGGAAGGTGAGGGATCAGCCCAGAACTACACGGCAGGACCTGGTCAATGACCTGAAGAGAGCTGGGACCATAGTCTCAAAGAAAACCATTAGTAACACACTACGCCATCATGGATTAAAATCCTGCAGCGCACGCAAGGTCCCCCTGCTCAAGCCAGCGCATGTCCAGGCCCGTCTGAAGTTTGCCAATGACCATCTGGATGATCCAGAGGAGGAATGGGAGAAGGTCATGTGGTCTGATGAGACAAAAATAGAGCTTTTTGGTCCAAACTCCACTCGCCGTGTTTGGAGGAAGAAGAAGGATGAGTACAACCCCAAGAACACCATCCCAACTGTGAAGCATGGAGGTGGAAACATCATTCTTTGGGGATGCTTTTCTGCAAAGGGGACAGGACGACTGCACCGTATTGAGGGGAGGATGGATGGGGCCATGTATCGCAAGATCTTGGCCAACAACCTCCTTCCCTCAGTAAGAGCATTGAAGATGGGTCGTGGCTGGGTCTTCCAGCATGACATCGACCCGAAACACACAGCCAGGGCAACTAAGGAGTGGCTCCGTAAGAAGCATCTCAAGGTCCTGGAGTGGCCTAGCCAGTCTCCAGACCTGAACCCAATAGAAAATCTTTGGAGGGAGCTGAAAGTCTGTATTGCCCAGCGACAGCCCCGAAACCTGAAGGATCTGGAGAAGGTCTGTATGGAGGAGTGGGCCAAAATCCCTGCTGCAGTGTGTGCAAACCTGGTCAAGACCTACAGGAAACGTATGATCTCTGTAATTGCAAATAAAGGTTTCTGTACCAAATATTAAGTTCTGCTTTTCTGATGTATCAAATACTTAAGTCATGCAATAAAATGCAAATTCATTAATTAAAAATCATACAATGTGATTTTCTGGATTTTTGTTTTAGATTCCGTCTCTCACAGTTGAAGTGTACCTATGATAAAAAGTACAGACCTCTACATGCTTTGTAAGTAGGAAAACCTGCAAAGTCGGCAGTGTATCAAATACTTGTTCTCCCCACTGTATAACAGCCTCCACTCTTCTGGGAAGGCTTTTCACTAGATGTTGGAACATTGGTGCGGGGACTTGCTTTCATTCAGCCACAAGAGCATTAGTGAGGTCAGGCACTGATGTTGTGCAATTTGCCCTGGCTCGCAGTCGGTGGTCCAATTAATCCCAAAGGTTTTTGATGGGGTTGAGGTCAGGGCTCTGTGCATGCCAGTCAAGTTCTTCCACACCGATCTCGACAAACCATTTCTGTATGGACCTCGCTTTGTGCACGGGGGCATTGTCATGCTGAAACAGGAAAGGGCCTTCCCCAAACTGTTGCCACAAAGTTGTAAGCACAGAATCGTCTAGAATGTCATTGTATGCTGTAGCGTTAAGATTTCCCTTCACTGGAACTAAGGGGCCTATCCCGAACCATGAAAAACACCCCTAGACCATTATTCCTCCTCCACCAAACTTTACAGTTGGCACTGTGCATTGGGGCAGGTAGCGTTCTCCTGGCATCCGCCAAACACAGATTTGTCAGTCGGACTGCCAGATGGTGAAGCGTGATTCATCACTCCAGAGAATGCGTTTCCACTGCTCCAGAGTCCAATGGCGGCGAGCTTTACACCACTCCAGCCGACACTTGGCATTGCGCATGGTGATCTTAGGCTTGTGTGCGGCTGCTCGGCCTTGCAAAACCCATTCAATGAAGCTCCCAACGAACAGTTATTGTACTGAAGTTGCTTCCAGAGGCAGTTTGGAACTCGGTAGTGAGTGTTGCAACCGAGGACAGGCTATTATTACGCACTTCAGCATTTTACATTTACATTTACGTCATTTAGCAGACGCTCTTATCCAGAGCGACTTACAAATTGGTGCATTCAACCTATAACCAGTGGGATAACCACTTTAAAAAAAAATTAAAAATAAAAATGTAAAGAGGGGGGGGGGGGGGGGGGGGTAGAAGGATTACTTTATCCTATCCCAGGTATTCATTAAAGAGGTGGGGTTTCAAATGTCTCCGGAAGGTGGTGAGTGACTCCGCTGTCCTGGCGTCGTGAGGGAGCTTGTTCCACCATTGGGGTGCCAGAGCAGCGAACAGTTTTGACTGGGCTGAGCGGGAACTATGCTTCCGCAGAGGAAGGGGAGCCAGCAGGCCAGAGGTGGATGAACGCAATGCCCTCGTTTGGGTGTAGGGACTGATCAGAGCCTGAAGGTACGGAGGTGCCGTTCCCCACACAGCTCCATAGGCAAGCACCATGGTCTTCACCATGGTCAGCACTTGGCGGTCCCGTTCTGTGAGCTTGCGTCTGAGCCGTTGTTGCTCCTAGACGTTTTCACTTCACAACAACAGCACTTACAATTGACCGGGGAAGCTCTAGCATGGCAGAAATTTGATGAACTGACTTGTTGGAAAGGTGGCATCCTATGGTGGCATCCATACAGATTTACCAGGATGTGTACTCAAAGCATGTGCGGACCAACTGGCAAGTGTCTTCACTGACATTTTCAACCTCTCCCTGAACGAGTCTGTAATACCTACATGTTTCAAGCAGACCACCATAGTCCCTGTGCCCAAGGAAGCGAAGGTAACCTGCCTAAATGATAACCGCCCCGTAGCACTCACGTCGGTAGCCATGAAGTGCTTTGAAAGGCTTGTCATGGCTCACATCAACAGCATCATCCCCCGGATACCCTAGACCCACTCCAATTTGCATACCGGCCCAACAAATTACCTCCACTAACCTGTAACCCCGCACATTGACTCGGTACCAGTACCCCCTGTACAGTGAGGGAAAAAAGTATTTGATCCCCTGCTGATTTTGTACGTTTGCCCACTGACAAAGAAATGATCAGTCTATAATTTTAATGGTAGCTTTATTTGAACAGTGAGAGACAGAAAAACAACTAAAAAATCCAAAAAAACACATGTCAAAAATGTTATAAATTGATTTGCATTTTAATGAGGAAAAATATGTATTTGACCCCCTCTCAATCAGAAAGATTTCTGGCTCCCAGGTGTCTTTTAGACAGGTAACGAGCTCAGATTAGGAGCACACTCTTAAAGGGAGTGCTCCTAATCTCAGTTTGTTACCTGTATAAAAGACACCTGTCCACAGAAGCAATGAATCAATCAGATTCCAAACTCTCCACCATGGCCAACACCAAAGAGCTCTCCAAGGATGTCAGGGACAAGATTGTAGACCTACACAAGGCTGGAATGGGCTACAAGACCATCGCCAAGCAGCTTGGTGAGAAGGTGACAACAGTTGGTGCGATTATTCGCAAATGGAAGAAACACAAAAAATAACTGTCAATCTCCCTCGGCCTGGGGCTCCATGCAAGATCTCACCTTGTGGAGTTGCAATGATCATGAGAACAGTGAGGAATCAGCCCAGAACTACATGGGAAGATCTTGTCAATGATCTCAAGGCAGCTGAGACCATAGTCACCAAGAAAACAATTGGTAACACACTACACCATGAAGGACTGAAATCCTGCAGCGCCCGCAAGGTCCCCCTGCTCAAGAAAGCACATATACAGGGCCGTCTTAAGTTTGCCAATGAACATCTGAATGATTCAGAGGAGAACTGGGTGAAAGTGTTGTGGTCAGATGAGACCAAAATCGAGCTCTTTGGCGTCAACTCAACTCGCCGTGTTTGGAGGAAGAGGAATGCTGCCTATGATCCCAAGAACACCATCCCCACCGTCAAACATGGAGGTGGAAACATTATGCTTTGGGGGTGTTTTTCTGCTAAGAGGACAGGACAACTTCACCGCAACAAAAGGACGATAGATGGGGCCATGTACCGTCAAATCTTGGGTGAGAACCTCCTTCCCTCAGCCAGGGCATTGAAAATGGGTCGTGGATGGGTATTTCAGCATGACAATGACCCAAAACGCATGGCCAAGGCAAAAAGGAGTGGCTCAAGAAGAAGCACATTAAGGTCCTGGATTGGCCTAGCCAGTCTCCAGACCTTAATCCCGTAGACAATCTGTGGAGGGAGCTGAAGGTTTGAGTTGCCAAACGTCAGCCTCAAAAGCTTAATGACTTGGAGAAGATCTGCAAAGAGCAGTGGGACAAAATCCCTCCTGAGATGTGTGCAAACCTGGTGGCCAACTACAAGAAACGTCTGACCTCTGTGATTGCCAACAAGGGTTTTGCCACCAAGTACTAAGTCATGTTTTGCAGAGGGGTCAAATACTTATTTCCCTCATTAAAATGCTAATCAATTTATAACATTTACATGACATGCGTTTTTCTGGATTATTTTATTGTTATTCTGTCTCTCACTGTTCAAATAAACCTACCATTAAAATTATAGACTGATCATGTCTTTGTCAGTGGGCAAACGTACAAAATCAGCAGGGGATCAAATTATTTTTTCCCTCACTGTATATAGCCTCGTTATTGTTATTTTATTGTGTTACTTTTTATTATTTTCTACTTTAGTTTATTTAGTAAATATTTTCTTAACTCTTTCTTGAACTGCATTGTTGGTTAAGGGCTTGTAAGTAAGCATTTCACGGTAAGGTCTACACCTGTTGTATTCGGAGCATGTGACAAATAAAGTTTGATTTGATTTGATGACAGTGCCATGCTGAAAGTCAGTGAGCTCTTCAGTAAGGCCATTCTACTACTCGATTTTATACACCTGTCAGCAACGGGTGTGGCTGAAATAGCCGAATCCACTAATTTGAAGGGGTGCCCACATACTTTTGTATATATAGTGTAGTTTTAAGCAGAATTGATCGTGTTTAACTATGTTTACACTTGAAATGTCAAAACAATATTATTTTGTTATGACCTCTATCAACCTGACTAAAACATTTTCAGAATTGCATAGGAGTTCTGCTTCGAACCGGTAAAGACGTGTATTACATCTCAAAGATGAATGCAATTTGTAAAAGTAGGAATGGTTTCGAAAGGCAGAGGGCAGAAAGAAGCAAAACATTTCACCATGGACATGTTGATTAATAACCAAAGCAGGGACTTATTCTAAGTCATTTAATTAAAACATTAAATAGCAGTACAGTAAATAATCCAATAGCTCCTCAATACCAAAAGTTTACTTCTGGCAAAATGAAACTATCTCAAAATGAGTCCGTAATCTTGACAGTGATTTATGTTCCTACCTCCCACACCTCGGAACGATTAAACAGGGGAATTAAATAAAAATTAGTGTGAGCAGAATTCCTGCTGAGATTACACCAAATAAGCAGTGCAATCAGTGATAACAACTTCTGAGGCATTGCCACGACAACCCAGAGACATGAGAAATAATGAAGGTAAATTTGGTTGCGCAGGCCGGCGCCCCACAAACAACCGTTTTACTGCAAGAGAACAACTGCTCTAGTCTAATGTACACATATAGGGCTTGTTCATACTCAATGGCCAAGCTGCAGTCAGAATTCCCTATATCACGAACATGTATGAACATGAAAATGTGCTTTTTCTGTCTTTATTTAAGGTTTGGGTTAGGCATAAGGTTAGGGGTGTGGTTAAGGTTAGGGCTTAGTTAAATCAGGATTTCTTAGATGTTTGTTTTTTTATCCGTCTTTGCAGCTTGACCCGATAGTGACAGCACATAAGAACAGATGAGGAAGCGTGAAGAAGGCAATAGTTCCAGAAACAGTACTGTACAGAAAGCATGGTGGGCGATTTAGGACGAAAATGTTGTTTCTTTACAGTAGACGGCACTGTACATATTCAGGTCTCAGCTTGTCCATGTTCTCCTATTGAGACGACTCTTCATGAGAATATATCCAAAAGCTTAACGTTGTCTTATAAATTATGATATTGAAGCAGTCCCTGGACCTCAGTCCCATTTCACACATAGGATCAACAATCCTGAATGTCTCGTATGTGTCTTGGGTCCTTGGGTATAGTATATATATGAAAAGGCCTTGGACAGTCCATAGCTAGAAAAATTGAGTTTGAATCTCCTTCAAAGGCGTTAAGTGGCTTCTTTTGATCCCTTCAATCCACTATAATCCTGAAATGACACAATGAACAAACAAAAGTTCCCTCCGTAGGTTCCCTACCTGTCTTCCCTAACCCAATTCCTCATCTGGGGGTCAATAAACTATATACATTGAAAGACGTTCATGGGTCTCTGGACAGCCATGCTGGACAGTCACATGGGAACCGAACCAACCAACATCCTAATCCAGGATGTCGCTGCGCTTGCTGCACCACACCACCAGTGCGATCATGGCCAGGGTGAGGAAGACAGGGACGAGGATGAGGATGGTGAGTGTGTCGTCCGGCGGGTCCACCAAGATCACCCGGTCCAGGGTGCAGTTGAAGAAGAAGTGCTTGTGGATGCGGATAATGTAGCTCTCCACCAGCGGGTTGGGCCAGTAGCAGTTGATGCGCTCGGCGTTGGTCTCTGTGCACAGCGAGAAGAGGTGGTACTCACTGCGAAGAGAGCAGAGGAACACAAAGGGTTAAAAAAAACTGGCCATGCAGGCTTTTGTTCCAGCCTTGCTCTAACAGCCCCTGAGCAGCTGATCAGTAGATTCAGGTGTGTTAGGACAGGGCTGGAACAAAAGCTTGCCCTCCCAGTAGCTCTCCAGGAGGGCGGTTGGCCAATCCCTGGTCCAAACGGCATAGGAACACAAAACTGTTCAGCCGATCAGAGGACAGAGGCAGAGTAACACAAAGTGATTAGCCAATCAGAAGGCAGGGAGAGGGGAATCTGGGGCCATGGATTAGACTGAAAATCATGTTCTCTGTATCCCTGTATTTATTCTCTATTTCAGGGGAGAAGAAGAGTTAAGGGGTCTATTTAGCAGTATAGCTGTTACCATACGCTCAGCTACTTAGGTAGGCTGTGTCTAAACTGAGAAACAGGGAGGGTTTATCCCTCAAATTCTTACTCGGCAAAAACAGTTTACAGCCCGGCTTATATATATTTACACTCCCGGTCAAAAGTTTTAGAACACCTACTCATTCAAGGGTTTTTCTTTATTTTACTATTTTCTACATTGTAGAAAACTAAAAGTAAAAATAAAGAAAACCCCTTGAATGAGTAGGTGTGTCCAAACTCTTGACTGGTACTGTTTATATATATGTATAGAGGCTAAAGTCCTGCAGGGATTTTCATAATACTCTATCAGAGACTGGTTTGTGGTCTCACGTGATCGTTACATCAATCTAGTCAACAGACAAATAGGCTGGTCCCACTTTAAACGAACAACAACATATTTCAAGTCTGCAAAGTGAAATAGGTTGGTTGCACTTTAAACAAACAACAACTTATAGAGCATTCATAAAGCCTTCATAAGCACTACATAGATACATGTGACATAGTCCACTATGTCATATACCCAAAAGTATGTACTCCTTTATATAGTATGACACAAGCCAATAGATGATTTGTGAAGAATCTATGTAGTGCTTATGAAGCCTTTAAGAAAATGTTATAAAGCCCTTGTAACTTTTTGTTTGTTTTTAAATGGACAAATGTGTTTATTTCACTGTGGAAAATTATGGAGTAGGCATATGCCTAGGAAACTAATGACACGGACCCTGTGGCCAGATGTGTGTGTCCTCCTCATCAAGTTTAATTAATTAGCTACTAGTTGGACCCAGGCTGCCTCGTTAGGGTCCATTTCTGTGTGTACTACAAAGTGCACTAAAAGCAACCCATTAGAACATAAACATAACATATTTTTCCCATTTTGACCCAAATTATCTGCACTTTCAAGGCTTGGTACAGTACACATTTAGGAGCTAAATGGGTGATTAGAGCTGAGATAATAGCAATCTAGGTGACATGGGGTCCCAGCCATGATGCTCACCTAGCAAAACAGATCATGTCAGCCCCCGTTAGATCAAACTAGTCAAGACAAGTGGTTAGTTCTATATTTCACAACAGTTTCCCATCCAATGCCTTTCACACTAGCGGTGTGGTTTGACGTCAGCCAATCCCCATCATTGCTTTCAGACGACCTCCGCCTAAGTGCTGCAAATCGAATGAGCCTCGATCAAGCTTATAAATTGTGTCTCCATATGGACATAAGTTACCTGATTTCCGAGATAAGGAAGGCTGCTGTAAAGTCAATGGATTGGTTGTATGGTAACTCTGGAATAGCTTTTTGGCTTGGATATTATTGTAAAAAAAACTATGGTACAAGACATTGACCCCAGACTGAAAAGTGATGGAATATGTGAAGTTACGATTTATGTTTAGCAAGAATTTGAGGCTGCGTGCTGTGTTGTCTTTTATCATTTAAAACCGGCAAAAGCTTACCTATCAATATAAGCATTCTTATAAAAGCTGATATTGTCTCTTTCGTAACAAGGGTCACATTCTGAAAGAATGTAATGCTTCTGTGCATAAGGAGCTTTCAAGAGGCAACTCATTAAGGGATGGATCGAAATTTACAGAATGGTTACCTGGAGGGAAATGGGGAAGGGTTATGCTTTTTCAATTGACTAGATTTCTATATTTCTCAGAATTTGTTGCTTATTAGGCTATATATTGATGCCCCCCCTCATCTCTGATTCTCAGCTGGGCGTGCAATATCAAGTGCGCCTATAAGCTATTTAGTGTGGCCTCAATCAAATGATCCATAGCCTATAGGCTATAGGCAATGAAGTGCATGCTCGGAGAAGCACAGAGCAAAGTTATATTTCTAAGATAGTTGACTAACCTATAGCCTATGTTCTGTTCAGTTTGAGAAGGAGAGGTGATGATGAGAAGGAAGACAGGAGGTCAAATTTGATAGCTTGCTACTACTATAATAGATTTGTATTAAAAACAATATGTTTCTTGCCCATGATGTTTTTATCAGAGTTATTGAAGTCACAATAAGCCAGATTCCAGTAACTTACATTGTGGTGCTGAAACTTGAAGCAGCAGCCGTGGCACACTCACTCAGAAATGGACAGCTCATGGTGCTGAAAGTAGGCATAATTCATCTCATCCGTCTTCATTTTAATTAGACTTTACTAACAACAAAAGGGCTTTGTGTTGGAGCCTATTTCTTCCTATTTAAGAAGTAAGAGGTAGGCCTACCTGTTTGACAGATGAAATGAGGCTATAGGCTGCTATATCCATAGATTTGTCAGTGAATTCCTCTACCCACCATGCACTCTTTAAATAGCCAACCTCCGTGTAGTTAAAACCAAGAATCGAATTGATGGGGTATGAGAGGAAATGCCATAGGCCAACCTTTTATTAAAGAAAAGTGGCTAAAAGTACAGGCCTACCTGTCACGTTCGTTTAAGGACGGGTCAGACCAAGGCGCACCATGAAATGCATACATGTTTATTAAACTGATAAACACACGACAAAACAATAAACAAACGAACCATGACGTCCTAAGGTTGAACACACAACAAACCTATACACGGAACAAGATCCCACAACTAACGAGTGCCAATAGGCTGGCTAAGTATGATCCCCAATCAGAGACAACGAGCTTCAGCTGCCTCTGATTGGGAACCACACCGGCCAACATAGATCTACACATACTAGATCATTCACATAGATATACACAACATAGAATATTCACACCCTGACTCAACATATAAGAGTCCCCTGAGTCAGGGCGTGACACTACCCCTTGTTAGCTTAAGATTCTGAAGAAAATAAAACGGATCCGATTATATAAAGTGATCTATAACAGTATTTCCAGCAGCCGTATACATTTGGTGTAAGAGAAGAGCTGAGGGGACGGTTATCATCTTTTTTTTTTATGTAAGGAAAGCAAAAAGTTCAAAGCTTCCTACTCGCAGCGGCAGAACAAAACCAACCCTCAATGCCAATATTACAGGTCAAATTCACTGCCAAACATTGCCTGGACAAATATTATTTCAAAAACTAACCTTAAAACCTTTTGGGTCAGTTTAAGTTAGCAGTGGCTTTTGAAACAAATCTGAACCGTGGATCACAGTCTCCCCTGGCCACATAGAATATTTTTCAGGGTATATTGGAAAGTGAAGATATTCTTTGCTGAAGCCATATAATATCCTCTTTATAAGGTCTAGAAAGATGCTTCAGAAATCGATGAAGACTTTATGCATGTTCTACTGTAGAAACCCTTGATAAAGTGTTGTTTGTTTTTTGAGGACAGCTTGTAAAAAATATAACAAAACATAATTATGTCTGATTGTGTAGAGCAGGACTGCCCAATCCTGTCCTGTAGAGCTACCGTCCTGTAGGTTTTTGCTCCAACCCTAATCTAGCACACCTGATTCTAATAATTAGCAGGTTGATAAGATGAATCAGGTTGGTAACACCTGGGGTTGGAGCAAAAACCTACAGGAGGGTAGCTCTCCAGGAACAGGGTTGGGCAACCCTGGTGTAGAGTCAATCAGGTTGTCAGAATAATCTATATTGCTGAAAGATTTATCATAGTCTGCATTTGCCCCTAAAAAAGTAAAACGAAAAACGACATGTTCATTGAGGGATACTTGGGGGAGGAGAGGACATAGACTTTATATCACTCACATCTGAGATGGATTATTGCTGGATTGTTTTGGATTATGGTTGTTGAGGTCAATTTTTTACTCCAGGGGCTCGACCTGGGGCATGGAGAAAAAAACTGTTCTCTTCAAGTTGTGGTACATTTATTTTATTTCCATCTCCTCTCCCCATTAGTCCTCTCTGACTGGTTCTGTAATGACTTCATTTAATTTTTTACTAAATCACACAGACAGTAAATTCTCATTGCATTTGCAAATGGCTGCTGGGATGCCATTTAAGGCCACTCTAACATGCACTGATGACCTTGGAGGAGCATCTGTTAGTTAGAAGACAGACCAGGCCTGCTGATGGTAATGTACCTGGGTTAATATTCATTAGGAGGGGACGGCACTGTGCCTGGCAATGGCATTCAGTCTCTGTGGGTGTTCTGCAGGCGGTCCTGGCCTGCTCGGCTGTCCCATTCGGTTGACTGTGTACCCGTGGTTCAGAGTTGTGAATTTGAATCAATATAGCTGGGCGTACATTTTAGAGAGAGTTCACCCTAACATGTACTGACGCCTCGCTGACATGGCCGCATGCTTTGTTTCTCTCAGTGCGGAGCCACTGGCGTGTATTCATGGATGCCAAGGGAAGCCAGGCTTCCCCTTCAATTTGCAAGAGGCTGAATATATCTCACCGGAGAAAGCATCCGAGCAAGCGAAACAGCGCCCATTTGTCTCTGTATGTGTAGGCCATCTATCTGATGCTGTCTGGTCAAAAAGAGTATGACATTGTTGCCGCCTGTAGCATTATTTACAATGGAAGCCAGCGAGCATTTGGCCTCACTTGATTAAAAAAAAGTATAAAATAATAGCCATTCAGCATTGAGCTAAACTGAGTGAGCTCAACTGTGAATGGTCCTGGCGCACCAAAAAACAATGTCAAGGGGAGCCAGTTTTGGCTTCAATCCAATCACATCACATCGAGAGCCAAACGTCATTGACAGAAACAACTTGAATTGTTGCCTCTCGTTGTCCTCCGGCGACTAGCTAGCTAAAATGGGCCCTTTCCTAAATTACCCATGGATGGAGATAGGGATTTGGACTTGTGGTTTTACTTAATTCTCCGTACTGGCCAATGATTTTAACGGCGATTCTGATCCAACCATGAATTCATACATTGTACCCCTGGCCTGAGAAGTTCAATATGTAGCTAGATGTAGAAGGCTAATGTTAACTAGCTGGCTCATTGTTGCCCATGAAAGCAAGTTAGGCTAGCAAGCAAGCATTTTAGCCAGGTAGCCTAAGACAACAAAAAATAAAAGCGTGTACTGTATGACAGAGTCATAGACCGTTTATTCAACATGAACGAGAGGAGGATGGCATTGGCTTTTCTCTACAAGTAGCGTGTCAACATGCTACAGCACGCACACACACACACACACACACACACAAACACACACACAGAAATCAGAACCATGGACAGCCACATCATGTTTAGCTTACGTTGATTGGACTAAATTGTTTTTGGTATCTTTTAGTTTTCACTGTATTAGACTAACCATAGGTGATGTTGAAATGGTGCTGGAATAGTGGAGGCACCAGAAAATCACATTGTATAATTTTTAAGTAATTAATTTGCATTTTATTGCATGACATAAGTATTTGGTACATCAGAAAAGCAGAACTTAATATTTGGTACAGAAACCTTTGTTTGCAATTACAGAGATAATACGTTTCCTGTAGGTCTTGATCAGGTTTGCACACACTGCAGCAGGGATTTTGGCCCACTCCTTCATACAGACCTTCTCCAGATCCTTCAGGTTTCGGGGCTGTCGCTGGGCATTATGGACTTTCAGCTCCCTCCAAAGATTTTCTATTGGGTTCAGGTCTGGAGACTGGCTAGGCCACTCCAGGACCTTGAGATGCTTCTTACGGAGCCACTCCTTAGTTGCCCTGGCTGTGTGTTTCGGGTCGTTGTCATGCTGGAAGACCCAGCCACGACCCATCTTTAATGTTCTTACTGAGGGAAGGAGGTTGTTGGCCAAGATCTCGCGATACATGGCCCCATCCATCCTCCCCTTAATACGGTGCAGTCGTCCTGTCCCCTTTGTAGAAAAGCATCCCCAAAGAATGATGTTTCCACCTCCATGCTTCACGGTTGGGATGGTGTTCTTGGGGTTGTACTCATCCTTCTTCTTCCGCCAAACACGGCGAGTGGAGTTTAGACCAAAAAGCTCTATTTTTGTCTCATCAGACCACATGACCTTCTCCCATTCCTCCTCTGGATCATCCAGATGGTCATTGGCAAACTTCAGACGGGCCTGGACATGCGCTGGCTTGAGCAGGGGGACCTTGTGTGCACTGCAGGATTTTAATCCATGACGGCGTAGTGTGTTACTAATGGTTTTCATTCAGACTGTGGTCCCATCTTTCTTCAGGTCATTGACCAGGTCCTGCCGTGTAGTTCTGGGCTGATCCCTCACCTTCCTCATGATCATTGATGCCCCACGAGGTGAGATCTTGCATGGAGCCCCAGACCGAGGGTGATTGACCGTCATCTTGAACTTCTTCCATTTTCTAATAATTGCGCCAACAGTTGTTGCCTTCTCACCAAGCTGCTTGCCTATTGTCCTGTAGCCCATCCCAGCCTTGTGCAGGTCTACAATTTTATCCCTGATGTCCTTACACAGCTCTCTGGTCTTGGCCATTGTGGAGAGGCTGGAGTCTGTTTGATTGAGTGTGTGGACAGGTGTCTTTTATACAGGTAACGAGTTCAAACAGGTGCAGTTAATACAGGTAATGAGTGGAGAACAGGACGGCTTCTTAAAGAAAAACTAACAGGTCTGTGAGAGCCGGAATTCTTACTGGTTGGTAGGTGATCAAATACTTATGTCATGCAATAAAATGCAAATTAATTACTTAAAAATCATACAATGTGATTTTCTGGATTTTTTATTATTTTTTTTGATTCCGTCTCTCACAGTTGAAGTGTACCTATGATAAAAATTACAGACCTCTACATGCTTTGTAAGTAGGAAAACCTGCAAAATCGGCAGTGTATCAAATACTTGTTCTCCCCACTGTGGGTTGTAATATGGCTATTTTTGGGGGGGTTTTCCCAGTGATTTTACCCACGCACCGCTACTGCGCGGAACATAAATGAGGACCACTGTTTACATCAATCCAGTATCACAGATTATTGTGAAATAGACACTAATTGCTTATTAGAAATTAATGATAGGCAGACGAAGAAGTGTATTTTTTTGTATTTTGTATTCTGTGAATTTCAATCATTGATAAAGACAGTAGGTTACTTAAGACAGAAACGATAGGAGGGAGGTTGGTTGGGGAGGATGAATAGATGGATGGGCATATAACGTCTAGCAACCCAAAGGTTGCATGTTCGAATCTCATCACACATAACTTTAGCATTTTAGCTAATTAGCAACTTTGCAACTACTTACAATTTTTTAGCTACTTTGTAACTACTTAGCATGTTAGCTAACCCTTCCCCTAACCCTAACCTTAACCCTTTAACTACTTAGCTAGCATGTTACCTAACGCTAACTTTAACCCTAACCCCTAAACCTAGCCTTAACCCTAACCCCTAGCCTAGCTAACGTTAGCCACCTAGCTAGCCTAGCTAATGTTAGCCACAACAAATTTGAATTTGTGTAATGTACACAAATGCATTGTGAAGAAAGGAAATCGTGTAATACACATGGAAAAGTGGACTTTTTCGTGTGCCTGTCACAAATTTTGAATAAGTAATTTGTGTCTACTGTATTTCACAATAAGCTGTGATAGTGTGTTACATAAAGGTCCTTCACTTTCTCTCTTTTTCAATTTCTGTTTCTGTCTCTGTGTCTCTCTCTCTCTCTCGCTTTCTCTCTTTTTATTTCTGTTTCTGTGTCTGTTTCTCTCTCGCTCATCAGAGTGCCACAGACTCCCTGGGGATGTCCATGAGAATACATGTCTCATGTATAACACGTAAACAAATACTGTAAATATCTTTCTCAAATGCTCCTCAAGAAAAAGCTGGTAAGTATGGTAATGTCTGTCTCGAGAAGAGAGAAATGTCTTGACAATATGAGCTATTGGACAATATTATAAGAAGTATTGTACAATAAACAGTATAAATGTGTATTCTTCTTGGAATTCCTTTTCTAAATCTTCAAGTGTATCATGTTGTATTCTTCGAAGATAAAGCAGAGTGTAAACTTAGCATCAAATAAAGCTTGTGCCCCGTTGAAATAAACAGATTGGATCTTTCAATGGCTGGATATTACAAAAGGCCTTATGGTCCCACTTCTGTTGAACCCCTGTCTGTGGAAGATGGGGGTTAGATGTATGTTTTCCTTACATCTAATATCTGTAAATATCTTGTCAGACTACAACATGGAATGTTGATCTCCCGATCGGGACTCCCCAAGGAGAAGTAATGTATAGAGAAAAAGTGATTTTCCCCAGAAACCATGTGTGAGATGCCCACAAGAAAGTGACTCACAATGTTTTGATGGGCTAATTAACAATTCCCATGTGGACACGTTCATTCTAGGAACGGAGCAGGCTTCGCTGACACTAGTCTAAAGAGGGAAGGGTTCTTGGAAATGGCCGTTTCACGCCGTAAAGATAATTTCTCTCTCACACAAACATCCGTATTTGGTCAATGGCTCAATTCTTTCACAAATGTAGCCATCTGAAATTGCAACGTAAGTGGCCGTCTCACTTTATTACTCAGTAGACTATACTGTGAGCTATGCCAGGAGAGATCTATTTGAGATTGTTTTGAGAGATAGGCTATTCTATGATGGCATCTAATCCTAACTTGATGGCCTGATACAACAACATCCATCTCTTTAGCATCTCAGGCTGATTATCACAACCCTGATTGACTCCCTATTATGTTCTCTGTCATTCATGCTGAATTCTATTGAGGCTTAATCGGATCAAATAGAGAAAAAATCTATGTCAGGCCTCTGAATCCCCAGCACAATTATTTACATAACACTCAAATTCACAGAGGGACATTTTTCTAGTGTTGATTTGCCTACGTATGTGTGTTTGCGTGTGTGTTTGCATGTGTGTTTGCGTGTGCGTTTGCGTGTGTGTGCGTGTGTGTGTGTGCGCGTGTCACGATCGTTCATTAACGAGAAGGACCAAGGCGCAGCGTGATATGCATTCATATTTATTTCCGTACTGAACACACGACAAAAGAACAAAACGAAACGTGAAGTCCAAGGTAGACAAATAACATACCTTTACAGAACAAGATCCCACACCGACTAGTGCCAAACAGGCTGCCTAAGTATGGTCCCCAATCAGAGACAACGAGATACAGCTGCCTCTGATTGGGAACCACCCTGGCCAACATAGATCTAAACGATCTAGCACATCAACATAGAAAATATAACACAGAAACTACACACCCTGGCTCAACATTTCAGAGTCCCCAGAGCCAGGGCGTGACAGCGCGTGTGTGTGCGTGTGTGTGCGCGTGTGTTTGCGTGCGTGTGTGTGTGTGTGTGTTTGCGTGTGTGTGAACGATTGAAGGGTGTTAGAGAACCATGCTGGGTCAGCCAGCAGACACAGGTGCCGCTCATTGGCCAGGGGGGAATTAACACTGAGCAGGCCCAGCCAGGAAAACAGCCCCCTGGATCTACTGTGCAAACAGGCATCTGTTTTCCAACCGCCTGTTCACACACAAACAGCCACACACAGCCAGATAGTGGGCGCAGAATCATGGCAGGTAATTATTACTTTGTTTACTAGACTACCTACACTGAAATACAGTATTCTTTGATTCCTCCTACAGTGGGTCTTAAAAGTAAACTTTTTAAATAGAACAATTATGTTATGAGCTTTCCCAAAATGTTGTACAACGATGTTAGTGCTGAAATCATAATTTTAGTGGGAATATGTTTTATTTTGTCTTCAAGTTCCAAATCTTAGACTGCCTCCAAAAGCTAAAAGTTTACCAACGGGTGGAGTGGGATTACACAGGTTTCGCTTGCTGGAAGTAATCCTACCTTTCCATTCTGTCATGGATTAATATAAAAATTATACAGAGTGCCTTTAAGAACTGGGGCAGTGCATTGATAGACGGGCTCTTTGGCTTGTTCTGATAAGACTGAAAGGACAGGGGAGTCTTTTACCTGATGAAGTGTGTTAAGTTGCACCAGTTCTGGGGATCCACGTGGTCCATCTTTCGCTTGAATTCCTCCCCACACACCTCCATCTCCCACAGTAGCTGGGTCTCGTTGCACAGAGCCACACTAGGCCTTCGTGGTATAGACTCAACATTGATATTCTCCGTGGCTGCAGGACATAAAAAGGTCCAGATTAGAGAAAACAAACAAGACCTTTAATGTTCCACAGTAGCATTAGGGTTGTCTTCATTAGGGAAAGCAACAGAAAAAGTACTGCAACTGAAAATGAAAATGGGTGTTTCTTAATGGGCAGGTAGTCCCTCCCTGTTTCAGTCTGTTTTCGTCCTAATGAACATAACTGAATCTATTGTTATTACAAATCGTGGCTATAACTTCTGGCACAGGGTAAGTCAGAAGTAAGGAATGTACATTTTATCAATTTTGCCTATTATTATTGGCACAAGGTTAAAATTACTTCTTATAAAAACATAAAAGCAACAAAAGTAGAGTATTTGTAAGCCGTGCTGCACAGTGTTTCATGACTTCGGAAGGAGATGTAAGCTAAACCTTCCTTACCTGACAAACCTCTTGTCATCCAAGAGTTCACTGTCAAAGACAAAATCACACAGAAACAAGAAACAGAGTTAGTAGTCATGACAACAGTCACAGTGAAGCTTGATTACATTTAGAACCATCATTAAACGTTGTTGACAAAACAGAACTGAAACCTATGTGGAACTTTTAACATAAAACTGACCATTTTGACCAGGTGGTCAATAAATTTACAATTCTAAACACATCCTGGCTGACAAAAAAAGAAAGAAATATGAATCCCCAGTTCATGTAACAGTGGTTTGAGCATGGCTGACTAAATGATGCCTAGAAGAACAAAGTCATTAAGGAGTTTTCTGGAACAAAATGCCAAGCTGTCTGATGTCAGATGTTGTTGCTGCTGCGGGGGGGCAGTGCGTTATTGTTATGTTGAAGCTGAGGAGATGGCTATAGCTAGTACCCTTTTCACATTATCGTGTCGACCTGAACCAAATCGTGCTGGCAAAGATATTTACTTTCACGTTGTCCTTTTCAGCACGATTCCAGCAACTAACGTGGATACGTAACCAAGGCAAGCTCAGTACAGTTCGGTTTGTCTCTGCTGGATTCGGCTCAGTATTGTGAAAAGCCCTTAACTGTGTGTTGCAGTGCCGTGGCCGTCTATGGCAATATCTCAGCTAGAGTTTAATGATAGAGGAAGGATAAGGAAATGGTGACTGGCACTGCTCAGAGCTCCTGTCTGTCTCCCAGGACACCTGTCGTCCTCTCAGCTGAACCTGTGCCCCCACACCCACCCCAAGGGGACTTCTCTGATTAATATTTATTCCTTCAAGTGCCCCTGCCGTGAATACTAATATGGCAATGCGCATCTGACTCTCATTGTATGGAGGGAGTATAGTATTGGATAGGATAGGATAGGATCAGTGGAGACCCGTCATTCAGGGCAGGTGGGGCAGAGCCCACCTGTTTCGCAAAAATAAAATAAAATAAAAATACAATTGTGTATATATATATATATGTACAGTACCAGTCAAAAGTTTGGACACACCTACTCATTCAAGGGTTTTTCTTTATTTTTACATTGTAGAATAATAGTGAAGTCATCAAAACTATGAAATAACACGTAGTAATCAAAAAAGTGTTAAACAAATCAAAATCAAAATATATTTTATATTTGAGATTCTTCAAATAGCCACCCTTTGCCTTGATGACAGATTTGCACACTCTTGGCATTCTCTTAACCAGCTTCACCTGGAATGCTTTTCCAACAGTCTTGAAGGAGTTCCCACATATGCTGAGCACTTGTTGGCTGCTTTTCCTTCACTCTGCGGTCCAACTCATCCCAAACCATCTCAATTTGGTTGAGGTCGGGGGATTGTGGAGGCCAGGTCATCTGATGCAGCACTCCATCACTCTCCTTCTTGGTAAAATACCCCTTACACAGCCTGGGGGTGCGTTGGGTCATTGTCCTGTTGAAAAACAAATGATAGTCCCACTAAGCCTAAACCACATGGGATAGCGTATAGCTGCAGAACACTGTGGTAGCCATGCTGGTTAAGTGTGCCTTGAATTCTAAATAAATCACAGACAGTGTCACCAGCAAAGCACCCCCACACCATCACACCTCCTCCTCCATGCTTTACGGTGGGAAAAACACATGCGGAGATCATCCGTTCACCCACACCGCGTCTCAAAAAGACACGCCGGTTGGAACCAAAAATCTCAAATTTGGACTCCAGACCAAAGGACAAATTTCCCCCGGTCTAACGTCCATTGCTCGTGTTTCTTGGCTCAAGCAAGTCTCTTCTTCTTATTGGTGTCCTTTAGTAGTGGTTTCTTTGCAGCAATTTGATCATGAAGGCCTGATTCACACAGTCTCCTCTGAACAGTTGATGTTGAGATGTGTCTGTGACTTGAACTCTGTGAAGCATTTATTTGGGCTGCAATTTCTGAGGCTGGTAACTCTAATGAACTTATCCTCTACAGCAGAGGTAACTCTGGGTCTTCCATTCCTGTGGTGGTCCTCATGAGAGCCAGTTTCATCATAGCACTTGATGGTTTTTGCGACTGCACTTGAAGAAACTTTCAAAGTTCTTGAAATGTTCCGTATTGACTGACCTTCGTGTCTTAAAGTAATGATGGACTGTCGTTTCTCTTTGCTTATTTGAGCTGTTCTTGTCATAATATGGACTTGGTCTTTTACCAAATAGGGCTATCTTCTGTATACCCCCCTACCTTGTCACAACACAACTGATTGGCTCAAACGCATTAAGAAGGTAAGAAATTCCACAAATTAACTTTTAAGAAGGCACACCTGTTAATTGAAATGCATTCCAGGTGACTAGCTCATGAAGCTGGTTGAGAGAATGCCAAGAGTATGCAAAGCTGTCATCAAGGAAAAGGGTGGCTATTTGAAGAATCTCAAATATAAAATCTATTTTGATTTGTTTAACACTTTTTTTGGTTACTACATGATTCCATATGAGTTATTTCATAGTTTTGATGTCTTCACTATCATTCTACAATGTAGAAAATAGTAAAAAAATAAAGAAAAACCCTAGAATGAGTAGGTGTGTCCAAACTTTTGACTGGTGCTGTATATATATATATATATATATATATGGGTCGTGGCTGGGTCTTCCAGCATGACAACGACCCGAAACACACAGCCAGGGCAACTAAGAAGTGGCTCCGTAAGAAGCATCTCAAGGTCCTGGAGTGGCCTAGCCAGTCTCCAGACCTGAACCCAATAGAAAATCTTTGGAAGGAGCTGAAAGTCCGTATTGCCCAGCGACAGCCCCGAAACCTGAAGGATCTGGAGAAGGTCTGTATGGAGGAGTGGGCCAAAATCCCTGCTGCAGTGTGTGCAAACCTGATCAAGACCTACAGGAAACGAATGATCTCTGTAATTGCAAACAAAGGTTTCTGTACCAAATATTAAGTTCTGCTTTTCTGATGTATCAAATATTTTTTGTTTTGTTTTAGATTCCATCTCTCAGTTGAAGTGTACCTATGATAAAAATTACAGACCTCTACATGCTTTGTAAGTAGGAAAACCTGCAAAATCGTCAGTGTATCAAATACTTGTTCTCCCCACTGTATATTAGTTTATTTATAAAATGTTGTGCCTGTTTTGCATGTTATTTTGGCATTAATACGAGTCACATATCAGTTTGCAAACACAGTAAAAAAATAAATAAACGATCATTGAGTTAATAGAGCCGCATACAAACATGGTATTTTTTGCTTTCTTGAGTAAGGCAGCTCCAAAATGCAGGTGTTTCAGCCTAGCTCTGTGCTTTCTGTGGTGGTGGGGCAGCCAGCAGAAAATACAGAGTGTAGGGGTTGGTAATGTTTTCTAGTTGATTTGCTCAGTTTTCTGTCACTCATTGGGACACTACGTCACCGCAAAATCTACGGGGAGAGCTAAGAAATTAAAGCTCTTGGGTGCTGCCATTGATTTACATTAAAAGTGCCTATCCAAGAAGGCTAAAGGTCATTGGCCACAAATAAAATGACGACAAATCACGTTATATCTACAGTAGCTTTGATTGGACTGATGATGTCAACATCATACTTTCAAAATCTTTGCTAGCAAGCTAGACAAGCAGTCATCATAATGAATCAAGTCGACAACCTACTGGCAAATCCATTTAAATCCTTTTCATATGAAGATAAATTATAGATAAAACGTATCGGTGCTCATCGGCCACTGGACATAAACATTACACAAGTTGGAAATCGCAAATTCAACAATGAGTGGTTTGGAAGGAATAAGTGGCTAACTGCAAGCATTGCAAAGCAATCACTAGCCTGCTATTCAGTGGAGAGGGTGTGTGGTCCAACTCTGGGTTTAAGGGTCTCTTTTCCAAGCTTAAAAGGACAAACATTCACATGCAACACCATGGGCCAGAAAAGGTTGAATACATTGGCCATGCTGTCAATCCAGCATGACTTCTGCCACGTTCAAAACAACTGGAAACTCGGAACTGGGAAATCTCAGACTTCAGTGAGTTCAAGACAACTGGGAACTCTGAAAAAAACTAGCTCCTACTGGGAAATAAGTTTTGAACGGTCATCTAACTCGGAATTCCAAGTCGGGAACTCAGGCCTTTTTCTAGAGCTCCGACCTGAAGATCACTGATGTCATGATTCAACCTTGTTTTATTCCGAGTACCCAGTTGTCTTGAAAACCCCATAAATCCAGAGAATGGCAAACTTTGGTGATAAAGTTTAGTGACAAAATCTGCCCACAAGCAGGGCCGCCGTACCACCTTCCTGTTCAAGTGATTACAGCACGAAAGGTGAGTCCAAAAATGTATTGTATGCTGCTGCATAAATGATGTAATATGCCAGGGAGATATGTATACTGTAGCTAAGAAAGTAATACTAAGTGTATGTTGTGTAGTAAGCTGTTAGTAGCCCATGTGCCTCACCCTAATAATGTGGTCCCTTTCCCCCTCATAACTTAGCCTACTGTTCTGACCTGGTGGTGCACATATAGCCTGTTTTAGAGAAATGTAATAATTGAATATTGTAAGAGCTTTCATTGTCTTCTTACATGCCCCCTTTATTTATCCTACGGTTCTGACTTGGTGTACAGGAAGAATACTGTAAGAATGTCCCATGTTCTGAATTCTGTCGCTGTACATTTCAAAAGTGCTGAACAAATAGTTATATTGACTATGTCCGTCTTAGCTCGCTCATTAATGTCTTAATCGAAATTACGGATTGCCTCTTATCTGCTCATCGTTCCCTTATGCCATAGTTTGTACAGGATAGGATAGGACAGGATAGGACAGGATACAGTGGCTTGCGAAAGTATTCACCCCCCTTTGCATTTTTCCTATTTTGTTGCCTTATAACCTGGAATTAAAAAAAAAAAAATTTGGGGGGGGTTGTATCATTTGATTTACACAACATGCCTACCACTTTGAAGATGCAAAATATATTATTGTGAAACAAACAAGAAATAAGACAAAAAAAACTTGAGCGTGCATAACTATTCACCCCCCGAAAGTCAATACCTTGTAGAGCCACCTTTTGCAGAAATTACAGCTGCAAGTCTCTTGGGGTATGTCTCTATAAGCTTGGCACACCTAGCCACTGGGATTTTTGCCCATTCTTCAAGGCAAAACTGCTCCAGCTCCTTCAAGTTGGATGGGCTCCGCTGGTGTACAGCAATCTTTAAGTCATACCACAGATTCTCAATTGGATTGAGGTCTGGGCTTTGACTAGGCCATTCCAAGACATTTAAATGTTTCCCCTTAAATCCCTCGAGTGTTGCTTTAGCAGTATGCTTAGGGTCATTGTCCTGCTGGAAGGTGAACCTCCGTCCCAGTCTCAAATCTCTGGAAGACTGAAACAGGTTTCCCTCAAGAATTTCCCTGTATTTAGCGCAATCCATCATTCCTTCAATTCTGACCAGTTTCCCAGTCCCTGCCGATGAAAAACATCCCCACAGTATGATGCTGCAGCCACCATGCTTCACTGTGGGGATGGTGTTCTCGGGGTGATGAGAAGTGTTGGGTTTGCGCCAGACATAAAGTTTTTTCTTGATGGCCAAAAAGCTCAATTTTAGTCTCATCTAACCAGAGTACCTTCTTCGATATGTTTGGGGAGTCTCCCACATGGCTTTTGGTGAACACCCAATGTGTTTGCTTATTTTTTCCTTTAAGCAATCGCTTTTTTTCTGGCCACTCTTCTGTAAAGCCCAGCTCTGTGGAGTGTACGGCTTAAAGTGGTCATATGGACAGATACTCCAATCTCCGTTGTGGAGCTTTGCAGCACCTTCATTTGGTCTCTTGGTTGCCTCTCTGATTAATGCCCTCCTTGCCTGGTCCATGAGTTTTGGTGGATGGCCCTCTCTTGGCAGGATTGTTGTGGTGCCATATTCTTTCAATTTTTAAATAATGGATTTAATGGTGCTCCGTGGGATGTTCAAAGTTTCGGATATTCTTTTATAACCCAACCCTGATCTGTATTTCTCCACAACTTTGTCCCTGACCTGTTTGGAGAGCTCCTTGGTCTTCATGGTGCCGCTTGCTTGGTGGTGCCCCTTGCTTAGTGGTGTTGCAGACTCTGGGGCCTTTCAGAACAGGTGTATATATACTGATATCATGTGACAGATCATGTGACACTTAGATTGCACACAGGTGGACTTTATTCAACTAATTATGTGACTTCTCAAGGTAATTGGTTGCACCATATCTTATTTAGGGGCTTCATAGCAAAGGGGGTGAATACATATGCACGCACCACTTTTCCGTTATTTATTTTTTTGAATTTTTTGAAACAAGTAATTTTTTTCATTTCACTTCACCAATTTGGACTATTTTGTGTATTTCCATTACATGAAATCCAAATAAAAATCTATTTATATTACAGGTTGTAATGCAACAAAATAGGAAAAACGCCAAGGGGGATGAATAATTTTGCAAGGCACTGTAGGAGGTGGAACTTTTCTCTGAGCTTTTAGCGCAGTGTTTCTCAAACCTCTCTTTGGGGAGCCCCAGATGTTTCACAATTCTGCTGTAACCCTGTACTAGCACACATGATTCAACTAGACAAGGGCTTGATGATTAGCTGACAAGTTGAATTAGGTGACAGAGTGGAAATCCACAACCCTCTGCACCGTAACACAACGTACTCCAGAAGCACCTTCTGGTTGTGGGGAGATGGTAGGTCTCAGGAAGATCTTAGCAGTCCCCATCCTCTAGACTAGCTCTGGGAATAGATCAAATACATGGAGCGGGGATCCCTGAGGAGAGGTTTTGAGAAATGCTGCTTAGCGAGCATACTCTACAGGACAGAGAGACAGAGAGGGAGGCAAGTCGATATGGCGCAGCGTGAAACCCCCCAATCCGACTCCATTAAGTGTATGTTGTTTGGCGCTGGTGCTGACACTGCCAAGTGTGTGACACACACATAATCAATCTTCCATCCTCTTCCCTGACCCAGCTGCTTGTTTACTTCAATAACCCTGTGTAGCAATCCTGTTACGTGGGACAGCTCTCCAAAACTAGAGCACCACTGAAGAACCTACTAGAGAATACACACGCAAACACACACACTCACACTCTCGCTCATTTGTTTCGTTTTCACCTCAGTCTCTCCTTGTCTCACTCTCCCCCATGATCTCATTATTACAACTACAGTACCTCTCAATGATACCAGGCAGTAAAATGTTTGTCCTTGTTTTTTCCTTCAAGTGCCAGTCTTAAGCCCCAATTCAAACAATCACAGGTAAAGGTAAACCGCACTGCGGTTTCACTTAGAATGTCTATGTTGTAGACATTAAAACTTTGTCATTGTTCTATATTGATTCGTAACCCCAACTGTCCTTAAGAAACAGTGTAAGCATTCTGAGTGAACCCACAATTGTGATTTTTCCTTTATATGTGATTACAAAAACCATGCTGTTCAGTTCAGTCTCAACCAGGGGATAACTGTTGTTGAGCAGCCAGGCTAAATTTAGCAGTTTCCTCCTGCAGGATATGTGTTCAAAGCATAGGGGTCTCTGATCGCTATGCCTGATAACTTCAAACAGTAGCGGGGCATGACGCGAATACAGGGTTGTGAATACAGGGTTGTGAATACAGGGTTGTGAATACAGGGTTGCTTCCCCCTTGCCAAACCTTCAATACAATGTGCATTCCCAGCCTGGCAGCAGAGCCATACTAAATATACTTTACGTATTTCTGAGCACCTCCAAGACATATCATACCTACTAATGGTCTAATCCGCAAAAGTCTAGAAATCCAAAGGTTGCATTTTCGAGTCGAGTCAGGGACAACTGTAGCATTTTAGCTAACCTTCCCTAACCTTTATTCTAAACGTTACCCAATTCACCTAACCTGCTACATAAAGTAATCTAACCTTTGTCATTTTAGTTCTCCTAACATTTGTCGTTAGTTCCCCTAACTGCCAACATAAAATAAATTATCCCCTTAATTCTCCTGCAAGAGTCAACCTGGTCTCAGATAAATACGTGCACTACTATATGTCCTCCAAGAAGGCCTCCAAGAAGTATAAATAATTATTTCATCCAATTCGTATGTTATTGTACAACCAGGTATAGCGTATCATAGACTGTTCAGTGTCAATGAAGACACTCTGCTACCGCACGGCAAGTTGTGCCGATGCACCAAGTCTGGAACCAACAGGACCCTGAACAGCTTCTACCCCCAAACCATAAGACTGCTAAATAGATCGTTAAATAGTTAACCAAATAGCTACCCGGACTATCTGCGTTGACCGTCATGAGATATGGCTTTTTCTTTTTTTCTTCAAGCTGGAGTGTGGTACTCAGTAATATGTTGTACTGGATTTGCCCCAAACATAACACTGTGTATTCAGAACAAAACGTTATTTGCTTTGCCACATTTTTTGCAGTATTACTTTAGTGCCTTGTTGCAAATCGGATGTATTTTTTTTTTTATATTTTTATTCTGTACAGGCTTCCTTCTTTTCACTCTGTCAATTATGTTAGTATTGTGGAGTAACTACAATGTTGTTGAGCCATCCTCAGTTTTCTCCTATCACAGCCATTCAACTCTGTAACTGTTTTAAAGTCACAATTGACCTCATGGTGAAATCCCTGAGCAGTTTCCTTCCTCTCCAGCAACTGAGTTAGGAAGGACGCCTGCATCTTTGTAGTGACTGGGTGTATTGATACACCCTCCAAAGTGTAAATAATAACTTCACCATGCTCAAAGGGATTTTCAATGTCTGCTTTTTTTTTACCAATCTACCAATAGGTGCCCTTCTTTGCAAGGCATTGGAAAACTTCCCTGGTCTTTGTGGTTGAATCTGTGTTTGAAATTCAGTGCTTGACTGAGGGACCTTACAGATAATTGTATGTGTGGGGTACAGAGATGAGGTAGTCATTCAAAAATCATGCTAAACACTATTGCACCAGAGTGAGCAAATGCAACTTATTTAGGCTTGCCATAACAAAAGGGTTGAATATTTATTGACAAGACATTTCAGCTTTAAATGTTTAATTAATTTGTAAACATTTCAAAACATAATTCCACTTTGACATTAAGGGGTATTGTGTGTAGGCCAGTGATAAAAAATCTAAATGTAATCTATTTTAAATTCAGGCTGTAACACAACAAAATGTGGAAAAAGTCAAGGGGTGTGAATATTTTCTGAAGGCACTGTATATATACATATTTACCTCAATTACCTCGTACCCCTGTACATCGACTCGGTACTGGTACACCGTGTATATAGCCAAGTTGTCGTTACTCAGTGTGTATTTATTATTACTTTTTATCATTACGTGTTTTAGTTTTCTATTATTTCTCTATTTTCTTTCTCTCTACATTGTTGGGAAGGGCCCGTAAGTAAGCATTTCACTGTTAGTTTATGAAGCATGTGACGAATAACATTTGATTTGAAATTTGATTTGATACTATACGTCCTCTAATTCGTATGATATTGTACGACTACTATTCCATTCATAATGTAGCCTAACATAACGTGACAAATCATACTGATGGAGTGTCATAGATTTACGTACATAATAATACAAATTGCCCATGAGACCATGTTGGCATCCCAGACACAAGGGCACTCAGCATCCCGTATACCCACACAGTGCTCCCCCCACCATTGTATTGGCAGTTCACGGCTCTCTTTCCCCTACCTGAAAGAGTTTCAATTGACAGATTTGGTGTCCAGTGGGTCTGGAAATTGCTTTAGGGGCCTTTGCACCTCGCCTGAAATGTCTGGAAGGTTAAGAAAGCTATTTCACTCTTTCCCTCCTGTGTCACACTTCACCGATGGTTTTGCAAACATACACCAGAACCAAAATAACATCCTACAGTCGATCCAGTACAAAGGAGCTCTGAGCACACACCATGAAAATGAAATCTCTCTGATAAACCTACACTGCTACACTGAATCGTTGAAGGGCTGTTCTTATGGAAAGTAGAAAAACGGTCTTACGGTGCCACTTTAAACCAACAAGTTATAAAGGCTTTATAGAGCATTCATAAGCACTTCATAAGTCTTCATAAGCACTAAATAGATGCTTCACAAATCAATAGGACAAGTCATACTACATAAAGGGGGATATAAAGGTCCTTACCTCTGCTGCTTTTCCAAATGTGGCATAACCCTTTAGCTACTTTGGCTGCCTTCATCTTTACTGCAGCCTTGGATCCTCTCACTTGGCAATAGGAATACATTGTTTATGAGAAGCAGCAACTAGAGACCTGAAGTCTCACACTAAATAATGGGCATCTATTGAGTAATATTCGTGGTTTACATTTCCAACAGCAGTCACAGGGCTAAATACATCTATGAATAGAGAAATTCAACCACAGCTTTTATAAGCCTCCAGCTAGTAAGCCTTGTCTGTCTCTCTTCAACACTACAAGGATATCAGAAAGCTGAGAAATTAATTTGCATCCTGCCTCGAAAAAAAATGTATATATGTATTCTGGAGCCAAAAAACTAAAATAGATATGGCCTGTAAAAGAATATGCTATTTTCAAATTGAAAAGACAGTGTGGTAATTAGTCTCTTCCTAGCAACCACATAATCCATTTAGCAGCAGTCTAAGAGAAGCCATAGAACCCACGCCTCCAAGACCTAAAACATGCTAGGTTCAGATAATAAAAATAGAATATAGCATTATGCCAAGTGCAGGGCCATCATGCATAACACTTCCCATTAGGTTTTATCTTCATGGGGACAATGTTGTGACTCTGAAGTCTTGTCAACGCCTCCCCGCACACCCCCACCTCACCCTTCCATATGCCTAATATAGTCCTGTGGTTGAAACACTTAAGACCTTGAAGGTAGAGAATGTCGCCTGAAACATGTTCCTGAATTGCAAACTTGTCTGGCATATAAATATTAATATTCTATACACAGATATCCACTTAAAGCTGAGTGTACGAGTGTGATGAAGTGAGGTGAAAAATGTAGCTACTGCAAAAATGTAGTACGTACTGTTGTGGGGCTTAGGCAGACAGTAAATAAGATAGACTAACTGTTTGAGCTTAAGGTCATCTTTATGTGAAGTAATATGATGTAATGGGTCTGCGTTCAGAAAATGGGAGGCAAGGAAAGAACAGATACTGTAGATTCTAGCACATTCACGTTGACTGACAAACCAACTGTAGCTCAGTTGGTAGAGCATGGCGCTTGCAACGCCAGGGTTGTGGGTTCGTTTCCCACGGGGGGCCAGTATGAAAATGTATGCACTCACTAACTGTAAGTCGCTCTGGATAAGAGCGTCTGCTAAATGACTAAAATGAAAAACAGTATTGGATACATTACAGAGGTGCTGGTTCAAAAGTTACTTCTCAAAAAGCCGGTGCAGCACAGGTAAACAAACACTTCAGGAACGTTTTGGGAATGTTGTAACAAGGAACTGCGTGGGAACCCAGGGGGGTAACATGTCGTCATTATGGCGTGTTCCTCTACATCCTTCTTGATAGCTTCCTTGTTATAAGCCGACGAACGCTAAATAGGAGATATTTCTCAGAGACCATGACCAGGCTTAATTAAAAGTGCTAATTTCTCAGATGTGATAGATCTAATCTCCCAGCCATTTCCTTGAGGCTGCTTGAGGTTAACACAGGGCCCCAAATGTAATCAGAAAAGTTCCAGTCTGTACTCTGCCATTTACTGTATCTGCAGGAGTCAAGACGTCACGCTTCACTGGGCCCTGGAGTCGAGGACACTTACTCACCCTGTCAAGTACAGCCTTGGCTGTCAAGAAAAGGACGACACCACTGCTCCCCCTTCCAGTGGCCGTATGGCTGTCTGTCTGCAGAGAGGAAGGCTCTTTGGCTCGATCTCAACTCACTGTATGCTTCTGTTGGTGCTTAACGTCATCACTGCTAATGTTGTCCTATCGCTTTTCTATTACTCTGAAGTTGAGCTGGAGAATTGTGCATTTGTTTTTGCTCGAGCTCTGCGGCTGATGACTTGAGAAAACAAAAAAATCTAAAGATCAATGAAGACAAATTGTCTGCTGGGATACATGGGGAGATGAGAGAGAGAGAGAGAGAGAGAGAGAGAGAGAGAGAGAGAGAGAGAGAGAGAGAGAGAGAGAGAGAGAGAGAGAGAGAGAGAGAGAGAGAGAGAGAGAGAGAGAGAGAGAGAGAGAGAGAGAGAGAGAGAGAGAGAGAGAGAGAGAGAGAGAGAGAGAGAGAGAGAGAGAGAGAGAGAGAGAGAGAGAGAGAGAGAGAGAGAGAGAGAGAGAGAGACCTATTTTCTTAAGCTAGATGTGGGTGTATAGTAGGACTACATGGTTCCATCTTATCTCTTTAACAATCCTTCACATTCAAACCAGTCTTCTGGTTCCTCAATGAATAAATTGAGGCCAGTAGAATGAGCTCATTGAAGTCCATTTCAAAACGGAGTGTTTATTTAAAAAGAGATCATATTAGAGTACAGATGGTCCGGGTATATAATAATTAAGAGGATAGAGGTACCATTCTTGCTTGTTTAACAAACCGGGACGTCTGGCGATTTATTTTGGTTGATAATATTGACATTGCGGCCCTCAAAGCCTTCATCCAAAACATAGGAGCTATTACTGCAGGAATAA